>NW_018744301.1:0-600000 GCF_001683475.1 Chenopodium quinoa | reverse complement strand
TTCAAGGGACATACGATGCTATGGTCTACTTGGGCGAGAAAGTTACAATTCAGCAATCCTTGGAGTCCCCTATAGTAGAAAAATGCTCATTTGCGTCGCCATATTTGCGTCACTCATATAAACAAATGACATAAATAAGATATTTTGACAACCTTATAAGTAATTTGCGTTGGGCATTTGTTATAAAGCGAAGCAAATGTCTGACATATTTCAACTTATTTATATTTACGTCTCTTTTATAAATAGGAGCGACGCAAATAACAATGTTATTTGTGTCACTCGTTTATTGACAAGTGACGCAAATAATTTTGTGAGTCAATTGCGTCATTTCTTTCTTTACTGAGTGACGCAAATGACCATTACAGCTTATATTAATTCTCGGTGCCTTCTGTTGTTCGAACTTTAATACTCCAAACCCTCGAAAGTTCAACCCCAAAATTCCCAGAAATTCAACATCAAAACCCCAAAAATTGATCGGTAAACCCCCTGAATTCCCCATTGTTGCTTTGCTGTTGTTCAACCCCCTAAACATCAGCAAATTAACAATAATACCTCAAGAAATTTGTCTTCATAACCTACCAATTTGACCACTAATCAAAAATCCCAAAAAATGTGAGGCAAAACCCCTTATATTCGAGCACATCCGAGCAAAAATCCTCTACTTTCTTGCAAAAAAATCTACCCAAAATCCCCACGAAATTCAATTGCAGAAAATCGAGCAAATTACCTTAAATTTAAGCAAAATAACAATTGAAAGTTAGGGTTTGTACTCAATAATATGGAATTTTGGCTCTATTGTTGCTGAAGTTGCATATGCAAAATCGATTTCAAGTAAGGTAAGACCTCTTCATCGCTTTTCTTTTTTATCATGTACTTCAATCTACATAGATATTTGGATTCAATTGTAAATCAACTTAGTTTAATCTACCTATTTTGTTGCTGTTTTTGCACGAATTATGGATTTACAAGCATGTTTATAAATAATAGCTTTTTAGGGTTCATATTCGAATTTAGGGTTCATCAAATTTAGGATTTATACTCGATTCTAGGGAATTTTTTGTTCTGTTTTGGTGAATTTATGTAGTTTATTTAACCTAAGGTAAGATATGTTATGTGTTCTTACTATTTTCATACTAGATTGAATTTAGGGTTCAATTTTGGATGAACTTAGTCTAATTTTACTATTTTGTTGTATTTTTTGCACGGATTTTAGAATTGCGGATGAATTTTTGGATTTTTGGATTTCATTACATTTTGATTTTACTATTTTCTTGATTTTTCTCATATCTTACTGTATTTTTTTTTTTTATGGTTTACTCCTCATTTTACTGATTTTAATCTGACTGTAATTTTTTTTTTTTATGTTTTGCTGCTCATTTTGGTTGATTTTTCCCCTGCTACTACTAAGAGAAGCTCTTTCCCATTTTTTTAAGTTCAAAAATGTTCCATGATATACTTAGCCGTGAATAGATAAACTATGATATAGTGTTTGTATTGAAATAATTTTACCAGGCCGTTTTGTTAAAAATAAACGACCACTCCTAGCCTTGCCTTGCACCTCTCAAGAATATGAGCATCCGAGTTTACTTTAACACACCCAAGGAACAGTTTCTTCCAGCTTGTAGCAGCATCATTCTGTCTCAAAACAGAGGGGGCAGAAGAACCTTTTTAGCGTAGCCATTGTAATCATGAACTAGCCATGCAAACCCTGCAGCCAGCAGCACACTATTCGGATTCTCACCTTGAAACATGATTAAATTCCTCCCTTTCCAAGAAGCCTACATCAGTGTGGCCATAGAACAAACTACTTCTGCATCATATTTCTTACAAAGCCATAACCATAGCTCTCCAAAATTATCATTTGGCGCATCTTCCGGGTTGGTTTTGTAATCACTGTAATGCCAAATTTCCTTTGCAACAACACACTCAAATAGAGTGTGATAAATTGTCTCATTCACATCACATAATTGGCATGTAGCGTCAGTTGTAATGTGACGATACCTTAGTTGTTCTTTCACTGCCATATTCACCTTCACCACACTCCAAAGAAAATGCCTTAATTTTGGTGGCCCTCTTGGTTTTTGTATTAAGAAAATCCAGATCCAATCGTATAAATGCCATTCTTGGTTTTTGTATTAAGAGGTTTTGCAAATAATTGGCATCAATCCTCTATTCCTCTGCTAGTATACTTAATTAGAGGAACAACTATTAGTATTTTCTTGGAAAGGTAATGTAGTTGTTTAAATAATTGTAGAATATTATTTTGTTGCTTTGATGCTTCATTCTCAACTCTGATTGTTTATTGATTCTTTGTATTTGATATCAGGAACTGGTGACTTAAAACTATTTGCAAGAGAAAAAGGAAGTGGACTTCCATTATGGACTTGTTCGTGTTAGGGAAAATGAAGATTTTGTCCCTAAATTTAATTATGCTGGCTTCAAATTCCATATTATTTATTAGATTATTTTGTTATAGTTCCTAGGCTTGAAATGAACGCATTTGGTTTACCAACATTTGGGTTGGTCAGGTGCTTGTGTTATACTTATTAATGATGAATATGTCAATATTTTTTTGTTGTAAACTTATTTGACAGGTTGCTAATACAAGGCGCCGTCATTCCCAAATTACTGGGTAGGCTAAAATACAAAGGAAATTCTGTCGAAATTTGTATTTGATCTTATTATTTTTATTATGATTTTATATTTTTGTCTTGAAATATTGTATTAATATGAAGGGATACAGTTGGCAAATTAAAATGTTACTTTAATGTGTGGATTAAAAAATTTGTCATTTGAATCACTCTTTAAAAAAAAGCGATGCAAATAGCTCATTTTCTCTTCCTCAAACTAGTCATTTGCGTCACTCATTTATTAAAGAAGTGACGCAAATATAAGAATATATGTTATTAAAAAGAGTCACTTGCGTCACTCGTTTATTAAAGAAGTGGCGCAAATAAAAAATATAAGTTACAAAAAAAGTCATTTGCGTCGCTCATTTAACAAACGAGTGACGCAAATAACTCTTATTTGCGTCTCTCCAATGAGTCATTTGCGTCGGGAGTAGTTATGTCGCTCACAAAAGTGACGCAAATACATCCTAAATGAGCGACGCAAATGAAGGTTTTTCTTGTTGTTTCTTCTCGCCCTCCTAGTAACATTTTTAATCAGACGAGGCTGAGAGCTCGGGCAGCTAGGATACCAGCAGGTTCGGATTTGAGGAATCATATCCATTTGAACCGTAGCTATGAAGGGAGGCTTTTGGCGCGCTTGGATCCTCCACCTTGCTTGCCAGGGTCGAGAGGGGTATCTTCTTGTATTTTTCATTTGTTCATTTAATAGCCCCCGAGCCAATCCTAATTATTTGGGTTCGATTTAACAGGCATCGACAAAAGATTTCGTGCCTCCGCCTATATCTATCATCTACCAGGGCACTTTTGGTCATACTGAGAAGATGATTCCCTTGGCTACTTTGCCATGGCGCATCATAGAGGAGTCGATACCTCGACACCAGACCTCGGTGAGTCACTTTATCTGTTATCTTATTTGTGTATATACTTCGATTAGTTTCCACTTTATAAAGGAGAAGATCCTTCCTTTTTTGCATGTTAAATTAATATCTGCTTACTTGTGGTAATATTAATGAGGGAAAAGCTATTTTAGCACCTGTCATGGAGCAAATTAAATTAGGTAGAAATCCAAAGCCTTTGATCGTTGGAGAAACCATGCTTGGTTTAGATGCACTAAAAAAGGATCTAAAAGCACCTCTTCGAGGTTCTCCTATATTATTACAGGTAGAAAATCAATACTTTTAATTACAAAAATATAAAAATATTTAACTTTTTATAGTATTAAAAATTATTTGCAATTGAATTTTTACAAATGTGGCTAATGGAGAGGCTTGAATTAATTAGCCCTCCTAACAAAGTTGACAACTACACTTTAAATTACTTTATAAGACAGAAGAAACGTCTTTCCATAAATATGGGCTACCGGGAATGGAGTAATATCTTTGAATATTGTGACTTTACCATCAAGTGGGTGGTTCCTAGGTAGAAAATTGAGAAGATGGTTTGTGTCAATAGCCAACCTTTTTGTCCTCTCCGTAGCTTGTCAAAGTTGACCTTTTATTATAGTAGGTAAACCGTTCACAGGGTGAAGGTTACACCCCTTAATGATCCAGGAGATCGTTAACTCCAATAGGTCTGGAACCATCACTGGAAGATCGGGGATGAAGGTACAAATCCAACCTAAAAGAGACTGAACTTGCCCTAAAATAGGCCTCTACTTTACTCTTCTTGTATTCATGTGTGCTTTCTGACTAAAATGCAATCAATAGGTTAACCCTAAACCTGTTTATCTATGTTGGTTGAATATTAATGCACAAGCAAAACTATTATTGGCGATCACTTGAATTATAATCATATTATCCTAAACAAGATTTTTAGTTATCTTATTGAACGTGATTACAAGTACAAATTACCTTTGAACATGTATAAAAGGTGTGATCAAGAAATAACAATAATATCAAGCAACATAAAAGTAATCATAATTAAAAATAATCATGTTAAGACATAATATTATAGCAAGATCCTAGGCATGATATTAACAAGATTAATAACAAACCTAGCATGTCACTAAACATTAAAGATCACAGCTTTAGCCCTAACATGATACTAGCATGATATTAGGAAAGAAATAAGGAAGCATCATATATAATAATCATAATTGATATTAGAAATATTAATTATTACCCTAAACATGATATTAGGAAGCAATAAAACATCCTAATATGATACTAGCTAGCTAGGAATCAAAATAACAATCTAAGCATGATTTCTATATCAAAAGATCAATAAAATAATTAAAGTACTTACTTCGATGCCTCGTATCTCTTTCTAATAACAAAATACACGCGTTAGTAACGTCAAGGAAAATATTAAAACAAACAATTAAATCAAATAATTGAAATAGATATTTGGGACCAAACCCTTAGAAATATCAAAACTTTCACGTCTAAGCAAAGGCAACTTCGAACTTGGCTAGGTGTTTCTAAAGCTAATGTACGAGGAATTTTGAGAGAGGGAAGGTTTAGAAAAAGAATAGAGAGAGAAGGAAAGCTTCTAGATTTTAGAGAGAGAGAGATGTAGATTGTAGATGTAGATGATTAGAAAACAGGGAGATACAACACTATTTATAAGAAAAATAGCACGGGATCAAAGAAAATCATATTTGGAATAAAAGTCCTCATGTTGCAAACGACAGGAGCACGCGCCAAACGACGAGCTCGTCGCCAGGCGACGAGGGCCAATGCTAGGCGACGAAGGTTTTTTCACGCGTAATTACCTTTAAGACCTGTAGACACCTAAAAATGTCTTCCCAAAACCAAACCCGATGATGAACAACCTTTCACCGCCATTATTGGCTGGGTGAGTATTTAATGTTGGAGTGCTTAGATCCATATTTCCATTTCATAAACCAGCCCAACCTCTATCCCATTTCCCCAAACCATAACTTATTTTCCTCTTTTAGTGCCTTTAAAACCAAAATAATTCATTTCGTGTCCTTTTTATTAAAAACGTTTAATCCAGTTTATTTTGGTTTATAATCTGGGTCTATGATTGAATAATGGAAGGGGTTTGAAAAGAGATTTCCAACGATATATTATAAGCCCAAATCCGAGTTATAACAAATAAGTTATGACAAAAATATTAAGCTGAGCCCAAACCGAACCTAAGCCCACCTTACCTACGACCCAATGATCATGTGGAGGGTTCAAATTATTTAATCCAATTCCTAAAACAATTAGGATTAATTATAGTCTTCTATAAGTTTATAAAAGATCTTAATTATCCTTTTTGAAAAGATAAGATTAAAGAGTTTGCAATTAAATAAAACTTTTCTTTTTGAAAATCCTATTTTCTATCTGAATTGAAAGACATTCAAAGATAGACAGATATTGTTTTCGTGCTTCATATTTTTTATCCAAATTTTATATGGTTGGATAGCCCTTGAAATTATATTTCCAATGATATATTATAATATCAATTCCGTGCTATAACGGAAAATATATGAATGAAATATCAAACTCTATCCAAAACTGACACCGTCTGACTATTTCGGCCATATCTTTTATTCTACAAAATAATTTAATCTGATTCTAATTGGGTTAGAAATTATATTTCAAGAGATTTCCAAAGATACATTATTTATCTTATTCCAATTTCTAGATCAAAAGATATGATAAAAACAAAACCACCAAAAACTGTAGTCTATCGAGCTTTATTCCGATTTAATTCGAATCTTATCTTGTTTTTTCGACCCTTCTTTTTTCTCTATAAATAGGGTTCATATCCCCCCTTTTTCAATCATCAACAATATTGATCATTAAATCATTCTCTTTTCCCTCTTTAGTTTAAATGCTAGCCACCCTATTCTCTCAAAATACTTCCCCTAAGCACTCCAAGGAGTCCATACAATACCTGAAGTTCTATACTTTAACCAAGGCGTGAAAGAGAAAAATAATTAAGGTTTTGGACCAAATCAAATCTAATTTTTATTTAATTTAATTTCAATTTGATTTATATTTTTATTGAAGTTAATAACAGTTTATTCATGATGTAGCAATTCAAGGAAACACGGAAAGTGAGTAATTGATTCACTTAATTACTCTTATTTTTATTCTTGTTGCTAGTATCATGATTAGATTTATTTATTATTTGATTTGACTAACTCTATTATTGTTAAATTTCTTCCAATATTGTTGCATGTTGAAGGGAATATGTAATTGAAAATCACGCCTAATAAGATAATTTGGACAATCGGTTTAGGATCCTTTTTAATCTTGTTGTTCAATCAAGTGATCATTAATATTTTAGAATTATGTTTTGCATTAATATTTAACCAATTTAGCATAATAATAGTTTGGAGCAAATTTAATATTTTATTTGCATGTCTTTGAGATCGAGTAGAGGCCAATACGGGCGAATGTGACTCCATAACTCACTTTGTACCATCATCCCTGATCCTCCTTTCGTGCTTCCGATCCATATGGAGTTAGTAATCTCATGGATTATGAATGGGGTGTAACCTTCACGGGTCAATTGTTGTTGCCTATCATTGTCCCTTTATCGTGGTTGCCTTTTATATCCGTGAACGGTTTTCAAGTTCCTTAAAAACTTGTTGGGCTCCCTACTTTCCTTGTCCCTTATCGTACATGTCAATTCTTACTTCCTATGAGTGCCAAACATTTTCACCACATTCTTTTACGTAGGCGCACTTCAAACGACGCCTACAATTTGGCGACTCCACTGGGGAGGATTCTTGGTTATTTATCGATTTGAGTGATCGGTATTTAATTGAGATGAGTGGATGAGACTTAAAAGATTCTTGAATTGTATTTCTGCAATTCAATTGGCATTATCACATATGCATATGATTTTAGGTTACCTATTTTGCCACAATAGTACGTGTTCTACGTATGTGGCTAGCCCGGGGGATTTAAGCTTTATCAACCCGAAAACGCTCATGGCAATAAGGGTTCATCCGGGTTTTTAAATCCACCCAAACCATGGAGTCGAGTTCGATTTCATCACGAACTCGCGGAGCCGGCCGTTGGCAAATTGGCATACACCCTCAAGGGAGGCTGCCTTGCTAAAAAAACTCTTAACCATGTACCCTTTGACACCCAAATAAGCTTGACCATAGTCGAACATAGAATTTGACTTAAGGTTGCGAACTTCATTGCATCATTCGCCACAATGTGCTTATATGTGCATTTTTGACTTTTTATTTATTAATTTATTTTCTCTTATCAAATCCTTTTTTTTAATTGTTAGATTCGAGCCATAGATTTTTTTTTTATTTATAATTTTTGAGTCACCCGGATTTGTATTCCCGTATACTGCACAAGAGTCAACTTGTTATGGTCATAGCCGGAGTTCTAGAAATAGTTACGTGTCGTACCAACTATGGATCTGTAGCCCCGAGTTTTATCTTTGATTTAGAGTTGGTTTCGTCCCAATAAAAGTAACATATCAAAAGTAATAACTGATATACTACATCCATTCCAGTTTAGGTGTCATATTTGCGTCCAACCTTCTTTGTTTTTTTTAATTTTTTCTTCTTTTTTTTCTTTCTCTTTTTGTGTCAAGCTAGGAAATCTTCTACTCCTCTTAGTCCTCTAATCCATGTCAACTTGTATAACATAGGATTATAGATTTTTGTTTTTATTTTTTTTTATACCCATGAGTCATAACTCTTCTAGAATTCTAGTCCTCTTCCTAGTTTCTTGTGATCAATTTTTGTGCTAACCTTAACATGTATTCTTTGTCTTTAATTGTGGTTGATATTATTTATGACTAATGATTGCCAATGGACCGTTTTCACCCAGTAAATAGCATAAACATTAAAATTGGACAAAATTAATCAAGTTAGTTTGTCTTTTAGTCTTTCGTGCTATTTGGTCATTGGGTCCTTTGTTTCTCACAACGTCCTCATGTCTAGCCATGCGATCATACCATGAGTCTTAATATACTCACCTAATCACACATGTTGAGTCATTGCACACAATTTGTCTCCGAGTAATGCACTATATTGTTTATGATCGTATACTAGGACCATGCTTGCATCGTTTTCCGTCATAATAGGAATCAGTGGAGTATTTCCCATCAGTTTTCAAAAAAATTTCATACACTCTTCCTTTTCAATCTGAGTATTGAGTCAAAGTAATAAGTGATCTCATTTTGTTCTATAATACTCGAGTTCAAGAATAACTAGGCAATAGTTGGAAGAATAAGGGGAACGTCACTCCTTCCTTCTTTCCTTCCAATCAAAGCATCAACAATAAGAAACTGTTTTCCTCAGCAGGAACCTAGAAGTAACTCATAAACATCCATGAAGACAAAGCACGATGCAAGCTTCTTACCAAGATTTCATGTTTTCTTCTTCTTTTGTTTCAAACCCTTCCCCCTAAAAAGTCTAGCATAGGTTCTCCTTATCCATGTGTCTATGTGTCACATTTCTTACCTTCTTCATAAACGAGCCTCTCTTTGTTACATTTGATCATGTAATTATCAATAAAAAAAATATCAATTACTGAACTAAACACAAGGTACACCAATGACTTGAGGCACCTCTGCAACCCTGTCATTCCCTGTTAACCGTTCAATCACTTTCCATTTCTTCATCAACCACTTTGAGTCTTGTCTAACGTTTGGCCTTCATTTCTTCAACCCACATTTACTTAACCCTGGGATTGGAAGATGTGTTATTATATAACATTCAAAAAGCAAGTAAAAAAAAAAGCAGAAAAGCAACAATAAAACAATGTCTAAGGGCAAGTGTTCCAATGTCTTTGATATGAACACGCCTCAAATTGCGTCTCTCATCAAGTGCTTGGTACTGTGCCTTAGAAACATGAATGCTAAGTGAGTCATGGACCGCATGATCTGAGATTGCCCACATTGATTCAAAAGAATGAAAAAAAAAGCAAAAAAAAAGAAGAAAAAATGAAAATAAACTTGCAAAGTTGAAAACAAAAAAATATATGAAAAATAAAACTTGCAAAGTTTAATACACAATTGCATATCTTGGGGGCTTCTCTCGAATCATGAGCCTTTTACCCCTTTCTTCCTATTAACTTCAGCTTAACCACATTACAACCCTTGAAAGACCTCTTTTAGTTGTGCACACACTAGTGTAAAGTTTGGCTAGAGCTACGTTGGCCTGATTTCTAACGGATACGTAGGCAACCACACATCGAGGTGCGGCCACATTCATATTCACATTTATTTTCATACCCATGCTCGATTGAGTCAAAGAATATCCAATGCTTACCCCTATCCGTCTAGAGAGTTAGACTTGGGGGCTTGAACCCATATCATTTAGCCTACCAATCCTAAAGAGTCATCATCTTTGACTCTTCTCACATATTTTTCCATCACCATAACCTTTGCAGCCAGCCTTAGTATCACATTCATACACCTCACTCACACATCCATATCCATATCATCCTCCCTTTAAGAACCCTTTATCATGGAATCTTGTTTCAACACTGTGCATGTTTCATCATCTTTCAGGACAACATTCATTAGAAGAAACGTTGTATACTTGCTTAACTTCCTGACCTGAGCAATATTCATTGTTTCACACATCGCATAATGTGCTGAGCAACATTTTTTAATCATACAAAGGATATCGTGCTTAGCTCCTTGACCTAAGCAACGTTCATTATGCAATAATCACTTTATCTATATACGTGCTTAGCTTCCAGACCTAAGTGACGTTCAAGATCGTTTCTTTACACCATATATGATGCTTAGCTCCATGACCTAAGTTCATTCATCGTGTCACATGATGTAATTTTCCTTAGCCTCCTAGCCTACGGACATGCATCACGCATCCATTACTTTCAAGAAAAGCAATTCAATCCATGTGATTCATTTTGTGTTGCTCAACGAGGAAGTTCAAAACTTCTTTCCTTTTTTCGCGTCTTTTCTTTTGGGGAAGTTTAAAAAAACTTGTTCAAAATTTTCTTATCGAGGGAAGTTCGAAAATAAAAGTTTAGTTTTCACATCTTTCTTTTTCGAGAGAAAGTCGGTATCCTCCACTCATGACAAAAATTGACGGAAAATTTTTTCTTTTGCATTTTCGTTTTCTTGTGTCTGCACACACACATATACACAAACACACTCACAAGTCATACGCATGTCATGTCACATCAAGTCAAACTTGGTCAAGTCTGTGGTCAAGTCAGTCACAATATATACGAGTCCATTGGCAAATTTATATTTTTGCAGGTCTCATCTATAGCCCACGTTAAGCGAAAAGCAAACCAACTACAACCCACGTCCGGGGACAAACGGACCATCTACAGCACACGTCCAGGGACAAGCGGACCATCTATAGCCCACATCCGGGGACAAGTAGACCATCTACAACCCACGTTCGGGGACAAGCGGACCATCTAAAAGCGCAGGTTCGGGGACAAGCGAACCATTTACAGCCCACGTTCGGGGACAAGCGAACCAACTACAGCCCACATCCGTGGATCAGCGGACCATCTACAACCCACGTTCGAGGACAATCGAACCACCATCGTTTCATGACGCAAGGCTCCCGATACACAGAGACTTGCAATCTCATCATCTGTCGACTTTCCTCAAGCACAGAAAGTATTATCCGGTGGATTTCTTCAAGCATAGAAAACCGCCAAATTCCTTTGTCGGCTTTCCTCAAGCATGGAAAGCATTATTGGTGGATTTCTTCAAGCATAGAAAAACGCAAAAATCATATGTCGACTTTCCTCAAGCATAGAAAGTGTCATCTGGTAGGTTTCTTCAGGCTTAGAAAGCTACCAAACTCATCTATCGGCTTTCCTCAAGCATGGAATGCATTTCAACAAATGTCATCCAGTGGATTCCTTCAAGCATAGGAAACTACAAAACTCATTTGTCACCGATACACTGGTGTCAGTTAATAATTCTATCCCTTTACTCTTTTATATGTGGAATTAACATTTTTTGCAGGTTTTGGCGTATACAGAGTGATTTAGGATCGCAGAAAGTCTTAAATCATTCCTCGTCCCTATCGACTACTTTGACTATCGTTTTCGAAACTGGCGTTTCTACAAACTAAGGCAAAGTTGGGGCTTCTATAGACACCTAAAAATGTCATCCCAAAACCAAACCCGATGATGAACAACCTTTCATCGCCGTTATTGGGCGGGTTGAGTATTTAATCTTGGAATGCTTAGATCCATATTTCCATTTCATGAACCAACCCAACTTCTAGCCCATTTCCCCAAACCATAACTTATTTTCCTCTTTTCGTGCCTTTAAACCCAAAATAATTCATTTCGTGTCCTTTTTATAAAAATTTTTAATCTAGTTTATTTTGGTCCATAATCTAGGTCTAATAATTGAATAATTGGATGGAGCTTGAAAAGAAATTTACAATGATATATTATAAGCCCAAATCCGAGTTATAACAAATAAGTTATGACCAAAATATTAAGCCTAGACCAAACCGAACCTAAGCCCACCTTACCTACGACCCAATGATCATGTGGAGGGTTCAAATTATTTAATCCAATTCGTAAACCAATTAGGATTAATTAGAAGCTTCTTTAAGTTTCTAAAAGATCTTAATTATCCTTTTTTAAAAGATAAGATTAAAGAGTTTGAAATTGAATAAAACTTTTCCTTTTGAAAATCCTATTTCTATCCTAATTAAAAGACATTCGAAGATAGAAAGATATAATTTTCGTTCCTCATAGTTTTTATCCAAATTTTATTTTATTGGATAGCCCTTGAAATTATCTTTTCAATGATATAAAATAATATTAATTCCGACCTATAACGAAAAAGATATGAATGAAATATCAAACTCTATCCAAAACTGACACCGTCTCACTATTTCGGCCATAAAATATTTTAATCTAATTCTAATTGGGTTAGAAATTAGATTTCATTATCTTTCCAACGATATATTATGTATCTTATTCCAATTTCTAGATAAAAAGATATGATAAAAACAAAATCACAAAAATTGTAGTCTATCGAGCTTTTTTCCGATTTAATTTGATTCTTATCTTGTTTTTTTCGAACCTTCTTTTTTTCTCTATAAATAGAGGTCATATATCCCTTTTTTCAATCACCAACAATCTTGATCATTAAACCATTCTCTTTTCCCTCTTTAGTCTAAATACTAGCCGCCCTTTTCTCTCAAAATACTTCCCCTAAGCACTCCAAGGAGTCCATACAATACCTGAAGTTCTATACTTTAACCAAGGCGTGAAAGGTAAAAATAATTGAGGGTTTGGACCAAATAAAATCTAATTTTTATTTAATTTAATTTCAATTTGATTTATATTTTTATTGAAGTTACTAACAGTTTATTCATGATGTAGCAATTCAAGGAAACACGGAAAGTGAGTAATTGATTCACTTAATTACTCTTATTTTTATTCTTGTTGCTAGTATCCCGATTAGATTTATTTATTATTTTATTTGACTAACTCTATTATTTTTAAATTTCTTCCAATATTAATGTTTATTCTATTTTATTTTTGACCACTACATTGCATGTTAAAGTGAATATGTAATTGAAAATCACGCCTAATAAGATAATTTGGACAATCGGTTTAGGATCCTTTTTAATCTTGTTGTTTAATCAAGTGATCATTAATATTTTAGAATTATGTGTTTCATTAATATTTAACCAATTTAGCATAATAATAGTTTGGAGCAAATTGAATATTGTATTTGCATGCCTTTGAGATCGAGTAGAGGCCAATACGGGCGAATGTGACTCTATAACTTACTTCGTACCATCATCCCTGATCTTCCTTTCGTGGTTCTGATCCATATGGAGTTAGTAATCTCATGGAATATGAATGTGGTGTAACCTTCACGGGTCAATCGTTGTTGCCTATCACTGTCCCTTTATCGTGGTTGGCTTTTATGATCCGTGAACGGTTTACAAGTTCCTTAAAAACTTGTTGGCGGCTCCCTAATTTCCTTGTCCCTTATCGTACATGTCAATTCTTACTTCATATGAGTTCCAAGCATATTCACCACATGCTTTTAGGTAGGCGCACTTCAAACGACGCCTACAAGACCGATTTCAGGTTATTATGCGTCCGAGTAGTTTTCGAAATCAGATTTAATATTTTTTATTCTAAATAAAACATTCTTTTAATAATAGGCCCTTCTCCAGAACATCGAGCCACCTTTGAAAATCATTGGGCCTAATCTAATTTAATCCATAACTTCCTCACAATTCATCGGAATTGGGCCTATAATATACATTGGAAAGCTCTTTTCGAGCCCAATCCAACTACACAATTATTGGACCTTTATTATGGACCAAACCAAATTAAGCTGGCTATTTTTCATAAATAGGAGTAAGAAAAGAAATATTTTTAGAAAACAGAGAGAGAAATATTTTAATAAAACATCCTCGTCATTAGACTTTCCACACTTTCACCTCGTCCGATAATCAAATGACGTGAAAGGTATTCATCACCAGGTTCGATTTTAGGGAGACACATTTGGGTGTCTACAATTATCCTTCTAGGGTAAGCAGACAATATGGTCTAGGTTAAATTGTTCCATCTGGTGATATTTATCGTCCCTATGAATTTCCTGTTTCACATGATGTTGAAAGATTTAATGATTATTGGTGTGCTAGACCTTTATGGGAAGTTGTTTCCCAAAAGTTTCCTCCTTATTTATCTAGGGATGTGAAGCAATGGTTACTTGGTTGATCTCAAAACGACAAGAACAAAGCTCTAAAACTGAATAAGACCAATGTGAAAGACCGCTTAGGGGATAAGAAAATACCTCCTAAGGAGCGTCTGGGTGAAAAATTTGAATTCAAGACTCCTCTCATGCCTACGAAGAAGGGTTCTAAAGGCAAATAAAATAGAAAGGCTGACTCTACAGAAAAAAAAGTGTTGGTTGAAAAGAAACATGGTGTAATGGCTATTAGAGAAACTATTAACACCAAAATTGGATGTAGGTCTTCAAAAGGATGCTTACTAGAGAATGTAATGGATGATGAAGAGGAAGCGGAAAAGAATTAAAAGAGAGCTAGGAAGGAGAAGTTAGATTAGAGCATTACTTTACAATCAATTTATTAGACAAATTTAATATTAAGTCAATTTTAATTTTAAGCTTTATTTAAAATTCCATCAATAATGTAATTTTTACTTTATTTTATTAATGCAGTTTCAGCTTTTTTAAATTAAAATAATTTTTTACGTTTAAAATTCTTATTAAATCAATGAAAACAACTTGAATATTTTGAAAATTATTCGAGTACAAAAGTCAAGAAATTTCAAATAAAAACACTAAAATTTTCCCAGATTAATGCAAAACACCTGGCGCTTCAATTCAAACTTTGTCGCCATCCAGAAGAATTATCGCGATGCGCTGGAGTTTTTCGTTCTCCGACAGCTGGGTTGTGTCACATTGAACTTAAACTTTGAGTGACGACTGTTCTGTTGCTGGAGAATCAAAATTTGTCAGAATTAAAGTGGTCGCACCCTGTAAACGGTTGCCTACGTATCCTTTCCATAGGAATTAGGCCAACGTAACTCTCTTGAGTTTCTAACTAAAGTAATTATGGGTATTATTTCTTAAGTTGGTCAAGATTTGTCATGTTTGAAAATTGTTACCATCCATGTCAGTTAACTTTGCAGCACCTCCTCATAGGATGGTTTTGATAATGTATGGTCCAGACGAATTAGGCCTGAATTTGCCTCTTAGGTCTAGAACATTCTTCCTTAATGCTTTAAACACCAAGTCTCCTATCTTTATGTTTCTTGTCTTGACCTTCTTATTAAAGTGCCTAGCCATACGAGGTTGGTAGCATTGAGTATGATGTAGAGCTTTCATCAAGTAGAATTAGCTCTTCATATATTTCTCTAGTCCACTCAACTTCATTGAGTTTACTCTCCAACGCAATACGTAGAGAAAGTATTTCTATCTCTACGGGTTGTACGACATCCATTCCATAGAATAAGGAGAATGGTGTATTTCTTGTTGATGAACGAATTGACGTGCGATAGCCCCAAAGAGCAAAGTGGAGTTTTTTAGGCCAATCTTTGTAATTTTCCGTCATTTCCTCGATGATAGTCTTTAAATTTTTATTGGCTACCTCTACCGCACCATTTTCTTAAGGCCTATATGGGGAAGAATGATGTTGTTGAATAACATACTTTTGTAAAAATTCTTCACATTCTGCTTTAAAGTGAGTTCCATTGTCACTTATCATTTCATGTGGGACTCCATATAGACATATGATGTTTATTTTTATAAGGAGTGCTACATGCTTTGCAGTGAGTTTTGTATATGATGCTGCCCTAACCCATTTTGTAAAATAGTCGATTGTTACTAGGATGAATTCGTGTCCTCCTGTCCCAGGAAGAGTAATCTTTCTAATAATATCTATTCTGATCCCCATGGTGAGAATGGCCATGGTGAAGTATAGGTTTAAAGGAGTGATGGAGGAATGTGCTACAAGTTGGCGTATATTTGGCATTTAGGACATCTTTTCACATAGTGATAACAGTCCTTATTCATGGTAGTCCAATAATACCCTTCACGCATTATCTTTTGGACTATCATCTTGCCATTCACATTAGTTCCACATAATCCTTCGTGGACTATTCTCATTACCCTTTGGGCTTCCTTTTTTCCTATGCATAAGAGAGCTCGGCCTTTAGGTACCCTTTTGTGTAACTTATTGTGTATGAGTACATAGAAGGAAGCCAAAAGCCTTAGGGATCGTTTTGATCTTTTGTCATCGTGGAGTGGATATTCTCCTTTGGAGACATAGCTGAGGATGTCGGTATACCAAGGTTCTTCTTCTTCTTTTTCTTGAACTACCTCATCATCATCTATTACTTGAATGTAAGCCGATTTATGTCTCTTTTCTATTTTCAAAGGCATTTTCTCGAATTATGTGGGAATTCTAACCATCGAGGCTAGCCTTGCCACCATCAGCAAAGTGGTCTTCCTCCCTTGGTAGATAGGTGTATTCTACCTTTTCTAATTGATTAGTAAGGGACCAAGCATTCGCTCCTTACTTTCCACCTTTAGGAAATTTGGTTGATGATTAGGGAAGAATCTCCGAATATTCGAAGTTTCTTTACTCCTAATGCTAAAGCTGCTTTGAGGCCATTATGCATGCTTCGTATTCTGCAGCATTATTGGTAATGTCAAAATCTAACTTTATAGAGATTGGGACATGTTCTTCTTTAGGAGATATTAATAATACTCCCACACCAAAATCCTTTTGGTTTGATTCTCCATCAAAGTATAATGTCCATGTATCGTCCTTTGTAAGCATTAGCTCTTCATCCAAAAACTCATTTTCATGTATGGGAGTCGAATCTTCTATTGGGAAATACGCTAAGAAGTCCGAGACCACTGATCCTTTGATTGCCTTTTGGGGCATAAACCTTACATCGAATTGGGCTAAGTTGACCATCCATATCGATATTTTCCCATTAAGTGTAGATTTCTCGAAGAGATACTTTAGTTGATCCATCCGAGATACTACATAGACTGTATGAACGAGTATGTAGTGTCTTAACTTTGTTGTGGCCCACACTAATGCGAGGCACAATTTTTAAGTGGTGTATAACATACTTTATACTCGAGCATCTTTTTTCTTAAGTAAGATGGTGTTTTCTTTTCTTCATACTTCTTGTGCAAGCATAGCCCCCACTGTCTCTTTGGTGACTGTTAAATATAACCTAAGAGGGATTATTAGGAGCGCAGGTGCTAGTACGAGAGGATTAGTGATATAGGCTTCAATTTTCTCAAAGGCTTTTTGGCACTCATCGTCCCATATAGCTAGAACGTTCTTCTTCAATTTCTCGAATGTGGGTTCACAAATTGTGTTGTTAACTTGGATATGAACCTATTTATATATTGCAGCCGACTAATGAATCCTCGAATCTGTTTCTTGGTATTGGGCAGCGACATTGATATGATTGCTTTAATTTTGGTTAGGTCTATCTCTATTCCTCTAGAGCTAATAATATATCCCAAGATTTTTCATGAGGTTACTCCAAAGGCACATTTAGATGGATTTAACCTCATGTTATACTTCCTCAGCCTTTCAAGCCTTTACTGAATTTTCTTAAGGCTACTGGATGTCTTGGACAATTTTTTGATTTTACAATCATATCATCCAATGTAGACCTCAGATCATCTTCTTTGTGCATCTTGTCATGCAATAAGGCAGTCGCTACTCTTTGGTAAGTGGCACCCGCGTTAAAAACCCGAATGACATTACCGTGTAACAATAAGTGATCCATGGCGTTATGAACGTAGTCTTTCTATATCTTCCTCAGACATGAGAATCTGGTTGTATCCTACGTATCCACTCATAAACGAGAGAAGCGCATGATTTGTTGTATTATCTACCAAAATGTCGATGTGTAGTAAAGGGAAATCGTCCTTTGGACTTGCCTTATTTAGATCTATGTAGTTGACACACATTCTTACCCTTCCATCCTTCTTTGGAACTGGTACCACATTTGCAACTAATTCTGGGTATTTGGATACTCTAATGAAACCTGCAGTAATTTGTTTTTGAACTTCTTCTTTTATTTTACAAGCTATGTCGGGTTTCATTCGACGTAACTTTTGTTTTACAGGTTTCATTCCTAAAATTAGTGGTATTGTGTGTTGAGCTATTTCTATATTTATTCCTAGCATATCTTCATATGACCAAGCAAATACATCGATAAATTCTATTAGTAGATTAATTAAACCGGTTCTTTCTTCTTTAGTAAGAGTTAGTCAGATATTAACTTCTCTTTTTATGTTTGGATTCATTGAAATATCAACCGTTTTAGTGTCTTCTACTATTGGTATTTTGTTCTCAAGTGTTTCCACTACTTTAATTATCTCTTTGTCACTTTCATTGGTAGTTAGCAATGCTCGTCATCTTGGGTTAAGGAATGACACAAGGAGTAAGCGAAAGAAGACATGTTATTAAATTCTAAAACAGTTACATCAAACAAAGAAATGTCCGTTGGGACTTGACTACTAACTATCCTAGGAGAAGAAGCTGAAGAATAAGAGCTGGGGAGAGGTGCTAGATCTAAAAATTTCAAAGACTCGATAAAGGAAGACTCATACTCAAACTCAGACGAATCTTCAAACATGGGTCCTTTTCCTATTGTTATAGAGATATTCCGTCCGCTTGGTGTAGTCACTTTCACAGTCTTTCGTCATCCCTTGACTAGTCCCTCTCCTGGAGTGATAAGATTTAAGGGCTCATAGCTCTCACTTTGTAGTAATGTGTGAATGAGCGCAGAAATATCTTCAATAAATTTCAGCCCATTTTTCTCGTGCCCAAAAAGAAGTCTCATGACATTGAAGTCAAAGCATTAAGGTGCTTTCTCCTTATATATAAGAGTTAGGATGTCATCTAGGAAGTGGAATACTAGGAAGATCTTGAACCAAGGTTGTCTTATTCCATCTTTGACAAAGGGCTCCGGAAATTTATAACATGGATAATTTTCACCCTCTCTTACAAATTGTCCATTTAGTGTGAGGGGATATTAATCCATTGGGATTTCTTTCTTGTGGGTACGAGAATTTCTCCGTGCATTAGCCTTTTCTCGGGCTTGCTTATAGTCTTTCGGAGTAGATTCGAAACCAAGTCCAAAAGTATCTAATTTAGGAAGGCCAGGCGATTTTGTTTGCATGGCTACTCCTTTTTTTGTTCCTAGAGTCATTCCGGGAATGTGTCCTTGTTTTTGGAGTATGCCATTAACTATCATGTTTTAATGGAGGTCATGGTAAAAAGAGGTCCTTTCATCTTCCTCGATTAAGGAGACCTCTTCCGTGTTATAGCCCCTTAAGTCTTCATTGTTTTCATCGTGCTCCACGTTTATGAAAGGTTTATCAATTGCTTTTATTCTCGATTGGGAGGCATCGATGGTGATAGGAATTCCTCCAACTATGGCCTTCACTTGTTGATGAAGTGATGAAGGGAAGGCTTTAAGTTCATGAATCCAAGGGCGTCCCAACAATAAGTTGAAAGAGGCTTTGATATCAACTACTTGGAAAGTTGTAGCATGCTTTATAACTCCCGCGGTGACATTCATAGTAATGGCCCCAAGAGCTTGGCGACGAATGTTGTCATAATCTCTTATTCCTTGTGTTGATGGAGACAAATCTTCGTACCTTATCCCTAACATCCTCGCAGTTTGTAATGGACAAACATTAATTACTGACCCATTATCTACAAGAGTCATTGTTACATTCATCCTCTTGCAGACTACTGTGAGTTTCAAGCCTTTGTTATGTTTATCACCTTTTAGAGACAAGTCTGTGTTAGAAAAGGTGATTAGGTTGATGGGACTTGGAAGATCACTCGTGATGAAATTAGCTAATCCCTCAAGATTGGTTTCTTAATCTATCCCCACTTTAGCCAAAACATCCATTACTTCGATTCTAAGTTCACTAGATGCGACTAATAGCTTCCATACATTCATTTTGACCTTAGTCTTCTTTAGTTGTTTGACAATGTCATTTTCTTCTATAATCGGTATGGAAATTGTTGAGTGGTAGGGATAGGTTGTGTAGTGATGGGAGGTTGCACTCTCCCTGGTCTTGTGAGGACATCTATGGATGAATCCACTTCATCCCAAATATCATCTACTGGGTATATTGTGGAAAATGAAATTTCCTCCACATCTTTGACGTAGATCTCCTCATCATCACTTTCCCTGACTCCATTGATGCTAACATCCCTTTTTAATGGGATTTGGACCAACTTCTTATTGTCGATCAATTTCTGGATGGGATTCTTGAATTTGAAATAGTGCTATATGGTATGTCCTCCTGATTGATGGTATAGACAGTAGAACCTGTCTGTTCTCTTTAATAATTCAAATGGTATTGGCTCAAGAGGTTTGATTCCCACTCTCGAAGAGAATTTTGAACATGTTAGCATAAGAGGTCCCAATTGGAGTGTACGACTTGTCACTCCTTTTAGGTGTTTCAACTACTTGTAGAGAAAATGGTTTTCTCTTGATAGCCTTTGTAGGTGTCGCCACTTGAACATCAAGGGCTTCGCTACAAATGGCCATTACTTCTTTTATTAGTTAATTAAGGGCCCTAACTTCCTCCTTCGTGGCAAGTTGTTGAGTTGGAGGAAGATCACTCATGGTGTCGAAGAAGGTTTCCTCCTCTTCTTCAAGGGCATGAGTCTCTTCGATTGGTTCGATGAGGGATGATGGGTCAATGTCATTTTCCTCATCGGAATTAGCAAAGGAATCTGAAAGTTGAGCATTATTGATACTTAGCTTCTTGCATATAGGAGGTAATGGAAGCTTATTGCTATTAATCAGATTTTTAATAGCTTCCTTTAACTTCCAACAGTTTTTAGTAAGGTTACCCCTACCTTGATAGTACTTACAATGTGTGTTGGGGTTCCAATTAGCCGTCCTCTTTTCGACCGGTGGAACTTTAAATGGTCTAATGGGAGTAATAAGACCTTTTGCATGAAGGCGATCAAATGCAGTGTCATAACTCATACCAATTGAGGTGTTTCAGGGTTTTAAGTGATCTCCTCAGATACTAGTCACGCTCTTCAGGTAATGAGACACGGACACCTGCAAAATGAACGAATATTCCTTCACCGGAATATTCGCCTCCGACGATCAAGTTAGCGATTGGGAAACGGAAAGTTTAGAGAGAGAAAGTAGAGAGAAGTTGGAGCTCTTTAATGCTCTTTTATAGGTTATGTCATCATCCACCCCTCCCATCATAAATGATTAGGGTATTTATAGGGGTGGGAGTGTGTGCCCCTTTAGGGTTTGTACCCTAAAATTCCGTAACATGATTGGCTGCGCAATCAGAGAGTGCCACGTGTTGTAAGGGGGCGCCACTTTGCGGCTTTCAATAACTTTCCTCGGGATTTGGGCCCTGATATAATAAGGGCCCTTTCTCTTGCTGATTTCAGGTGCTCTTTAGGGCATCTGACACGCGTCATCTTCCTGTAGGGACACGTGTCGCCCTTTGACTGGGCCACATGTCACTACGGGATTGGACCACATTTTTGGGGTTATTTTTACCCTAAACATTTGCCCCTCAGAGGGGGTGGCTCGTACGCTTACAGGCCGCCTCCTAATCTGATCCTCTAATCGTCTTAATGCGTCCGAGTATGCGGATATTTTGAGCTTGTGTGTAGGGGCGGATGCCTTTTAGACCAAAATTCGTGTCTTGTCCGCATGGAATTTTTCCCAGACTGATAAGGTCTGGAAGTTAGGCGGCCGGATCTTGCCACCTAGGCTTTTGGAAGAAGGTGCGGACGCTAGGTCTTTTGAGATGGAAATTTGCATTCCGTTAACTCAGCCGTCTATTTGGACGCGTTGTTAGTCGTCCATATCTTCTTTCATCCAAATTGACGGATCCCCTGTAACGAATTTTTGAATTCTAGGTTAACTTTTTCAAAAAGTATCCGTTCAAACTCTTGGGTGGGAAAGATGGTTTTACCATTTTTCCCCCATAAATTTGGCCTATAAATATGAGGCGTTGGACTTCATTTTGGAAATTTACAATCTTGAGTATTATAGAGAGAAGTCAGAGCATTTCTGGAGAGAGAAAGTTATTTCCCCTGAATCTGCAAGAGCTCCGCCGCGTAGTTTGAGTTTTCCGGACATTTTTTAGTTTTCCGGTCAATCTTCAAGACCTTCAAGAACTTGCCAAGTTTTCAACACGTACAGAGGTAGGCCGCCTGCTTTCTTTTCCTTTACTTGTATTTTTATTTATTTTTTCTTAAAAAAATCTACTTCTACACTCGGCTTCGTCTGTTTCTCCTCATGAGGTCGGTCGTTCGCCTAGGATTGAGGAGTCTAGAGTGGACGGAGACGAGTCGTCTCCTTCATGGAGTGGATCCATTTCTAATGCGTACCAACTCACCTCCACCTATTCTCTTTGTCCCTGCAGTCGAACATGGCAAGAACAATGCAGACACATGATCGTCATGCGGCTATAAATCTAGACGGTAGTCTAGTGAATCCTAGGGTCCCTTACGACCAAAATAGCACTGACATTGAGACCGGGTCTACTACCTGGACAACCGCCTCCACGAGCACTCATCATTCGGCCGTGGAGTTTACTTCTTCATTCGAGGAACGCCAAAGAACTCAAGGCGTTTCTTCTGTGGTGGGAACATCAAGGCGAACTCCAGAACTAATGTTCCTCTGGTATTGCAACTCCGTCATGGATGGGGCCGAGTTGCTATCTCGTGAAGGATCTCCTACCTCTTCTCGGGCGGACACTAGTCCGTCCATCTCATCTCTTTCTCAACCCCATCTACAACATAGCAGGTCGGACAGACCAAGGACGGGGATCTCGATTAATGAACCGTCCGACCTGCCTCCTCGAGTTGCTCCTCCTACAGGAAGTCAGGCAGCCACTGCCAAAGACAAGGGCAAAAGCCCATTAATTCCTGAAGACTTCCCCTCAACCAAAGGCGGCTATAGCTCTAGGGTCCGCAGCTCGGCCGAGGCATCAGATCTGGATAGAGTGTTGTCCTCTGAGTTTGGGAATGCTCCTCACCAAGAGGAAGAGGAAGAAGTTGAGAAGGCGGCTGAGGGTGAGACGGCCGAGGGTGATGCGGCGGCCAAGGAGGAAGTCGCTAATATTGACAACTTCAAAGATCCGAACGCCTGTACGGTGGGTAGCACGACCTTGGGCTACTTAAACGATGATTTTGAAAAATAAAAGGCATTCCTCCACCTTTGGGAGGGATTTGAGATTCAGCCTCCGAGGAAGTCACATGTTGTGGCTGCCTGGGAGGAAGAAAAGCCGCGGAAAATGTCTTTTAGCGTCTATAGGAAAGCTTTGGACGTTAGACTGCGTTTCCCTCTTCACCCTTTAGTCCGTATTATTTTGGACGAGTATAACATTGCCCTCTTCCAGCTGATGTCGAACAGCTGGTTGAACGTATTTGGGTGACGTGCATCTGCATGGGCTTCAAGCCGGACTTTGCGGTTGTCTATGAGATGCATTCGATGACCAAGCTGGACTCAGATATGGACGGATAGTTCATTTTGAGCTCCAATAGAGACTACATGGTGGTGGTTGACTGCGTCTCCAAATGGCGTGAATGGAAACACCGATTATACCGCATTAAAACCAAGGACGTCGAGTTCAATTTGCAGATGAATCGGTTTAACGCCGAGCCGATTCAGCTTGGACGCGGGAATCACAAGCCTGATAAACCACCCGTCCACCCCAGCCAAGAGCATCAGCTTAAATATTTCAAAGTCAAGAGGGTGAAAAGGGACGGCAAAACTGAGCGCGTTCTGAGTAACTGGGTCCCTCTATCCAGTTGGCTTCGGGAACCTACGTTCATGTCGGCCTACGACCTATACAAAAACTTGCCCCAAGGTGGACACTTGGATATATATTTTTTGTACGCATATAGTTTTTCCAGTTGAAAAATTTTCTAACACTTCTTCTCTTCTTTTTCTTTTACAGCTGAGGCGTTTAGGATGCTTGATTCGGAACAAAAGGGGGAGGTGAACATGTCGAACATCGACTTGGCTCGCTATAAAGCTCGTCAAAAGTTGTACAAGCAAACTAAGGAGGTAAAAACATCTCTTTCCTCCTTCATGTCTCCTTTTCGTCCGTGTTAGAGTATTGGGAGGAACATACTTCCTGACATCACGCGAATGTATCTTTTCGTCCATGTTGGTATGTTGAGAGAGCCCTCCTTTCTGAATTCTCAAAGACATAATTTTGCGTCCGTGTTGGCATGATGGAAAGGACCTCCTTCCCTGCTCCACACGGACACTAATGTATTGTTCTGGTTATATTTCGCTAACTTTTGCATGCTCTTTTCAGCTGTCAACTACAACCCCAAGGGCCAAACGAAAGCAATCGTCCTCGACTGCAAAAAGTGACAAGGATGGGAAGGCGTCCAAGCAAAGGAAGACGGCTGCATATAAGACCACTTCCACCAGCGCGACCACGACTACGCCGCGGACTGCTTCTAAGTAGGCCAAAGGAGAACAACCCTGAATAGGTGATAGCGGGGCCTCCAAGTCCGTGGAGCTGGCCGCCACGCCGATACATAATAAGTCCGAGAAAACGGATGATAGGGGTAAGTCGACCCCGGCAAAATCGACCAGGCCAGAAGTGACTCCGCCCGTCCAAAGAGTCTAAAAATCTGATTGGCTTAAGGCCTCTCAGTCGACCGGCGACCAGCCTGGCCGGACAGGTGAGGAGGGTGACGAGCCTGCACCGCCTCCTCCATTCACCTTCAATCCTCTTACCGCTCCGAGCTTCTCAGACGGTTAGTTTAAACAACTTTGCACTCTTTCTTTTTAAGTCTGCTTATTTAAACAAAAGTCTTTGCGCCCGTGTGTGCAGACATTATGGAGGAGCTGAATATGAATCTGCCCGGCTAGTCTCTTACTAGGGTAGACAGGATGTCCATGAGGGAAGCCATAGCCAAGGTCGTCCCCGCTAAGCAGCGAGACAAGCTACGGTGAATTCATGAGGGCTTCCTCGGCCCAATGATTAACTGCAGTGTTGAGGTAGTTTTTTCAACTTTCACACTTGGTTAATTTTTCATTCTCATTTTGCTAACTCATTTTCTCTTCTACGCAGCTCTTCCTACAGCTGACTTCCTTCCTCGAATGGAAGTACAAGGAGAATGAGAAGCTGAAGAATGCCTGGGATAAGATTCAAAAGGCCCAGGATGCCGTTACTAGGGAAACGACCGTCCAGCGTCGTTACTTTGAGACCCAGATCAACGCGCTTTCTGACAAGGCAACACGACAAGCTGAAGATCTGGTGAAAACTGGGCCATGCTCTTGAACAAGAGTCCGTGGCCAGGGACGCCATGAGACAAGAGAGAGATCAGGCTGTCCTGGACAGCCAGCACTGGAAGGAAGGGTTCGAGGCCTCTAGAAAGCTTAAGAGCGATGTGGCCTTAGCCCAAAAGAATTTGAAGGAGGCCTTGGATGAGGCGGACGCTCTCCGAGCCGAGGTGAAAACTTTAAAGAAGTCCGTTGAGGACTTAACCCAACGGTTGGAAGCACCTTGGCCCCCTAGCGCAGACGAAATCGTCCGCAACGAGCAGAATGCTGAGGACAGGTTGAAGAGCCACTTCTTCGAGGCATTTGAGCTTATGGTGGACGAGGGTGAGGCAGCCTTTTATCAGGATCGCTTCACCAAACGCCTCAACTTTTTCTGCCTCAGGTAAGAGGCTAAGAAGGCAGGGCAGCCTTCTACTGAGCTGGACGTCACGCCAACTACCTTAGAAGATGAGGAGAATGAAGAGGTGGCGGACGGAGCTGAAGATGAGGAGGAAAGCAATGAAACGCCTGCTAATGATGCGTCCGTTCCTGCCTCGAAAGAGCCCGTCCAAGGCCAAGACCTAGCTACCTAGAGCCCAGACCGCCCCATGATTTCAGCTTTTCATTTTTCTGCCCTTTTTAAACAATTTTTGATTTTATTTAAATGCCGCCTTCTCCGAGCGGTTTTTGTAAGATATTTTGCCGCCCCTTGAGCGGTTTTTTTAATTAATGCTGATTTTTCCGCCTTATGAGCGGTTTTTATATCTATTTATACATAGCAATTTCTCGCAAATTTTCATATTTTATTGCTTTCGTATGAGCCTAGGGGTATGCCCCTTTATTCGGCGTTCGCCTAGTCCATACTCTGATTGGTTTGATTGACTTGGTAGTATTTATGTCTTAAAGGGTATGACTACTAGCAGGTTATAAAATCATAGTAATGATTTCCCTTGGACTAGGTGATACGCCGAATCAACAGATTATTCGGCCGTTTAATTGGCTTTTTGTGAGTCGTCCGTTGAAACTATCGCTCGGACATACTCAAGAAATTTCAAGTATTATCTCAACTTAAAATTTCTAAGTTTCTCTGGGCTAGGATTCCTAGTTATGCCCTTGCCCCAATAAAGGGGGTAATTGCATTGGGCTAACTTGGGATACTTTGCCTTTACCGTCCGTTCAAATGAGGGACGAACATATCTGTGACTTAAAGTCAAGTCAGTTTTTATTTTTATTTTTTTTTGGATTTCCTTAGAGACCGAGTTGCTATGTTGCAAGCAATCTCGTAACCTTTCTCACTTCAACAATCTTGTTTAGCCTTTATAGGCCGGGTTGCTCTGTTGCAAGCAACCTAGTTACAGGTTTCACTCGGTGTTTCAGCTTAAACCGTGAAATTGCAAATAAGCATAAGTAAAATAGGAAAATATGATAACAATGTTTGACTTTTCATTAATTTGTCAAAATTACATTGTTGTGGTCGTACGACTCTAATTACATTGCTCGGTCAATAGACCTAGCTGTATATTAAGATTTTTTGGCTAAGTACTAAGAAAATACTTAAACATAATATTTTTTCAGATTATCATTGTTCCACATTCGTGGGAACTGGCGGCCATCTATGGCTTCAAGACGGTACGTGCCATCTCTAACTTCTTCCCTAATTCGGTACGACACTTCCCATTTTGGGGTCAATTTGCCATCCTCATTGGCTCGGCCAACAGCTTCCATTATTCTGAGCACAAGATCCCCTATCTTCAGCGGACGCTTAGACACTCGGCAATTATATGATATTATCATCCTTACATGATAAATTTTGTGTCTGAGCGTCGCATTGCCCCGGGCCTCTAAAAGAAAGTCCAGTGTGGTCTTCATGGCCTCCCAATTGGTCGATTCATCATATAACATTACCCACAGAGTGGGCTCGTACATCTCAAATGGAAGAAGTGCTTCAGCCCCATAGACAAAAAAGAATGGAGTCTCTCCTATGGAACTTTTTTTTATTGTCCGTATAGACTATAATACATTAACCAACTCATCGGCGCATAGGCCGCCCGCCTTTTCAATCTTTCGTTTGATTCCATTTGAGATCAACTTGTTATAGGCCTCAACTTAGCCGTTGACAAGGGTCGGACTAGGTCGTTGAAACTAACCCTACCTTAGGCCAAACAAAATTTGTAATCTCTCAACACACCCTTATACAAGTATAATGATAAGTCGAGGGTCGAACCACTAAGGAATGGAGGGTGATCTTATATTGTCAAGTCAAGCTATTCCAGAAAGGTGAGGTAAGGGTGTGAATGCTAAACAACTAAACAAGCTAGGATGGGACAAATGTAATAAACACTAGGGCTCGGGATCCACATATACTTTTAACGGGTTCCGCTAATTGGGAAAGAGTTGAATAAGTCGAGTGATGCGAGCGAAAACCAATCATGTAACCAAAAGAGCATATCAAGCTATTTTCCTAGAGGTGTAACTAGCGTCAGCTACGATAAACTCTAGATAGGATCGTCACAAGACACCTCAATCGTTAAATGCAATCCACAAATCAATGGTCCTTATCAATGTGAACCTACAATGAAATCTAGTGTGAATAACTAGGGTGATCAAGCCTAAATCAAACACACACATGCACATAATCAATTAACCAATTTAATCACATCATCAACTCCATCAATTTCCCAAAATTAACATCAATCCATTAATAATGTATGCTTCACCATTACCCTAGCAATCAAACTACTCACAATCCATAGAAATCAAGATCAAAACAAAGCTAAACAACAAATTCATCATGATCAAACTCAACAAACTAAAATGAAATCACAAATCAATCAAACTTCAATCAAACTTGAACATTAAACAAAACAATTGAAATCAAACTAAAGATCCAACTAAAGATTGAATTGAAGAAAAGGAATCCTTACAAACTTGATCAAAGATTAAAGGAAATGGAGAAATATTCAATCATCAACAATCCACCATGAAATTCTCTCACTAAAACCTAGAGTTTCTCTCTCTAAAATCTCTCTAATTTCTATCTAATTGTGATCTAATTTTCCTAATCACCCCCTGTCTAAAAATAGAAGGAAAGACTATATAAAGGAAATATACAAAAGAAGAGTTACTTAGATCATCCCAAAAGAAACCCCGGAAGGTGCGGTCGCATCAAGGGAGACACACGGCCGCGAAATTTTTGGGTACGGAACAGATACCCTCGTGCGCGCCCACACCTGGCAGTAGGGGAGCAATCCTCTTTTTCGTCCTAGCTCATCCTCGTGCGCTCCTCTTGGTGATGATGATGAACACTAAGGTAGGCAGTCTTGAAATGGTCATTTTGGTGGGTTCATGCCAAAGATGATTCCCCCACCACATGCATAACTTGCTCATTGCATTCCTTCAAACTTGAGCTCCAAATGACAAGCAAGAGGCATCCAAAATTATGAGAAATATGAGAGGAAGGCTCGGGAATCCTCGGAACACGATCATAACCTAAAAATACACAAAAACAAGCAAAAAAAAGGGAAAAAGACCAAATAAACAAAGAAATGCACAAAGAAAGAAAACTAACTAAGGAAAGCACAAACTACAGAAATAAAGAACAAAACTAAGGAAAAGTAAAGAAAATATCTATAATAATACATTGAAATTCATCCTAAAAGAAGACAAATGAGTGCCATAAATGACACTCATCAGCCATTAGCTTGGGGTCGGTCGACTGAAGTAAAACAATGAGTTATGCCCTGGTCTCCTAAGCATTCCTTGAGTTGGCGCATTTCGAACTGAGGTCCATTGTCGAACACCATTGACTGAGGTACTCCGTAATGAGTAATTATACTCTTCCATATGAAGGCTGACACATCCGTCCATTTAATGCCCCGGACGGCCTCGGCTTCGACCCATTTGGTGAAATAGTCCACGGGCACTAGCACATAACACCTTTGGCCGGACGCTAGAGTGTACGGCCCTAGAATGTCCATACCCCATTTTTCAAAGGGGAGGGGACTGCTTATGGCCGACAAGCTGTTAGCCGGCCGATGGATTAAGGTCGCAAACTTCTAGCACTTGTCACATTTTTTCACCATTTTCATGGCGTCCGCTTTAGGCTCGGCTAGTAGTACCCTAGATGGGTGGCTTTTTCAGCCAAGGCTCGTCCTCCCAATATGGGAGCCACAGTGCCCCTGATGGAGGTCATCCAACACATTGTGCCCCCTCTCTAGGGTGATACACTTAAGATAGGGCTTCATAAAAGCCTTCTTGAACTCCCCGTTCTTCATCTCGAACTATGCCGCTCTCCTCTTCATCAGCCAACTCTCTTTCGGATCGTCCAGAAGAATCCCATTCCTTAAGTAGGAAATAATTCCGTCCATCCAGGTTGAACTTCTATCTATGATCTGAACAGGCTCGGCATCAATACTCCACTTTTCTTTTACTTCCTAAAATACTGATCTAGGAGTGTCATATGATGTCGAGGAAGCTAACTTGGAGAGCGCGTCGTCTTGTTGATTTTCTGAATGAGGAACCTGCCGTAAAGAAAAATATTCTAGGTCCTCGGCCTGTTCCTTAACCATCTGCATATATTTCATCATGGCCGGCTCCCTTGCTTCGATGCCACCATTGACTTGGCTGACTATTAGCAGAAAGTCCGAGCAAACTTCAACTTTGGTTGCCCAGGCCACCTTACACATTCTTAGGCCGGCCAACAAGGCTTCATACTTAGCTTCGTTGTTTGAAGCTTGGAACTGAAATCTCATTGCATATTCAAACTTATCTCCTTCAGGAGACTGACATATGATACCAGCGCCACACCCGGTAGTTGTTGCACTACCATCCACGAACACTTTCCAGATCTGGTCTCCGGCCGGCTGAAGATCAAGTCGAGTCATCTCAGCCAAAAAGTCAGCAAAGGCTTGCCCCTTGATTTATTTTCTTGGCTCAAACGTAATGTCAAATCCTCTCAGCTCCAAGGCCCATTTAAGCATACGGCCACTGGCCTCTACGGTTGTAAATGGCTTCTTCAGAGGTAGGTTTGTATAGACCACAATTGAATGTGCCAAGAAATACGGTCGTAGCTTCTTTGATGCCATATACAACACTAAGCCAAATTTTTCAACATGGGGGTACTTAAGCTCGGCGTTGTGAAGTACATAACTGATAAAATAGACTAGGATCTGGTGGTCATCCCTTTCAGTAAGCAGGACGGCACTTAGAGAGTGTTCGGAGATGGCGAGATAAATGAATAACTTCTCATTCTTGAGTGGACTGACGAGCAAGGGCAATGTATGCAGATGGATTTTTAGCTGTATGAACGCTTCCTCAACCTCTTCTATCCATTCAAACATGGATTTCTTCTTGATAGTTTGAAAGAAATAACGGCACTTATCCCCTGACCTTGACAGAAATCTACCAAGTGCTGCTAAACAGCCGGTCAGTCTTTGTACCTCTTTGATTGTTCTTGGTGACTTCATGTCCAGGACGGCTTGAATTTTTTTAGGGTTGGCCTTAATTCAACGTTGATCAATCAAAAATCCGAGAAATTTACCAGACTCAACAACAAAGACACATTTCTTTGGATTTAACATCATCTTATGTCGCCTAAGTTCGGTAAAAGTTTATCGTTGATCCTTCAAATGGTCGGCCGGCTCTTTCGACCTGACAATCATGTCATCGATGTACGCCTCCATATTCCGGCCGAGATGATCTCTAAAGACTGTATTAACAAGTCGCTGAAGGTAGTAGGGGCATTCTTGAGGCCGAATGGAATAACTTTGTAATTGTACAACCCCTGCTCAGTCACGAACGTTGTTTTCTCTTGATCTTCTTCCCATAGGGGAATTTGATGGAATCCGGAGTATGCGTCCATGAAACTCATCAGGGCATGCCCGACCGTTGAATCAACCAGGCGGTCAATTTTGGGAAAGGGAAAGCTATCCTTAGGGAATGCCTTGTTCAGATTTGTGTAATCCACACACATTCTCCAAGTTCCATTCGGCTTCTTCACGAGAACTACATTAGCTACCCAGTTTGGGTAATAACATTGCCGAATGAAACTGGCGTCCAACAGATTCTTCACCTCAGCCGCGGCCGCCTGATTCCTTTCCTCTCCATGATTTGTTGTCTTCAAACGGACAGGTTTTATCAATGGATTCACGGCCAGCTTATGCACGACTAGATTAGGACTTATTCCTGGCATCTTACCAACTTCGAATGAAAATACATCCTTGAGTTCTCTCAGCAGCTTAACTAACTCATCCCCAAGCAGACCCAAATATATAGTGCCTACACTAACCATCCGACCTGGTTGATCGGGGTCAAGCACTATATCTTGGTGACTGTCGGCCGGCTGGGGCCTTAACTCTTCTTGCCGGCTAACAGTCATTAGGTATTATGCCTGCTCTATCTTGGCCGCCTTGCGCTTCTGGCCAACCTGGTATGCTGGGAGTGAGGTTCCTTCACCTTTTGGCTCAGACGATTTTGGTCCGCATGCGGTAGGCTTACATTCCTTAGCCATTTTCTGACTTCCTTGGATTGTTCCAATTTTACTGTCCGTCCTCTCGAACTTTAGTAGCATTAGATGAGGTACAATGAATGCCTTAGCTGCATTCAGCGTAGAACGGCCGAATATAACGTTATATCCCGTTAGCTCTTTTACCACCAGGAAGCGGACAACCATATCTCTTCCCTCCGTTTTTTGCCTAAAACGAACAAGTAGGTCTATCCGCCAACTGGGTGGATAACATTCCCCCCAAATCCTACCAACGGGTGAGTGATGTCTTGAAGAGCATCCTCTAGGAAGCTTAGATTCCTCGGGGCGGCCAGGCTGATGATGTCGGCCAAGCTACCCGTATCAATCAATATTCGTCCAACCTCCAAGTTGGCTATCTTCATAATGAATACCATAGGATTATTGTGTAGGGCTTTGACCTCTCCCCGGTCAGCCTCACTAATGGTTACTTCAGGAAAGGGTTCGGCCTTTACTGCAACCGTTTGCATCACCTTTTCCAAGTTCCAGACGTCTTGCTTGATCTCTTTCATGGTTGGGCCGCTTGAGGCGAAACCTCCTGATATCACAGCCACAAAGCCTGAATCAGTGTTATTCCCATCATCTTCCTTGTCTTTGTTATTATCATTTTTTTGTTTCTTCTCGGACGTGTTGTCTGTCCGTGTATATGTGAACTTCGACTTCATCATATAAGAGTTCAGCATGCCCTTCTCGGATAGCTTGTCTAACAATCTCTTCAAATTGATGCAATCGTTCGTATCATGTCCCACACCCTTGTGGTAATGACAGTACTTGTTCTTGTTCATGTACTGAGTCGGGCCTCTCATTGACTGGGGCTTTTCAAACTCGAACTTGTCTTCGATTTCCATCAGGATGGAGTAATAGTCCTTGTTGAACTCATACTGGGGCTCGTACGTCTTGACCTTCTTGGATTTCTACTACTGGTCGTCGGCCACCCAGACTTCTTTTCTCTTGTTTCATTCTTTTTTTGGTCGGCCGAGTCTTGCTAAGAAGGTTGTTTCTTCTCAGTACCCTTGGCCGGCACTTCTGATTTTATGAGCGAACAAAATTTTGTCGCCACAATGTAGGCTTCGGCTTCCCGTAAAACACCTGTGTATGACCGAATTTTTTTCCTTATCAAATCAATCTTAAAACCATTATGCCTTAGTCCCCGGAGAAATTCTAAGTATGCCATTTTATCCGGAATATTATGAATTTGGCCTTTTCTTGGTTAAATCTTTGGACGTACGAACGTAGTCTTTCATTTTTTCCTTGCACAATTGTTGACAAGTTGAGACTTGTTTTTCTTGGTGGAATGTTGTAAGAGAAATTCCCTACAAACAGCAAACTGAGGGTGGTAAATTAAATAATGCACCCGGCCGAAAGGCTACTGAACCAATCCTGCGCCACTCCTTTTAAGGTGGCCGGGAAGCATTTGCACCATGTAGCATCATCTACACTTTGCAAATACATCAAATTCATGTACGAAGTGATATGCTCCTCGGGGTTGCCCGTACCATCATAGGCACCCATGAGTACACTGTTGATTTTTGCTGGTTGAGGTGATGTTAAGATGTCTTGCGAAAACGGAGGCGGCTTATCTCCCAGGGTCAGCAGGTGCATCTGCCGATCAATTGGCTATGGCTGCGCGGGTAGTCCAGCCAGGTAGGGAGCCTGACCGTACGTCTGTCGGTATGGACCATATTGTCCGAAGACTTGGGGACTCGGCTGCATCAAGCCATTGAAACTCTAAGGAGGTTGATATTTAATTGATTAAACTGGAATAGGAGTTGGAGTGCAAATAGCTTGATTTCTACTGGAGAGGGCCGTGTTGGTATGTTAGGAGAAAGAATGATTAGAGAAATCATCCGGCATTGTTGGAGTTGAGGATGTGTCCGAGTAAGCGGCACGTTCCCGCTGCTTATGCCGGAGATAATCCCTCGCATCCTTCCACCGGCTAGACTTCTCGGGCTCTTCTCTTCAAGGCTGCCTACTCCTCCCCCCAGCCGACTGGGTTTTCGCCAACAAATCAGAGAAATTTGACCGTGGTACCCTTAGGGACCTTCCAGTCGGCCGGCGAAATGGGGTGTTCCCAACGTCTGTTGCATTAGTCGCTTTATTTTTAGCTTTCTTTGGAATCCTCTCCCGCTCCCTCCTGGGCGGCTGCCTAGAGGTAGAGGCTTTATTGCTCTCAAAATCCTTCTAGAGCTTGTTGAGCGCGGCCTTCAGAGAGGCTGCGGTAACAGGGGGGTCGTCGGCCTCTTGAAATGAGGCGGTTAGCGGATTTCTGGTAAGGATTGTAGGAATCATGTCCTCTACATGGCCGTCCTTGCCTGGACGAGGGCCGGTATTAGGTGTCTGACCGTCTATTGCCATAACGGACGAGTATCCCCACAGACGACGCCAAATGTTTCAGGGTTTTTTTGTGATCTCCTCGGATACTGGTCACGCTCTTCAGGCAATGAGACACGGACACCTGCAAAATGAACGAATATTCCATCACCGGAATATTCGCCTCGAACGATCAAGTTAGAGATTGGGAAACGGAAAGTTTAGAGAGAGAAAGTATAGTGAAGTTGGAGCTCTTTAATGCTCTTTTTTAGGTTATGTCATCATCCACCCCTCCCATCATAAATGATTGGGGTATTTATAGGGGTGGGAGTGTGTGCCGCTTTAGGGTTTGTGCCCTAAAATTCCGTGACATGATTGGCTGCACAATCAGAGAGTGCCACGTGTCGTATGGGGGGCACCGCTTTGCGGCTTTCAATAAGTTTCCTCGGGATTTGGGCCCTGATGTAATAAGGGCCCTTTCTCTTACTGATTTCAGGTGCTCTTAGGGGATCTGACACGCGTCATCTTCCCGTAGAGACACGTGTCGCCCTTTTACTGGGCCATGTGTCAGTACAGGATTGGACCACGTTTTTTGGGGTTATTTTTACCCTAATCAAGAGGTATAGTTCTTCTTAAATGGCTTCTTTTGTCCTTGATTATTCATATCAATAACTTCATTCAGATTAAAGGTGCTAACATTGTTTGAGTGGGTGGTTTTGGAAGAAGAAGGATTGTCAATCTTCTTTCCTTTCCAGCCACAGCTAGAGTTGTTAGCAGCTTTTTTGCTTTGCAAGGTTGTCTTAAATGTTTATTCCTACGTCTTAAATGGCCTTAAAAGTACTCAAATTTCTTTTGTACTTGAGATGCTTAGAATATTTTTCCTGGAGGTTCTTAAGAAACATCCTTACAGATTTTTTTTCACCGGGCACCTCAACCATTTTAGCAGAAGCTTCCCTCCACTTATTAAAGAAGGAGGTGAAACCTTCATTCTCTTTTTGCTTTAACATTTTAAGTTCTTTATGATCATTCTCAACTTAAATGTTACACTTGTACCTATCAATGAAAGCGTTCACTATCCCATCCCAAGTAGAAATCTTTTCTTTATCAAGAGAAAAGTATTATTATTGGCAAACGGTTTCAAGAAATAGAGAGAACAATGAATGAAATACTTTCCCATCTATCCCCTTAATATTTATTATTGTTTCCAAAGCTCTTAAGTGGAAGTAAGGATTGTTAGTAGGTTTGAACCTAGGAATTTCATTGGCATTGAACTTTTACGAAAGAAGATCCTTGTCCACCGAGACTCCTTGTGAGCTAATGCCCTAAAACTGTTAGTCATTAGAGAGTTGGTTCAAACTCCGTCTTCATCATTTCAGTCACACGCCAAGTCTTGCCTAATTTGATTGACTTCTTCTTGAGTTACCATTATCCTCTTAGCCTTTCTCTTTTGACGAATCGGTTTATCAAAAAGGGAGACATGAACAAAAGTGTTATCCTTGATTAGCCAACCTTCTCTTATAGACCAAATACTATAAATTAAACCATTTGTTTTAATGACTTGACTAGATTAACTTTGATTTTATTGCTTTTAAAAAAAAACAAGAAAATAAAAAATAGGGAGCTTATATATTTGAGAATTAATATCCGACTTACCCCCCCTAAAAATAACGAAAAACAAGCGCACACAAGACTCTTTAGACATGATCAATGTGAAATATAAAGTGTGTGCTTTTCATAGTGAGTGAAAGTGGCATGCTTTGACACTTGTGTAAGACCATGATACTATGTGCTTAATCTCAATTAAGGACTAAATAAATATTCTAATTTTTAATCAATCGATTAGTTAGGCTCGGCATGAGGACTCGAGCAAGAAATTGAACTGTCGCCGAACAAAAAGAACTATCGCCACACGCTAAGACCCAGCACAATGCGACAGAGTTGTCACGTAACGCTGGACACTAGCGTGTTGCGCCTCCAAACTCCTGTTCCATTACTGGAGCAATCGTCTAGGTCTGTTTCTAGTACTTTAATCTAAAAGGACAGCCTATAGTCTTACTAAGTTCAGTTTAATCAGTTTGTTTAGACTCATATTAATTAATTAAGGAAAGTCCTTGAGTCATTAATTAATTTATTTTGACTTATTCACAAGTTAAACAAAAGGTTAGTTTAAGCACACATAGGCTATGCAGAAGTAAGAGTTTGCAACATTACCATGACTCTAGCTCTCTGAAGTTCAGGATATGGGTTAATCAAAAAGGGTCCATGGTTAACAATCCGGATGCACCGCGCGGAAGCCTTACCTCTGGAAGGGTTGGCACGACTGGATGGGACCCCGCGAGTTAAACTCGCTTCCACGGTTTGATAAATTTAACAAACTCGGATGTACCCTTCGTTAACATGAGCGTTTGATTGTGTAGATATGTAGAACACATCTGGGTTCAGAAAAATAAGATAAACTCAATTCGGAAGTAGAACCGAGCAAAAGTACTATAATCGGTCGAAACAAAGAAGGTAGATTTCTGGCCTAGTATTGGTAGAACATGGCGCGAGACAACAGAGTCCGTCGCCAAAAGATAGCTCTGTCTCCAAACGACTTTGATGTTGTGTAGCAACAGAGCCATCGCATGGCGATGGCTCTGTTTTCTCGGCGCCGGTTCCTACATGCCTCCATAGCTTTTTGTTCTTTGAATTTTTAGATTTTTCGTAGCTTTTTTCGATCTTAGAAAGATATTTCCCAATATTCCTACGTGTAAAAATCCTATTTTTTGACGCATTACGGATGGTATTTCCAATGCGGACCTTTTTTATGCTTATGCTAATAATGTCAATCAAATTTACGCTCATAAATACTTAGAACGTTTCGAGTATCATCCACTCATTCTAAATCATTGCCAAAATAAATTTTAGTAATTAAAACAAAATTCCTCTCCAGTAGATTCGCCAAAAAACTGTAGGGAATATTTCAAGAATCTCACACTTGAGCCCCACTATGGTCATACACTTAAGCATGGTGGCATCCAAAGGGAAGGAAGCTAGAGTAAAAGAGTTGCCAACAAGTTTTAGGAACTTGTAAACCATTCACAAGGTGCAGTTTAAACCCCTTCACGATCCATGAGATCGCTAACTCTATAGTAGTCTAGAACTATGACTGGATATTCGGGGATGAAGGTACAAATCCAACCTAAAAGAGATTTAACCTGCCCTAAAAATAGGCCTCTACTTTATTCTTCTCATATTCATGTGCGCTTTCAGACTAACATACAACTAATAGGTTAACCCTAAACCTATTAAATCTATGTTGGTTGAATATTAATGAACAAACAAATCTATTATTGGCGATCACTTGAACTATAAGCATATTAACCTAAACAAGATTATTAATTATCTTTGTTAAATTGTGACTCAAAATCTAGTAGGGCTGAATTTGAACGCTTATATCTCTTAAAATAAAACTGATTTTGGGATGATTCAAGTTGGAGGTAATAGCTTAGTTCAAGAGGTTTTCAACGGTAGGTCATATGCCCAATTCCGATAAGAAACGAGAAAGTTATGATTGTTTTACAAAAGCCTGACGAAGCGGGAAATTTGCAACGAGGCTGCGAGCTATAGCTCTATGCCAGTGAGCTATAGCTCGGCCCTCTGAGGACTTGCGGCAGGCATGAGCTAGCTGCCGAGCTATAGCTCGGTAGTTAGGTTATTCTAGGATAGTTGATGGAATATTTCCTAAAATTATATCTTTTCTATGACGGCTATTTGAATATACTTGGGGAACAATCTTAGGGTTTTTTTAGGGTTTCCTTGTGTTATAAAAGGACCCTTTAGTTGATCATTTAGATCATACCTTATTGAGCCATTAGATTTAAGACTCCTTGTATTATTCTCTTGTTTTTTCTCTATTATAGTGAAGAAGCTCTCGAATCCCCCACCCGTGGATGTAAGTCTATTTTGACCAAACCACGTAATTCCTTGTGTTGTTTGTTTATCTTCTTTATTGTTTTTCTCAATTCTTATTTTTCATTGATTTGTTTTGCATTGATAAAACATAATTACACCCTAATTTCCTAACAAGTGGTATTAGAGCAAAGGTTTTAAGGTCTTAAGGTTTAGGTGTTTATAGGTTAGTTTGATTAAATTATGCCAATGAAATTTGATATTGAGAAATTCGATAGGCAAGTGAACTTTGGCCTATGCAAATTGAAGATGAAAGCCATCTTGGTTCAAAGTGGCTGTCACAAGGCTCTTGAAGGTGTATCCAACAAGCCTTCGGGCATGACGGTGGATACGTGGGAGGAGATCGATTTGAAGGCTCTTTTGGCAATTCAATTATGTCTCTCTGATGATGTTTTGAGAGAGGTTGCCAAGGTGACGACTTCTGCTGGTTTGTGGTTTAAGTTGGATTCACTTTATATGACAAAGAGCGTGACCAACCGTCTACTAATCAAATCAAGACTTCATGATCTTTGTCTAGAAGAAGGTAAACCACTTAAGTCTTATTTAGATGAATTCTTCTCTATTATTATGGATTTGCAAAACATCGATGTTGAGATCGATGATGAGGATATGGCTATTAGGTTGTTGTATTCTTTACCGCCTACGTACAAGCATTTTTGAGATACTTTATTGTATGGTAGAGATGATTTGAGTTTAGAGGATGTTAAGGATGCCTTAACTCAAAAAGATTAAATTGACAATAAATTGGTTAAATCTGATAATCCGGCTCAAAATAATGCTTTAGTTGCTCATGGTGGTAATAAGAATTTTGGTAAAGGAAAAGTTTGTAACTATTGTCATGTGAAGGGTCACATCAAAGCCGAATGTTGGAAATTAAAGAAGAAGAATGAGGAGAAGTCCAATGAGGACAAATCCACAAATATTGCCAATACCGACGATGATGATGATTATGCACTTTAGAGTTACGAGCTTTGGGGTTGCGGTTTCTACGATCTCTTCATGATAATAAGTTCCCCTTTGAGATCTCTTGGTAAAACGAGAAACCGTGTGGATTTTTGGTATGGAGTCTATGATAGATTACTTTTGATTTTCGTTTGCAATAAAGTAGCAATCTTGGTTATGCATTAGATTTTGTTCTAGTTATGCTATTTATTATCTCAATTTTGGTACTTTTGTGATTTACTAAGTACAATTGCAATTTAGAAATTCTTGATGTTATATTTATTTTTCTAGAATTGCTTAAGTTTTTTTTTTAGTTTAATTTTTTGAGATGAAGAAGTGTTTGAAGAGAGTGTGGTCAATTTTGATATGCATGCTTGGCGTCGGGACATTATACTCTCAATCTAGGCCATGTGATGGTTTTGTGTACGGAATTTTTTTGGTCGGAGAAGCACCGGTTCACAAGTTATGGAAGATGTCAGTTTGGTGATAGCCAAATGTGATTAGGCTTATGGAGTTTTGTTTAAGGTGGAGGTTTTATATTTTATTATGAGCATTACTTCTTGGTTTCTGGTTCAAGGTAGAGTTACCTTGTTTTTGGTCGATTTCAAGTCAAGGTGGAGATTGTTAAATTGTGACTCGAAATCTAGTAGGGCTGACTTTGAACGTTATATCTCTCAAACTACAACTGATTATGAGATGATTCAAGTTGGAGGTAATATCTTGGTTCAAGAGCTTTCCAACGATAGGTCATATTCCCAATTTCAATAAGAAACAAGAAAGTTATGACCGTTTTACACAAATCTGACCAAGCTGGAAATTTGCAACGAGACTGCGAGCTATAGCTCTATGCGAGTGAGCTATAGCTCGGCCCTATGAGGACTTACGGCAGGCATGAGCTAGCTTCCGAGCTATAGCTTGGTAGTTAGGTTATTCTAGGATAATTGATGGAATATTTCCTAAAATTATATCTTTTCTATGACGGCTATTTGAATATACTTGGAGAACAATCTTAGGGTTTTATTAGATTTAAGACTCCTTGTATTATTCTCTTGTTTCTTTCTCCATTATAGTGAAGAAGCTCTCGAATCCCCCACTCGTGGATGTAGGTCTATTTTGACCGAACCACGTAAATACTTGTGTTGTTTGTTTATCTTCTTTATTGTTTTTCTCAATTCTTATTTTTCATTGATTTGTTCCGCATTAATCAAACATAATTACACCCTAATTTCCTAACAATCTTATTAAGCGTGATTACAAGTACAAATTTTCTTCAATCATGCAAGAGAGGGTGTGATCAAGCAATAACAACAATATCAAGTAACATAATCATAACAACAATCCTAATCATAATAAAAATCTCAATAACGCATAATAATAATAGTAAGAACCTAGGAATGATACTAACAAGATTAATGAAAAATAATAGCATGTAACTAAGCATTAAAGATCAAATATTTATCCATTAATAGCATGAAATGGAAAATGATCAATAATCTCTTGTTTAGATAGATAACAGCATCAAGTTATCCATTAATGATTTGTAGGCCTAGTTTTCTCCGCCTACCAGCAGACCAAAACTTAGCTTTCTCCGCCTAAGATTTCTAGGCTAACTCATCGGTACGCCGGCGATCGGAGTGGGTGGCACTTCTCCTCGATCGTCGGCGTACCGCCCCCTCTCTAGCTCCACTCTAACGCTGTTCTTTGATCACCAGCAAGTGCTTTTCGCAGTTGGGTCTTAGGGAGGTCCCACTTTTGAGGTCGAAGTGGGTTTGTTTGGACGGTGGTTCCAACAACAACATGACGCCGTTCTTTTGACGGTGCTCCCCGCTGTAGTGGCAGTGTCCTCCCCTTTACTGTGGCTGAGTCAAACAGGTCCCATAGCATCTCTCCACCACCGTTCCTAGCTGCTTCTAAACCTTGTATAGGTAGTCTATGTAAGGCTCTTGTTGCTTTGTCTTAGTTGTTTCTTTCTTGTTTTCTTCAGTTTGTCAATGGAGTGTCAATCCTTAATAAATGATCTCATGGTCATTCACCTAAATGATGACTATGATGATATTATTTTTGAATTTGCTTCCAATAATTGTTCCCGTAATATTCTTCGCCATGTCAAGTTTCTAAAAGAGGAAGGTAATGCCTACTTCAAAAATGGTGAGGTTATTGATGCGGGAGAAAGGTATGATAGAGGTCTTAAATTTCTTTGCTTTGTTTCTCCTAGAAATGGGGAGGACAATAGTTTAGTTTGGAATCTTGCAATTTCTTTGGAATTAAACCTTGCAGCTTGTGCTCTTAAGGTGCATGATTATGAACAAACTAAGGAACTCTGCTCCTTAGTCATTAAGTATGATGGTTGTAATGCAAAAGCTTTCTACAGAAGGGCCTTAGCAGACGCTAAGCTCTTCCAGATTGAAGAAGCATATGAGGACCTTAGTAAGGCAGCTAAGGTTGAACCTAACAATCATGATATTCTTGGCAAATTAAAGAGTGGGAGGGAAGTCCAGAAAATTGATGAGGATCTTGGCAAGGTCGCCAGGCTAGAGCCTAAGAAGGCTCATGGTAAGAGGAGTAACATGTCTACCCACCCGACCCATCCTACCCACATTAAGAAAGGTAAGGTCAGTGAGGTTTCTATATCAGGGACCGATAGTGTGGTAATGGGAAATGATGAACAGAGCGGGCTGACCAACATAACTGTCACTGAATCCGTCATTGAAATGGAAGTGGAGAGTTCAATTATTACCAACAATGCCTTCTTCCCATTGGTCTCCGGGGAGGAAGCTTCAAGTTACTCTAAGAACAATCAAGGATCTAGTCATGCATCGGATCATGAAGTTGGAACTACTTACTCTTTTTCCAACAGTAGGAGGACAAACCAATCCCTCAAGATCCCCTACTTGTCTTATTTCAAGCTTCAACAAGGGAAAACAATGAACTTCTTCAACACATCAACCGGCTCGTGGATGACCCTACGCGTAAAGAAATTGACTGCCCCAAATAGGTACCCTTCAAAATTCACTAACACGGATAGCACAAGTCCTGATGTTGTGTCGGTGCCTAAGGAAATGGTAAGTTCGGTTGAAAAGAAACGCAACAGGGATAATCGTAGGAGGAAGAAGAAGAAGATCTCCCCCCCCCCCCACTAGATGTTGACCAGTTTGTTGACAGTGGCACTACTTCCACTATTGATTTTGAAAAATCAGATGCTCACATACTCTCAAACACCACTGACTACAGCAAAGCATCCATATGCATCGAGAAAGGTAACGAAACGCCTACAAACGACTTTCACGTTCCTGATCAAGCAGAAGTGGAGTCGGTAGGATCTAATAAGGATGACCCCATGGGTTTAGAGGGGGAGCTGGAGGAGCCACTCATCCCTACCCCCATCACTTTCATTTTTAGCTCCAACAATTTGAAGAATAGAAGATTAGGTAGGTCGCATGTGAAAAAGAGAAAGTGGAAGAAGCCAGTTGTTTCTCATCACAGGAATCAGTTTTGCAGGACAAGAAAACGTAAAGGATCAAACCTCGAGCTTCTCATGCCTAACATCCATACCGGAATTAGTCAACCTCATTGTATCCCCCCTTAGATAATCATGTTAGTAGTCCCCCTATGTCTTGGATGTATCATGGTTTTACTAACTCTGCGAAGAGGCCTAAGTCTGTCTGTAGTTTTATTTCTTGAGTCGAGTTTGTTGGGAGCTAGTCTCCTTTTACCCGCTGTAAAAAAAAAAAAAAAAAAAAAAAAAAAAAAAAAAAAAGATCAAATATTTATCCTTAACATGATACTAACACAAGTAAAAAAAACATTATGGGAAGCGGTTCTGAACCGCATGGGTTTGGGGGGCTTGCCAATTGCCATGTAAATGGCAAGCGGTTCAGAACCGCTTCCCATTTTGGGGGAATGGCAAGCGGTTTGGCGCCAAAACTGCTTGCCATTTGCACTTCAAATTAGATTATGTGCAGTGCAAATGGCAAGCGATTTTGGCGCCAAACCGCTTCCCATTTGTATTTTTTTTTTTTTAATTTATATAATAATTAATAATAATAATATTATTAGTGACCTGTTTTGAAATGCACATTAATCCAGTTTTTTAAAAATTATTATTATTATTAATATTATTGTTAATTAATATTATTAATTAATATTAATAATTAATAATAATTAATTAAAAATATTACAAATTTTGGAATAATAATAATTCAATAACAATAAAATGCATAATAATAATAACATATATAAAACTCATAAATAATGTATAGTACTAATTAAAAATAAGTAATATAATGTACATATGGATTTACTACATACTAAAAATAAAAAAGATATGGTAACTAATTAATTAAATATTAATTGTTTATAAAAAAAAATAAAAAAAAGCCCACATGTCGCGAATTTCATCAACTTCTTCCTTTGTCAAAGGGCCTTCCCTTTGAATCTTACAAACCTTTGAAAAGAAAAAAATACCAAACATTAAACATCATTCATATATTACATAAAATTCAAACTAGTAATTAAAAAATAATAATATATATATGTTAAATATTTCAAACATCATTCTAACTTGCCCGATTTAGCATTCAACGAACTAAGTTTTAGGACGGCTTTTACCAATTTGCCCGTTTTCTACATTTCTTATCTAATGAGCTATTTATCTATCATAACATGTCAATTACAACTAGTTTTAGGTGTTTAATGTTCGAAATCATAGCAAATTAGCATTCATTAAATTTTTAGGACGGCTTTTACCCAAAATCGCCTATTTCACTACTACTTTGCCCGATTTCTTCATTTCTTATCTAATGAGAAATTTCTTTATCATAACATGTCAATTATAACTAGTCTTAGGTGTCTAATGTTTGAAATCATAGCAAATTAGCATTCTACTAAGTTTTAGGACGGCTTTTACCCAAAATCACCTATTTCACTACTACGTTGCCCGTTTTCAACATTTCTTATCTAATGAGCTATTTATCTATCATAACATGTCAATTACAACTAGTCTTAGGCTTCTAATGTTTGAAATCATAGCAAATTAGCATTCATCTAAGTTTTAGGACGGCTTTTACCAAAAATCGCCTATTTGACTTCTAACTTGCCCAATTTCTACATTTCTTATCTAATGAGCAATTTCTTTATCATAAAATTTCAATTATAACTAGTCTTAGGTGTCTAATGTTTGAAATCATAGCAAATTAGCATTCTTCTAATTTTTAGGACGACTTTTACCAAAAATCGCCTATTTCACTACTACTTTGCCCGTTTTCTACATTTCTTATCTAATGAGCTATTTATCTATCATAAAATGTCAATTACAACTAATCTTAGGTGTCTAATGTTTGAAATCATATAAAATTAGAATTCTTCTAAGTTTTAGGACGGCTTTTACCAAAAATCGCCGATTTGACTTCTAACTTGCCCGATTTCTACATTTTTTATCTAATGAGCAATTTCTTTATCATAACATGTCAATTATAAATAGTATTAGGTGTATAATTTTTGAAATCATAGCAAATTATCATTCTACTGAGTTTTAGGACGGCTTTTACCCAAATCGCCTATTTCACTACCACTTTGCCCGTTTTTCTGCATTTCTTATCTAATGAGCTATTTATCTATCATAACATGTCAATTACAACAAGTCTTAGGTGTCTAATGTTTGAAATCATAGCAACTTAGCATTCTTCTGATTTTTAGGACGGCTTTTACCAAAAATTGCCTATTTCACTACTACTTTGCCCGTTTTCTACATTTCTTATCTAATGAGCTATTTATCTATTATAACATGTCAATTACAACAAGTCTTAGGTGTCCAATTTTTGAAATCATAGCAAAATAGCATTCTTCTAATTTTTAGGACGACTTTTACCAAAAATCGCCTATTTCACTACTACTTTGCCCGTTTTCTACATTTCTTATCTAATGAGCTATTTATCTATCATAACATGTCAATTACTAGTCTTACGTGTCTAATGTTTTATATCATAGAAAAAGATTATTTTACTCAGTTTTAGGACGGCCATTACCCAAAATCGCCTATTCCACTTATACTTGCCCATTTTTTACATTTTTTTCCGTTTGGAATTTTTTTCACAAACATTGCCCATAATTCACTAACAATGCAAGTACGTAAAAATTACACAAAATTGCATGAACGGCTCGGTTTCTTGAACGGATGCTGCCTGGGCTGCTGCAAGAGGAGGCAGCTGCCTGGTGGCTGCTGCAGCTGCCTTGGCAGCTTCCTGGTGGCTGCAGGAGCTGCCTTGGCAGCTGCCTAGTGGCTGCTGCAGCTGCCTAGTGACTGTTGCAGCTTCCTGGTGGCTGCTGCAGCTGCCTGTGCAGCTCCCTGGTGGCTGCTGCAGCTGCCTGTGCACTTGCCAGGTGGCTGCTGCAGCTGCCTGTGTAGCTGCTGCCTGGGCAGCTGCCTAGGCTGCTGCTGCGGCTGCCTGGCAGCTGTTGCGGTTTGGTGGCTGGCTGCTTGCAGCTGCCTGGCATAACCCGAGGTTGTTGCCTCGGGTGCTCACTTTCCCAATTTCTACATTTTTTACCTAATGAGCAATTTCTTTATCATAACATGTCAATTATAACTAGTCTTACGTGTCTAATGTTTGAAATCATTGCAAATTAGCATTATACTAAGTTTTAGGACGACTTTTACCCGAAATTGCCTATTTCACTACTACTTTGCCCGGTTTCTTAATTTCCTATTTAATGAGCAATTTCTTTATCATAACATGTCAATTATAACTTGTCTTAGGTGTCTAATGTTTGAAATCATAGGAAATTAGCATTCTACAAAGTTTTAGGACGGCTTTTACCCAAAATCGCCTATTTCACTACTACTTTGCCCGATTTCTACATTTCTTATCTAATGAGTAATTTCTTTATCATAACATGTCAATTATAACTATTCTTACGTGTCTAATGTTTGAAATCGTTGCAAATTACCATTATACTAAGTTTTAGGACGGCTTTTACATGAAATCGCCTATTTCACTACTACGTTGCCCGATTTCTACAGTTCTTATCTAATGAGCTATTTCTTTATCATAACATGTCAATTACAACTTGTCTTAGGTGTCTAATGTTTGGAATCATAGCAAATTATCATTATACTTAGTTTTAGGACGACTTTTACCCGAAATCAAATCGGAAAAAAGTAAAAACAAGTACCTCCTCAATGTGTTGGGCTTCAGTGCACCTATTGACTATGTCATTCATAAACCTCATCACGTATAGGGCACAGTCAACGCCGTTGTCTTGTTGCACACACTAAAATGACACAAAGTTAAAATAGTCATGCTATGATAAAACTCAAGGCAATTTTATTAAATAAATCAATATATCAAGGATTTACCTTCGCATATTTCCACGTGGGACCCGCAACCGAACGACAATTCAACTTCTTCATAACACTTCAAAAAAAAAAACAAACGATTTAGGAACATAGCCACTCAATCACTTAGGTGAAGATACAAAACAAAATATATAAAGCGGTATGTACCTATTCAATAGGTTATTCACTAGCAACTTCCTTGGTGGCCATATACGAGACGAGTCAAAGTAGTAGATTGTGTTATTGGAAACACAAATCACCATAAGGCTCCAATGTAGACTACATGTATATTAAAGCAAATATCAATCCATCAATTGTTATGCGTCAACATCTATACTTAATAAACAAATTAAGAGTGACATATTTAAACTTACTCCTCAAAACAAGGGGCTAATAAGAACTTGTTTCCCGCACGCATTGATTCTCTAATACCCCGCTCAAGGTAATCTATCACATCACGAGGGTTATGCAAGCATTTGGTTACGGAGGTCTGCTTGGGGCATAACCACCCAACTGCTGCTTCACCATCGGGTTTACTAGCAAGGAGCTCCTGTAGTGACCTTCAAGAAAGTAATGTGTGCAAGTAATTACTAGTTGCATTGTTTTGGTACGAAAATATCAAAAATACAATATGTTTAGAAATAGTCTCGTTAATTTACCTCATGAATGTTTGAATGATGGAAATGTTAAGCATGGAACCGGTTAGAAATTCCGTCACATCCTCTCTAGAAATGTATGCGATCGAATCCTCATCATAGTGGAACAATGCCTTAGGCAAGTTCACTTAAATATGTGTACCCGTAGGAAACTCACTAACACGGTTGTGAAGAAAAGTACACGCTTTCGAAAGCGACCTAAGGACTTTGGCTTCTACTAGTGGAGTACATGAAGCTCTCGAACTCTTCTTCGACACTTGTCCTTGTTCCATTTTCGGAGGACCTTCTTCCTTGGATTTTTGCTTCTCCACCTTCTTCCTTTTAGCGGAATGAATTTCCATAGTAATCTAGTAGCATAAAAAAACATGGTCATTGCACAAAGCACATGTTAATCTAGTTACATACTAGTTACATACAAGTATTGTTTACTTACCCCTCCTACCAACCTCAACCGATCACGTGGCCATTGCACAAAGCTCCCGGTCGCGTCACGCAGCTTAAAAAAATCATATTCCTCTCTAGGCACCGGTAGTGGTAAGTCCTCAAACCCAACAACTATAGAATCGATCCCGACCGAGATGTAACGGGTGCTAGTATTAGACTTAATATGCACCTTGTCAAAAGGTTGTGCACTACCATACCCCACCAACTGCAACTGTCCACCAGTTGTTTCCTCGGGGTGAAGAAGCTCACAAGGCGTCTCTTCCTACATATTTGGTTAGGAGTTAGGACATAAGTTAAGAAATAATAAACGAAAGCCTAACATAAGAAAAGTTGATTACGTAGTGAAGTTCACCTTAACATCTGGGAAAGGTTAAGGCATCGGATTTGCTCTCTTCAGTGACTCTGCATCCATAGGACTTGGATCCTGGAAAAGTAAAATAATTAAACATGCAAACGACCTCATTAGACGAACTTCATATGACGTAATTCGTCCTTGTACTAAAATTACCTCTCTCTCAACTACTGGATCGTCCTCAGGGCCTCCCAGGTGACTACATGAGTCTACTGGGGTACTCGAGGGAAATGGCAAAGGCGGAAAGTTCATGTGCTTCAGAATGGCATTGAATTGACTTTGCATCTGTTCCTGCAGCTCCGCGCGTATCTTTGCCTTAATTGATTCCTTTTCCTTCTCATCAATCCGATGTGGCGAATTAACACTTGATCTGCTTTTTGCTGATTTGGTGTATTCTGAACCCATCACCTTCTCCCACCCTAGTTGTTTCCCGCCAAAACCAATTACTCGCCCAGGGTGGTATGGTTTTCCTAAAGCTAAGGTGAAAGGATCATGTTCGATGCTTGGAGTCAGCTTGCCTTCAATCACTTCCGAAGTATGCTCGAGATTTAACAACACAAAAATTTATCAGATCTTAGTACATTGTAATTAACAAGGAAATATAATTAATAAGTAGAAAAATTTGCTTACAAGTGCATCTGCTACTACTTTCTTATCCGGTTGCATGACATACTTGCCGGTTTCCTTGTCCATCCCATGCATAGCACACCACCAGTCGATTGCACGATTAACCAAAGTTGTGACGTGGAAAAAAGTGGTTTATCAGTTGATGACATTATGGATTTGGGGTATAGACCCGCTTTGACCCACTTTGGTCTTGACTCCGCAAAGGTCTTACAACCCATATGATGGCTTTGATTCTAGCTTGTTCGCTTTTTTCCTACACATTCAGAAATATATGTTAGCATCAGTCATTGTAAGAAACTAAATATGAGTAGCCGACTCTATTGATAAATAAAAACATACAAGTGCGGCCCTAGTGGAAGATTTTCCCACAAACTTCTCCCAATCATCCACCGTTATTTGTGGATATAAATCCCACGGTTTCTTATCACGTTTCTCTTCTTCTCCATCTGCAGGCACATTTTTCTTTGGTCTTCTCTTTCTTCTCTTATGGATCCATCTCGTCCTCAAGTAACTCTTGAATTTTTTAAATCTCTCCTGTACAAAAGCTTCAAAGACTTTTCTCTTGCCTGGCTCATCAGGAATATGGAACATACTCTGTACTTGGCGCAAACATCCACGTTAGGAAATAGAAAAAAAAATGGAAAAAAAAAAACCCGAGAATCGGGCAAGGCAGCAGCCTAGGCAGCTGCAGCAGCCCAGGCAGATGCAGCACCCAGGCTGTTGCCCAGGCAGCTGCAGCACCAAGGCTGCTGCCCAGGCCAGCTGCAGCGGCCCAAGCAGCTGCAGCACCCAGGCAGCAGCCCAGGCTGCTGCCCAGGCCAGCTGCAGCACCTAAACAGCAGCCCCAAAATGTTTGAATTTAAAATAAAATTTTGATTGAAATAAATACTTACCATAGTATCGTCCCAAAATGTTTGAAGCAACCCGTAAGGTATCTCGGAAAACTCAAGTGTTATTGGTATTTTACGAGTTATAATGCCAACTTGACTAGAAAATTTGTCGCGCCATTGGCCAGTAGGTTGACCTAACTCATCAAACTCAAGCACCATAGGAACGCCGGGTTTCTTGAAAGCTTTAGTTGCACCCCTACTCCTTCTTTTCACCGGTGGCTTTACCCCTCCTCCACCACCGGTTTTTTTCACTTGCCTTTGCATTTGAGTTTCACAATGTGAATCACCTACAAATTCGGTAAATACATTATCATCAATAGGTGGGGCAGTTTCAGCTATACGCTCAAATTCATCAAGCTTATGTTGGAACTGGTCATAAGCTTGGTCTTCCGGTTCCCCCATATCCGTCTCCTTATTAACATCATACAACTCGTCACCATCATCATCATCCATATCCTCATCAGAATGAAGGTTCTCATCAGGATCCATGATATGCGCACACCTACAGTAAACAAGCAAAGCATGTTGTTAGTCATCATTAATGGCAATCAATTCTGAGGCACGATGAAAGACAAACACTTACCCAACTTCTTTGGTTTCATAACAAATTCACATATATATAATCCTCTAAAAAATTCATATATTTAGTTCATATTACATGCTTATACGTTGAAAATACAAAAAAATAAAAAACTTTCCGAAATAAACAAAGTTGTTGGAGCATAAGATATTTAGTAAATAAAACATGCATTAATAAAAGTACCTCATTCGTGTATTCCCTCATTGTGGTCAGATCGAATATAAGTAGCATCATCATCTACATCAGTTGCTACATCAAGTGTAGGAGCAGTGAAAGGGGGAGAATCATCAAATGCATCATATTCTTCCTCGTCCTCAACCTCTCCAATCCCTAAAATTCTCCTTTTTCCAGACAGGACGATGGACCATCTTGGATCGGACGGGTCAGTTACATAGAACACTTGCTAAGCTTGAGATGCAAGGATGAATGGTTCAAGACTATCCCGCAAGTGGCCAAGATCTACAAGAGTGAAGTCATCATTTCTCACGTTGCGCCTATTATTATCGACCCATTTACACTTGAATAGACCAACCTTGAAGTCACGGTAATCTAGTTCCCATATTTCCTTAATTCGTCCATAGTATGATAAAAGTGCGTCAACTGGTGATGTATCATTCGCACTTGAAAACTCTCTTGATGAAGCCACAAGAGTGACCTCACTATTTTGAGTCGATGAGGATTTTTGATCCTGACTTTCAGTCCAAAATGTGTACCCATTTATATCATATCCCTCAAATGAATGAACATCTTCCTTTGGACCATAAGCTAGCCTCTTTATTGTATCAGACACAGTCTCATCCAATTGACGCATCACACGATCATGGAACCACTTCACAAACATCTTATTATGCAACTGCATTAGTGCTCTTTCCTCTTTTGATGGATATTCAAAACGCAAACTATCCATGTGCTCTTCTAAATATGGGTGAACCTCCGCAATATGATGAAGCACAAATAAGTGAGCTTGCATGATTTGATCTCGAGCAGCCCAAATCCTTTTTGACCCGATTGTGCCATGACCATCAAGTCTCCCTTCATGTCGGGATGTAGGAAGCCCAATAGGTTCGGCAACGGCAACATACTCTGCCACGAAATTCCCAATCTCCTTGGACACAATTCCTTGTATCATACTGCCTTCCGGATGGGCTGGATTTCTTACTTTATCTTGCAGTGTATCCATGTGTCGTTCAAAAGGGTAGCACCACCTCATAAATACTGGACCGCACAACTTAATCTCACGAACCAAATGCAGAATCAAATGCACCATTATGTCAAAAAGTGAAGGTGGGAAAAACATCTCAAATTTGCACAAAGTTACCACAACAGTCGCCTGGAGAGCATCAAGTGTAAAGGGATCAAGAACTTTGCTGCAGATAGTATTGAAAAACCCACAGAGGCTTGTTATAACTTCTCTCACGTGCTTTGGTAAAATTCCACGAAGTGCAATCGGTAGGAAAACTTGCATCATCATGTGACAATCATGGGATTTCATACTTGTCAACTTCAATTCTCCATTTAAGGAAACAAACCTTTTCATGTTTGACAAGAACCCAGAAGCAAGCTTAATGTCATACAAACAAGCATAAAACCTCCGTTTTTCTTCCTTTGATAATGTGTAGCAAGCTGGAGGTAAATACACCTTTTGGTTTTTTCCTTTTCCATCACCTTTCTTCTTTACGATACCCGTGGCCTTGTCCTTGCGCTTCCCCTTACGGTTTTGACCACCATCTTCGTTTCCCTTTTCCTTAACCTTCGCCATCCCTACCTTAGCTTGAAACCACAACTTCGGACGAACACCCCACTCTTGCAAATCTAACCGCGCATTCTTTCCATCCTTCGTTTTTCCAGGAATGTTCATAATTGTCCCCAGAATTGCATCACAAACATTCTTCTCTATATGCATCACATCGAGACAATGTCTAACATCATGTTCTTTCCAGTACTCAAGCTTCCAAAAGATTGATTCCTTTTTAAAGAGAGTGTGTGAGTCAATTGATTTCGTTGTTTTACCAAAAACACATGGAATACCCTTCACTCTCTCATAAACCTCCTTTCCACTCAATGTCCTAGGCGCAACCCCCTCCTAAACTTTCCCATCGAAGGCCTTTTTCTGCTTACGATACGGATGATCGCGCCTAAGAAATCTTCGGGTCCTCACGTACACATCTTTTCCATAGTGGTCAAGGTACACGTTCGGTGTGTCATCAATACAAATGGGACATGCTTTATGCCCTTTGTTCTTGTACCCAGACAGATTGCCATATGCAGGAAAATCATTGATGGTCCATATAAGGGCAGCACGCAAAAGAAACATCTCGTTCTTATGGGCATCATAAACGGTAACACCTTCGTCCCACATCTTTCTCAAATCATCAATAAGGGGCTCAAGGTAAACATCAATGTCGTTTCCAGGTTGCCTTGGCCCCGTTATTAAAAGTGAAACCATTATATATTTCCGTTTCATACACAACCACGGAGGCAAGTTGTAAATCATTAAAATAACCGGCCATGTGCTGTGTTTAGTACTAAGAGTGCCAAATGGATTCATACCGTCCGTGCACAACCCAAGCCTTAAATTTCTGACTTCACCACCAAATGCCCTAAACTTCATATTGATGTTCTTCCATTCTGGAGAGTCAGCAGGATGCTTCAACAAACCATTTTTCTTTCTTCCTTCAGCATGCCATCTCAGGTTCTTGGCGTCTTTTGGTATTGAAAATAGACGCTTTAACCTTGGAATAATAGGAAGATACCACAACACCTTGGCAGGAGGTCCTTTACTACCAGCATTGCAGCTTGATCGCTTGTAACGCGACTTACCGCAACGTGGACACTCCTCCAACTCTTCATATTCATTTCGATACAGAACACAGTCATTAGGACATGCATGTATCTTTTTATACTGCAAACCAAATGGACACATTAGTTTCTTTGCATAATAATTGGAATTAGGAAGTTCATTCCCATCTGGCAACATATCACATAACGCAGTCAACAAAGAAGTGAAACTAGTGTCACTCAAGTTATGCTTAGACTTAATGTTAAATAGTGTAAGCACGGCTGAGAGTTTTGTGTATTTTTTGGACCCGGGATACAAAGGTTTTTTGGCAGCCTCTGATAATGACTCAAATACATCAGGTCAATCACCAAATTCACCTTCGACATCACGCATCATCTCATCCAAGTGATCATCACCACCACCATCCTCGGTGTCATCCCCTTCACCACCATCATCACTCCCATTTTCTTCTTCAACATGAATCTTGGCACTTCCAACATGCGTCTCATTGCCAACAACATTCTCACTATACGATCCCTTCTCACCTTGCCAAACCCAAACATGATATTGAGGCCTAAACCCATGACATTGTACATGAGCCATGATGGTATCCACACTATTGACCCTTATGACATTATTACAATTGACACGAGGACAATAAAGGTAATTGACACCCGTTCTAAGCTGATATTGTGAAGCACTCTTGCAAAACTCTTGAACCCCATTAAAAAATTCCAATGTATCACGTCTACCATACATCCAACCGCGATCCATTGACGATTTAAATTGCCTTTAAACATACCAACACATTTTAAACAATGATAAATGTAACATATATTATGTAATCAAAGTACATAGCATATATATCATCCATAAATCGTAAAAATGAATGCTCCTAAAAGGTCCTTATCACTCCAACCTAACCCATCCTTGAACGTCTAATCTCACTAGTGAATGTATGTCAACTTTTCAATTTTAAGGAAAATCCAGCAGCATTTCCCAACTTACCCGGATATTCCTACATATGTACCTAGAGAACATGGTGAGAAAATGAGAATCCCGGATATTCCTTAAAATCGAAAAAGAGACATACATTCACTACCTAAGTGAGATTAAACGTCCAAGAACAGTCCCAACTGGGGACTATTCAAGACTTTCTCCTATTGAGAAAGACTCGAACGGGTATCTAGGCAAATAATGATGCAAGCATTCAATTATTATTTGCATTTATTTGACATTCAACAATAACCAAGTTCATTAATTTAAATAGGGCTAATAATTAAATTAACATACATACAAAATCAAACTAAGTTTACTTATCTATATATATATATATATATATAGCAATCCATTATATTCATACATTGCAATTTACTAACCACATTTAACAAACTAAAATGTTAACTAATATATATTCTATTCATAAATTTCATTCAAAGTTACTCAAATTCAAACAATATATATATACATATGAAACTTGGATTAACTACTTGAAACCCTAACTTGAAATTTTGGAATACCAAACAATTAATACTAATTAATACATATGAAACTAAAATTTACCAAGAACTCACCCTAATTTGAGAGTGAGAAAGACAAAGATTGAAGATTGAAGAATGCGTGCTTGGGCTCGGTTGAACAACACCCTCAAACATGCACCACCACCAAACACCGGCAGCCTCGAGCAACCACCAGCAGCAGCCTCGACCCACCACCAGCAGCAGCCTTGACCCACGACCCCCAAACGCAGCTTCAATTAATAGCCAAATAAAAAAAATTGAATATGAATGGAGTGGTGGTGGTGGTGGCTGGAATCTGAAGAAGTGAGAAGAGACGTGAGGACGAGGGAGATAGAGAGGAGGAGTGAAGGCGGGAGACAGAGAGGAGGAGTGAAGTGAGAACGAAGAAGCTAAGTGAAGTGCGCTGAAATTTTGCAGGGAGGAGAAGAAAAGGGTATATCCCACTTTTTTTTTTTAAATGGCCAGCGGTTTGGCCTTGATACTAGAAACATACATGATATTAGAAATATTAGTTATTACCCTAAACATGATACTAGGAATCACAAAGACATCCTGACATGATACTAGGAATCAAAATAATATAAACATGCTTTCTATATGAAAAGAATAACAATTAAATTACTTACTTGGATGCTTCTTATCTCTTTCTAATAACAAAATACACACGTTAGTAACTTCAAGGAAAATATTAAATCAAACAATTAAATAATAATTAAAATAGAGATTTGGGACCAAACCCTCAGAAATTATCAACCTTTCACGTCAAGAGCGAAGGCAACTCCGAACTTCGCTATGTGTGTCTAGAACTTGGAAATGTGGAATTTTGAAAAGGGGAAGGTTTAGAAAAAGAATAAATAGAGAATAAACTTCTAGCTTTTAGAGAGAGAGAGAATAGATGAATTTTTATGATTGTTAATAAATGAAAATGGGGAAATACGACCATTATTTATAAGAAAATAGTCCAGAATCGATAGAAACAAATCAAAATTTGAATTGGAATAAAACTAATCCCCGTCGCGAGCGATAGAGTCTATCGCCATGCGACAGGAATCACGCAAGCCGACAAGCCCTGTCGTTTGGCGACAGGCTTGTCGTTTGGCGACAATTAAAAGATAAAACGCGCTTTTAGTACGGAATCCTTTTCTTAATATAACTAAGCAATCAAAACTCCATTTTAATCAGTTTTAAATCAAATTTTTTCATAATAAAACACTTGTATTTTTTCAAAACAAATTCATTGTTTTTTTCTATAAGATTAATTATCAATCCTAATGCTAATATAACTCAAAATAACCTTCTAGACTATTCTAGTAGACTATAATCAATCCTAATAATTTTAGGAATAATAATTAATTGGCCCTAAACTAGATCATTCGGCCATAAAACCATTTTAGACCCAAATTAGTGTTTGGACCATAACTTCTTAATTATTCATCGGAATTGGGCTTATAATATATCATTGGAATGTTCTTTATGAGCTTGACCTAAATACACTATTATTGGACCCATATCATCGACCAAGCTAAATTTGAATGGTTATTTTCAAAAATAGAGAAGACTTTAAAAAATAGAAAGAAATATTTTTATTAAAACTAACACATCACAATACTTTTCACACTTCACCTCATCCGATAATCAAGTGACGTGAAGAGTATTCATCACTGAGTTTGGTTTTTGGGAAGACACATTTGGGTATCTACACTTTTGTGGAAAGTATAATAGGATGGGCTTTCTGACATTTATTTTCGTTTTGTTTTTTTTTCTTTCTTTTTCTTTTCTTTTTATTTTTTATTCATCTTATTTATTTTTTATGCCTTGCTTATTTCGGTCTAAATTTTTTATCCTTTCGTTAATTTTGATGAACAATCGACAATAGTGAAATAATGCTACTTTCTTTTTTATCTCGCTATTAACATTGTTTCTGATAATTATCAATTCGGATCGATTGAATCAATGATCTTCTATCGAGAAGAAGCAAGTATGTGGATAAGAGTAAAACGGGCCGATAATTGCCGAAATATATAAAGACGCATAGTATAGTATCGTTAGCTTTTGAAATATAATGCGAATTGTAAGGGATATGAACGTATGGAGTAACAGTGATCATTCAGATTATGGGGACATGAATATGCATGGAGCTATAGTAGTAATTTGAGTTTGTAGCAATTAGCTACAACCACTTCATGATGGTGAAGCCCCTTTTATGGATCATGTCCCCTTTGGTTGATTTTTTTTCGTTTTTTTAGTTTGTTTTCGTCTAATTTTGTATCTCTTGTCATCGTCGATGGTGAAATAATATGACCGTAATAAATATAAATTTGTATTTTAATAGAGTAAGACAGAATAATAGTTCACTTTTTGTAAAAAGTTGTTCGGTTAAGGGAATATATTTTACTCTTGACCACGTTAACTTTATGTCGTATGACTCAATAACTTAATAATTATTACTCTTAACCATGTCAACTTTTTTGTTATATGGTTTTACATAGTATATTTTTACTTTGACCACGTCAATTTTTATGTTATATGACTTTTTTATATGATTTACATTACTTTACTTTTTTTAGTAAGGGTCATTAATTGTAATGCTTGTGCATATAAGATTTTGTCGTATGGTTAGATGCTCTTTGGTAAATTTATATGTAATGTCTAATAAGGGCATAGATTAATTCTTATTTTTATATATAAGCTCTGAAAATATTTTATCTTACCCTACAAGTATTGTAACTTTATGTCTTTGAGTAACTTTCCGAGCTGACATCTTAGGGAGTTATTTACTTTATATATGTTGTTTTAGTACCTTGGTGAGTATAATAATCACTTAGTAGGTTTAGGTACTCTGTCATATGTACACCACGTGAGTATTTTTGAGTTTTGACATGACTTAGTTATATACATCTTCTTTTTGTAATACCGTGGCATTTTAGAACTTTTTTTTTATCATTATTAGAGTATGATTTAGTTACAATTTTCTTTATTTTATTAGTTTGAGTGCTGTAAGACAATTAATTAGTTTGTTACATAAAAAAAAAAGAATTTAATATCAAGATCTTCATTATTACCAAAATCTTGATATTTACCATTTAAATCCTTGAATTACCTTTTATTTATTTTATTTTATTTACAAATTAACCCCTTTATTTTACTATAAATACCCCCTATTTTCTCATTTTAACACACCAAAATTTCCTACTAATTCTCTCTCTAAAATTCTCGTCTAATCTTTTGCTTTAGTTAAAATCACTTTAACTTAGCTTTATTTTTAAGTTATTAGCTTATAAAAAGAATTATCTAATTAAGTCATCATCTTTAGTTTAGTATTGTTATTATCTTTAATTTCTATAAAAAAAAAAAAAAAAACCATAAGAAAAAAATATTTTAAGTTCAAGTATTATTTTTCTTTATTATCGTTGTTCAAAAAATTAAGTTTAATTGCTTAAGTGTTCATTAAAACCAAAAAAAAGAGTTTATCTCTCAAGATTTAGTTTTATTTCTCGAGTTTATTTTCCTTAATAAAAAATAAGAAAGAAAGGGTCATTAACTTTATTTTGCACTAATTTCTTTTAATATCTAAAAAATTCCAAAATGTATCACTTAGTAGTCTCTCTTATTTCACTTTAATTAAGGAGTTATCATCTTTTAATCCTTGATAGGCAAAAGGGGTTATCCAAAAAATAGCTACATCTAGTTCAAGGTATTATCCTTATTCGTTTCTTAATTTCCTTAACTATTATTATTATGCTAGCTAATGTGTTTGTTCCCATGTGATGTTACCAATAGGAGTAACGACGATATTAGGTGATAAATTAGCCCTAAATATTTCATTACTCCATATTAGAAAGCCAAGCTGGTGAGTTGATAGGTTATAAAAAAATGGGGGTTAATTGCATTTTGCATTTCATTTTTTATGCATTTAAAGTATATAGTGTTAACGCATTCATGTGTTTGTCTAAGATGATGTCTTAATTTTAACTCATGGAACTTTAATTATCTTTTATTATTATTATTATTATGATGTCTTAATTTAATCTAAAGATGATTTTCGAAATAAAAGAGGTTAAGGAACTTTATTCTAGAGATGACTTTAGAAATAAGAGTTTTAATAAACATTAATTTTTTGTTCTTAAATTATTGTTTTTGAGGAAACATAATCTTACATTAAGATGATATCGAAAATAAATGATATTTTAAGAATCGTTGACTTTTTTTTATGACGATTTTAGAAATAAAAACTTTTATAATTTTATGAACTATTTTTATTTCAAACCCTTTCCATAACACAAGAATGAATCATAACTTTGCATTTTTCTTTTCAATAATGAATGTTAGTTAATATAAGGTTATGGCCTCATTTCCAAACATGAGGCTAAGATTAATCATTTAGTTGTATAAGGTTGTATCAATTATCCATCTCCATAAAAATAAGCCCAGATCCCATTATAATAACCCGATGGATTAATTGACAATCTGATATGATTAAATTGTTTATTGTTCTCTTTTATTTGGAAGTAAGGCCTTGACAGGTGTCATGTTTTATTTTGCCAATTTCATTAAGCCTAAACACATAACCCTTAAAACCTTACAAAAACTACTCGTGAGTGATTTTATACTTAAAATGAGATTACATAGTGAACCCTTACAGTTTCACTCGAAAAAATACCTTGACCCACTAAAAGTCGTCAATTGGGATGCATTTGTTGAATTGTCTTGTGCTAAAGACATTTTTGTAAATATAATCACTAATTGGGGTGATTTTCCTCAACCTAGGTGACTCGTTTTGCTTTTCTGAGTGAATCTGTCAACGATCACAAAAATCCCACTTACAAAAAATGACATTTATGTCAACTGCCCAAATAAAAAAAACCCCAATGGAATTGGTTATGTAAAACACAACATTTGTCCAAACTATGAAGGTTGTGATCCGTGAGTGGATCCAAACCCCGCTATGATCGCTACGTAGTGCAACTTTGGTGCTCAAACCTACCTTATATTAATTTTTTTTTTTTTTTGGAAAATAAGATTTTATTACCAAAGAGAGAAAGTTACAACTTACAAGAGCTAAGTTATAACTACCACCAGAACACCACAAGACCTGTAAAACAGGCCAACCCCCAAAAAACCAGTTCTAGATCCTATCCTAGCCACCTTCTAGGAAGGGTTCTAGGAAGGGCCTAGAACAAACTGGACTCTAATTTCCAGCCACCTTCTAGGAAGGGTTCTGGAAACCAGGACCAGACAACAACACTAGCAGCAAACTACAAGGCAAACAACAAAAGCCTAAACAAACAAAGGTTTTCTATTAGAGACAAGGCATCTACAAGAAAATCTACAAGCTTGTAACCTCTGCCACACCCAGAATAGCAGCACCTAGCAAACACCAGACCAGCTGCCATCTAGAGCCAACAAACAACAATAAGAACAGAACCAGCAGAAGAGCAAAGCTAGCTGCCACCCTAGCCAAAACACCAGACCAGCAGCAGCAAATAAACTGCACCACCTACCAAAACAGCAGCAACCAAAACCAAAACAGCAGCTCTAGCTGAAACCAGAACAACAACCGCAAACAACTGCAACAGCAACAAAAGCAACACAACACTGAGCAGCAGCATCACATCAGTTCAGCAGCAGGCAGCAGGCAACAGAACAGCAGCAGCAGACCAGCTGCTGACTATCACAGCAGCTTAACAGTAGGCAAACAGCAACAACAACAACAGCTGAACAGCAGCAGCACAATAGTGCACCAACAGCAGCAAAGCAGCAAGGCAGCAGGGCAATAGCAGCAGAAAAGCGGCAGTAGCCTGCAGCACAGCACCAGAACAGCAGAGCAGCAGGACAACAGAAACATCAGATCAGTAGCAGTCAGAAGCAGGGCAACAAACCAGCAGGGCAGAAGTAGTAGCAGAGAAGCAGCAGCCAACAGCTTTATATTTTTAAAAAAAAACTGAAAATAGCTTCAAAGAGCAAACCAGCAGCAATAATAAAGCACTCAATAACCCAAAAGAGCATCAAAAGAAAAACCAGCAAGAACAAACCCAAAACTAAAAATCAGCACTAAGAAACTAGGAATCAGAAATATCAAGAACCAGCAACAACACCGGAAAACCAGAGAAGCAGAAGTAGCCCTAAACAGTCAAAAATTTGCTTCCCGCCGGGATTCTACAGACTAAATGAAAGACAATATCCCTAACAAGGGCATCAACATATTTGCAGCACCCAGTAAACAAGATTGCATTCCTCTGAATCCATATACCATAAACCGTTTCAGTAAAGGCTACATGGATCACTTTGTTTTTCAATCTGGAACTTCTGCAGATTTTCTTCATCCAATCATCTCATCACTAAACTGCTGAACAGGCTTGGAAACATGTAAAATACCCAACACCTTGTTCCAAACATGTCTAGAGTATTCACAATCAAAGAATAGATGTTGAACACTTTCATTGCTATTCAAACACAAGAAGCACCTTGGATCACAAGAAATGTTCCATTAGAGCAACCTATCCTTAGTGACAAGCCTATTCCACAAAGCTAGCCACAAGATAAAAACACTTTTCGGAGTTGCCAAGTTATGACAAATGACTCTCTTCCAAGGAACCTTAGGGACTTGAGGTCTAATGGTAGCATAAAGCTTCTTGATTTTCACTTTGTTGCCCTGCATGAAACCATTCCATCCCCCTTGATCATTCACAACATCTCTACAGCTCAAAATCTTCTTCAAGAACCAAGAACATTTAGCAGGGGTAGGGGTGGTCCAACAATCTCTATGCTTGAAGTAATAGATATGGACCCACTTAACCCAAAGATTATCAGCCTTGTGAGCAATATCCCAAAGTAACTTAGTGACAGCTGCTTTATTCCATTCAGGAAGAGAAAGCAAGTTCCAGCCACCACAAACTTTAGGGAGACATACATTATTCCAAGCCACCAAAGATTTTTTAGCTGGGGCAGAGGAACCAGTCCAAAGAAAGCATCTGAATCTAGCCTCGGCCACTTTCAAAATTTTCTTTGGTAAGATGAAAATTTGAGCCCAATATGTCTGAATACCAAACAACACACTCTTCACCAACTGAAGCCTCCCAGCATAAGACAAGTGTTTAGCCATCCACCCTTGGATTCTAGCAGTCACCTTCTCCACTAAAGGCCTACACTGAGAAATAGTAAGCTTCTTGGAAGAGAGAGGGACCCCAAGATACCTAAAAGGGATAGTACCTTGAGAAACACCAAGAAGCTCCCTCAGCTCTGTCTGAACATCAATAGGAACTCCTCCAAAATAGACTTCACTTTTATCAAGATTAGCAGAAAGTCCAGAGGCACCTGAGAATTTTAAGAAGGCTTGGAAGAGGAGCTTAACAGAAACACTATCAGCTCTAGAGAACATTAAAAGATCATCAGCAAACATCATGTGAGTTAGGTTTAACTTTTCACATCTAGGATGAAAGTTGAAATCAGGAGTTAACCTAAGCTCATCAAGGCATCTGGAGAGGTATTCCATACCAATAGCAAAAAGAAAGGGAGACATAGGGTCACCTTGCCTTAGGCCTTTCTTAGCTTCAAAGGGAGGAGCAGGAAAACCATTAATAAGAATAGAATAGAAGACAGAAGTAAGACAAGTCCAGATCCAGCTAACAAATTTCTGAGGGAAACCAAGCTCCTGCATAACAGTGACCAAGAATCCCCACTCAACTGAATCATAGGCTTTTTTCAAATCCACCTTAATCATGCACCTAGGAGAGATAAATTTGTGATCATAGACTTTGATCAATTCAGTTGTAAGAATGATATTGTCACCAATGTGCTTGCCTGGAATGAACCCTGCCTGAGCATCATCAATCACCTCACCAATGATAGCAGCAAGTCTAGCAGTTATGATTTTAGAAATGAGCTTATAAACCACAATACAACAAGCTATAAATCTAAAATCCTTAACATGAGAAGCATTAGGGATTTTAGGAACAAGAGTGATAGTTGTACAATTCCATTGCTTAGGCAAGGTCCCTTTAGTGAAAAAATCAATAACACTAGTATAAATATCATCTTTCACAATATGCCAAGCTCTCTTAAAGAAAAGGGAATTAAAGCCATCAATACCAGGAGCTTTAGTGTTATCAATTCCCTTAAGGGCATCATCAATTTCATCATAAGAAATAGGCCTAATGAGATAGCTCTGAGCAGCAAAGCTAAGCTGCTTACCCCTCCTTATAGTGACCAGGTCAACAGCAGGGAGCCAAGGAGCCTGAGTCCCTAAAAGAGACTTATAGAAGGAGATAATTTCATGAGAAATAGCATCCGGATCCTTGAGCAACACTTGATTAGAATAAAAAATGGAGTCAATTCTATTCCTTGCTTGTCTACTCTTCATCACAGAGAAGAAATAATGAGAATTGCCATCTCCAAGCTTAATCTAATTGATCCTTGATTTTTGTTTGAAGATGCTTTCCTGAATATCATTCTAGTGTTTGACAACCTTAATAGCATCAGATTCTTTAGCATAAAGATCCAAATCATCGGATTCTGAGCCATTAAGTTCTGAATTCCAGAAAGCTCAATATTAGCTTCATCAATCTTTTCCTCAATGTGTCCAAACTGCTTGCTATTAAGAGAGTTAAAACTAGACTTCACAGAATTAAGCTTCTGCCAAACAGAACAACCAGAACCCTAAGCCTGAGAAACAATATCAAGAAAATCAGGATGATTAGTAATACAGTTTAGAAACCTGAATGGCTAACCTCTCCCAACAGAGGCAGAACATACATCCAACAGAACTGGACTATGATCAGATAAAGAAGGGGGGAGATAGACAGTCTCAACATGCCCATGAGAGGCCAGCCAAGCTTGGTTACCAAAGACTCTATCAATCCTAGGAAGAGTTCTAGGACCAGTGTGAGCCTTATTTGACCAAGAGTAGAAGGCTCCTTTGCTCTTAATCTCAGTGAGGTCCAAATCATCAACCAGACTCTGAAAATCTCTAGTCTCATAATTAGTAACATCAGTACCATGAAGCCTATCTGAAGTATGAAGGACAGAGTTATAGTCACCAGCACAAAGCCAAGGAGAATGCTGAATAGAGATGCTTCTAAGACCTTCCCACAAAGGAAGCCTATCATGAATGGAGTGAAGCCCATAAACAACAGTAAGATGAATTTGAGTAGAGAGGTCCTTAAAAGAAACACTACAATGAATGAACTGTTCATGAACCTTCAAGACATTAACAGTTACTCTATCTGTATTCCAACCAAGCCAAATCCTCCCTTTGGGAGAATGGTCATAATTACACAACCAAAGCCAAGAAGAGCCAAGCTTCCTCTGATAAGTGAGAAAATTTTTCAATTTGATTTTTGTTTCAAGCAAACTAACAACATCAACTGAATGAGAATGAAGCAACCTCTTTACAGAGGCAACTTTTCCAGGGTCATTCAGGCCCCTGACATTCCAAATAGAGTAAATCATGACACCAAAGGGGGATTAACCTCACCCCCGCTAGGATTTATAGTGAAACCACCTGCACCATCCATTTCATTTGCAAATAAAGCAACAAAAGCATTAGAGGTAGAAGGAGGTTGATGAACTCTAATTTGTTGGCTTTTTGTCTTCCTTCCAACTATTCTCCACCCCTCATCTGAATTTTGAGAAGTATGAACCTGTGGAGTAATGATAGATTGTCCATGAACAGAAGCACCAACATCAACAGTAGTAGCGGGAGCAGGGGCTTGGCTAGGCTTAGGAACCCAGACCTGCTTTTGCTCAGGAGGAACAGGAGCCGGCTGCTTAGGAACCTGCTTAGACATAGCAGGCTTAATAGAGCAATCATGACCAACCTTGTTGCACTTAGAACAAAAAGGTGGGGCCCACTCATACACTACTTTGAGCTCCAATAGTTCCTTTGAAGGGCTCTCAACCCATACAGAATTAGGCATAGGCTTTGTAACATCGATTTCAATTAGAACCCTAAAAGACACTCTAAGTTGTCTAGTAGTACATTCATCAGCACAAATTGGAACTTCAAGCAAACTACCAATGCGGCTAAGAGTGTCAGATCCCCAACAATTAAGTGGGAGATTAGGGAACTTAACCCAGAGAGGAACAATTCTAAGAATTTCAGCATTAAAATCAAAATTAGGACACCAAGGCTTCACTATTGCTGGTTTTCCAAGGAACATATAAGGACCAGAACAAAGTATAGAATCTTTATCATCACTAGAACAAAGATTAACGATAAAGTACCCATCATCATGCCAATAAACATCTGGTTTTTGCATATCATTCCATTGTTGAGCAAAAAATCGAAGAACAGCAGCAATAGTGGGGTAAAAGCCAACCACATAGAAAACTAAAGCATTAGCCCATTTTTGATTACCTGCCTCAAGCTCGGCTGCCTGTAGCTCAACAATTTGTTTCCCTTCCTGGACTTTCGGAGCAACAAAAGACAAAGAAGCCCCTTTAGCAGCCAAATTTCCAGTAAAAGGAGCAATTCGATCCTCATTGTTCTTGCGCAAATTCAGCTCCAGAGCAGGGGAAGAAGCAGCTCGATCCTCACTATTCTTGTGCGTGTTCTGCTCCAAAGAGGGTGAGGAATGGCGAGGATGAATTCCTGGCTCAGCACGATGCTCAGATCCGCCAGCACCCAATGGAACAGTAAACCCAGAAACACTAGGTACTGTTCCATTGGATTGTCTTAAATCCGGCCTAACAGTAGCTTTAGCAAAGAGAGCAATGGTCTCAGCATCACTTATGGGAATAGCTCCACAAGCTGGATGCACTAACACCGGCGCCGGAGTAACCAATTCATCCACCTCTTGAATCGGACTAGGAACAAAAGATGTGCCTGAGTTTCTCAAATTCTGCAATATCGAATCAAAAGCTTCATGAGCAGTCTTTTGTTGCGCTACTTGAGGTGTAGAAATAGTCTGCTTCTTCTTTTTAGCCATTAAAATTCAAAATTGTTGAAGAAACCAATCAAAGATAAAGAACCATGGAAAAGAGAGAGAAGATAGAAAGTCAACGCGCTCACCTTGTATTAATTATTATATCATTATATGTGACTAACATGCCTTAAAACTTGACTTTAAACAAAGCATTATTAAGAGCCCGTTCTTTAGAACGAGAAGAGAAGGCGAGTTCCAGACGTTCGATTATTCTCTTAGCCTAAATCCCGAACCCAAGACTATGCCTTAAAATTTTCTTTTTATAGAGTAAGAAGTTAGTTTTAGTACCATTTCTTCAAATTGACAGTTTAATAATTCGTCCTTTATTCAGGTAAAAATAAGGTGGCGACTCTTAGTTTTTGATTAAAAGAATTATCAAACATTTAAGTGGAACCTTTATAGACTAATTTGTCCACTAAAAACGGGTACTAAACATGATTAATATATATTGATCTTGTAAAACATATTCCTAAGCTTCAACCAGCAGTTTAAGCTTTTGATTAAGATGGTCCACTAACATGGTATCAATAGTCAGCGTGACACAAAGGTCACAGATTCAAATCTTATTGGCCCCTCCTTTCAAATTGGAATATTAAGCATTGGGTATAAGAAGGGTCGCCCATGCTGCATCCACACTTCAAGCCCAATGGGCTCTCGTGATAGGGGGCATGATAGTGTGTAAAACATATTTCTAAGCCTCAACCATTAGTCTAATCTTTTGGTTGAGTTGGTCCTTCAATAGTATCTTTACTAAAGTTCTAATAGTTGTAAATACTCCTAGATATCAACCAAATAAAATAGGATTTAGGGGTCATGTTTAAAAAAAAACTAGTCAAATAGATTTTTCGAGAATTAAGAATCTGCTAGTGAAGACAACAGATGATTTTCGAAAATTAATGAGCTAAGCTCAGGTATAAGTTGACTTCACAGATAAAAAATTGATATATATATATAAGAAATCCAAAGAAAAAATTCTTGAATAAGGCGGACTTTTATTAACTTATTGTAGTAACTGATTAAAGTTACCTTAAAAGTATTTCAAATTACCCTTATATAGTTATATATTATAAATGTTACCATTTTATATAATCCTTAAAAAATGCTCGAAGGTATATAAGACTAATCATATATAGTAAGTTTTATAACATTAATCCAATAAAAATACAAATTAAAATACAACCAAAATCATAAAAAATTAAAATTACCCTTAATTGAGAATAAATTACTACAAAAAATGTTAACGTTACTATCAAATTTACTATCTTCCAATAAAATTAAGGAAGGCTATTTTTTTTTACAAAATAATAAAACATCAGGGTTTGTGTGTTGATTTTATGGAATTTAAAAAAGAAAATGTTAAAAACAACAAAATAACAAAATTTTTGGGGAGTAGGGGTGTAGGTATTGTGGTCTGTACACAGGTGTAGACATGTTATCCTAACTCGACCTGAATTTAACCCGATCTGATACCCGCTATCCAAAATGACCGGACTTGATATTTGTCAAATTAATCACGAAGCTTGTATTTCTGTATTTCTCATCTCAATATCACGGCCACATTACATCAATATATAGACCTAGAATACTTGGGAGGCAAGCCCTAATATTCTCTAAAGATAAACTTCCTAAAATACACCAAAATAATATCTTTTACAATATTCACATATTTGATATTATCCCAATACACCCCCCTCAAGTTGGAGCATATGGGTCACAAATTCCTAACCTACGAAGAAGATACTCAAACTTAGCTTTTCTCAAAACCTTCTAAAAATGTCTGCCAACTGTACCGTCGTAGAGACATACGAAAGTTTAATCGTCCCATCTGTAATCGCATCCCGAAAAAATGATAATTTGATTCAATATGTTTTGTTCGTTCATGGAACACTGGATTTTGCGCAATGTATAACGCTAAATGACTATCGCAATAAAGGTGCATCCCATTCTCATGTTTAACACATAATTCACTAAGAATTCGTTTCAACCACTTTAATTTACAAGTCACTGAAGCCATTGAACGATATTCTGCTTCTACTATGAGGGGCAAATGTTTTGGGTAATTTTACCCATGCCACGTGGTCCAATCAGGTCTTGACATGTGTCATACCCTTGTTGGTCCGAATTGGGCTAATCTCCTTCTGACACGTGTCCCTCCTAGAACTTGGGAGAAAAAAACGGCCTTCAATGGCCCAAATCCTGAGAAAGCCATAATTCAACGCAGCCCAGAATAATTAGGTCAGAGTGACCTAATTAGGGACACATTTTCCAATGACCCTATAAATTGGGAGATTTCCCCCATTTTTTGGGGTATCTACAATTATTACAGCATAACCTACATTCTCTTACGTCAGAGAATTACCTGATCTCGGAATCCGAAAAGATCTCACCTTTTTTTCCGCACTTTCTCCCGTTTATCTTCAAGTACTAACTTGATCGTTGGAGGTGGAGCTCCAACCACCCAGAGTCTCCGTTGTTTTGCAGGTACAGGCTGCACGCAACCAATTTTTGAGCTGCAATTCTCCCGAGGGACAAAAACACCCAAAACATAAACCACCTTCTAATAAACCTTTACTACCCAAGGAAGGACTAGAGTAGGTGACAGTAGGCTTAGAGGATAAGAAGGAAGGGTACTTAGCTTTTAAAACACGAGAAGCTAGCAATTGGGGATGAAACCTTAAGCGCCAAGATTGTTTAGCAAGCAAAGCTAAATTAAAGGAACGCAGACGACGAATACCCAGACCCTCTAACCCTTTAGGGAGATGTGTCTTCGAAGAAGAGGCTAAGGCCAACCCCTTAGCATCTTTATTTGATTTCCACCAAAATCGAGTGAGAAATGAATCCACTCGATCACAAATTGTAGAAGGAACCTTGAAAACTGAGAGAATGTGATTGAAAGAAGCAATCATAATAGAGTTTATAATCACCAGCTTCGCCATAGGCGATAAATAAAGAGAAGTAAACGTCGACAACCGCTGTACAACCTTGTCCACCATGAACTGGAAGTCCTTGCATTTACTACGACCCAAATCAACGGGGAGGCCCAAGTAATCCCGGATGATCGGACAAGCCTGCATTCTAAGAAAAGAAGCCAAATAGTCCCGGTAATCATCAGGAGTATTTGAACTAAACTGAACAAAGGATTTTTGTAGGTTGATCACTGCCCTGAGACCGAACAGAACTCATTAGTCACCGAAAGGATTTGATCACAAGTAGAGGGAGAAGTATGAAAAAACAGCAAAGCGTCATCCGCAAAGAAGTGATGAGAAACCGAAGGGGCTCGATGAGAAATACGCAGCCCCTGTAACAAACCCCTCTGCTCATCTCGCCGAAGCATCAACGAGAATATCTCCACGCAAAGAACAAAAAGATAAGGAGATAACGGATCTTCCTATCGTAGGCCACATTTAGGATGGAAAGGGTGGGAAGGCGAACCATTGACCAGAATTTGATACAAGACCGTCGTCACACATTGTTGTGAAATGTGGACCCAGTATAGAAGAAACCCAAACTGTCGGAGTACATCCTAGAGTAAATTCCAATTAACCCTATCATAAGCATTGTTCATGTCAAGCTTTAAGGCGGCCGAACAAATCTTCGAAGATGACTTTGACATATACGAAAGCAACTCATGAGCCAACAAGCTATTATCCGCCATTTGGTGGCCCGGAACAAAGGCATTCTGAGTGTCCGAAATCAAAGAAGGAAAACCTGATGAAGGCGATTAGTAAGACATTTAGCAATGCACTTATAAAGCACATTGCAGAGTCCATTCGGTCGAAACTGAGAGGGTGATTCCGAATGTTCCACCTTAGGCAATAAAACTAAATAATTGCTTTTGATAAAATTCATTTGTTGGAATGGTTACTACAGTGAGTATGATAATCTTTTGCTAATACGCTTTCATCATTATTGATTTATTGTGGTTTATATCATCAGTTTTGGGGGCTACAGACATCAGTGACCAGGCCACTTTTAAGACCCTACGCACTAATAGAAGATCTATCTCCTAAACCAATATCTATAATTTAAAAAACCAACTTGAAGAAGATGTTATTTAAATTAGTATTTACCGTGCAAAAGAATACAAATAAATTAATGATTGAATGAAAATTGGAAGTGGTATATTACTCTCTATATTCTAAAATGATGATTCTATTAAAATTTTCTGTAGTAACTCTAAAACTTTGACTGAATTCTTATTCTAACATATGTACGAGTACAAAATATTATCACATTAGATATTGTGACATTTGTCTTAACTAGGGTGGCCAACGCACGCGATGCGCGCGACATGGCTAGCCAATGCGGAGAAGTTATCAAGGCTTGTCTTTGTACTACAGATTTTAGCTTGTACATAGTTATGATTAGAAAGCATTTTGCATGTAAAATGTCTTATGCAATCTTTAAATATCTTGAAACTGATAAGAATTAATACAATGAACCTTTAGAAAGAGTAATAATCGACTATTAAGTTCAAAATCATATATCCTTAACCTTTTCTTATGTATTTTAAAGAGTAAAAAAATAGCATTTACATGTTTTTCTTATTGAGTCTAGATGATTCTCTAGAATAAAATTTTGATACATATTACAAGCTGAAAAACAAAGAGAAACAAACAGAGGAATAATGAAATTTTGCATCAATTTGTTCTTGGGTAACCTATGAGTACTTAGGACTCTCAAGTGTTAAATTTTAGTTTTGAGTTTGGATTTTGCTCAAGTCCAATGCAACGTACATTTATTTATACTTAGTATTGCTGTTAAGTCTAATATGATCATCTAATATAAAGTTTGATAGCTTGAACCCAATGTAAAAATCCAAAATAATAAAATACGGAGTAGCTTTTTTTTTCCCTCTCTTTGTATATTGGTCCAGGGGCTTTATTTTTTATTTTTTAATACTCTCTAATTAAACCCAATGTAAGAAGAGCTGAGTTATCCAATGCAGGCAAGCTTGAGCTCAGCTTAATTCAACTTAGCAATACAAAGAAATACAGTAAATCATTAAACTGATACTCACTAGATGTAGAGCATATAGCATTATTAGTATGCATCGTATTAGAATCTCACAAGAAAAGTGGTATCTTCTCTTCTAACAAGTAACAATAAACCTTTAAGGCAGGTTAGGATTGATAAGAGAAATACTCACACCTCTTTTCCTTCAAATATAGAATACACATCCAGAGCCTAAGCACAAAGGCATTCTACTCCCTTTAAAAAACATGTACCTTGAAAATTGAATCTTTTAAAGTTGTGGACTCTCATTTTATGCTCTTAATCCCAAAATTATAATCGAAATTTAGATGTCATTTGCATCTCATAACAACGAATCTAATAGCAATGTTGAAAGCCACCTTTGTAAAATTCTATAATCCCCAAAATCAAAACCAAAGTACAATCTAAAGATCATAAATAAAAATCCTAAAAAACCTTATAGGGAAAAAAATTAAAGTACCTTTTGATCGGATTTGTGGTGGCGCTTAACTGGAAAAACCACAAAGTCACTAACAAATATTCATGAAATGATCAAATTGAAAGAATAGAAAGAGATATGAGGGGCTTCCATGGGGTAGTGCTCGGAAGTTGGTATATTTCCCTCGCTTATAGTGTTTCTGGTTCTCCATTCACTTCAATTATCTACTATATTTTTTTCTTTCAAAATCTAATCAAATTTAGGAAAAATAGATGAATACCCACACCCTAAAATTTAAAAAGGATAATACCTTAAAATCTAAAATTAATCAAAACCTTATAAAAAAAATTGAAATTAAAATTGATAAATACATTTGAAGATTGTCAGTGACTTTGTGGTTGAAACTTGAAACCAATAATTCAACCGATTGAATGTGAAGATGAAAAAGTACGTAATAACATAGAGAAGATATACAATATTTAAAAAATCTTGTAATATTAAATAGGGGCAAATGCATAAATACACATTTTTGGGGTTATAATTGTCACAACACTATTCATAAGAGCAAGATTCTTTTTTTTATAAAGTATGGATAGGTAGTTCTATAATACTTTATTATAATTTTTATAATATTTGTTAATATATAATTAAATATATTGATGGTTAAATATAAGAGGTTTTTTTTTTATTTGATAGAAAATGTAAGTTGATAAAACCATATACAATCAAAACAAGAATACTTTTCAAACCGAGGATTAACGGAGTACTAAATTTAGGGTCTGTTCATATTTACTTAATTTCAATTCAGTTCAGTAGTTCAGCTCTAATCAGTTCAGTTCAGCTCCAATCATTTCAATTCAGTTTAGCTTCTAATTTCCATCTCTTATAAAATATTCATTTTAGCTCAGTTCAGTTCATTTCAACTTAATTCAGCTCCAATCAGTTCAGTTTTGTTCAGTTCAGCTCAGCTCCAATCAGTTTTGTTTAGTTCAACTCTTTCCAGTAAATGTCAACAGGCCCTTAGAGGTGTCAATATATGAACCGACCTCTCCGACATGATTTGACTGAAATAAACACAATTCAAATTTCGAGTCGCATGCACACAACGATATAACATGATTCAACTTTGAAATACATTTAACCTGACCTCATCGGACCCGACCTAAATATCCGAATTGATTTATTTGACAAAATTATTACTACCTCTAATTCTTATTATTTACAACAAATGAATATTATTTATGAAATATTAAAAAAAAATTATTTAAAATAGTATATCAAATTGGCCCAATGGAGTACGGAGTAATTATAGTTGTTGGGGCCTTGGGGGTGAGTTTTACAAATAGATCCCGTCAATCAAGTTAGTCCAGTACTATGCAAACATGTGACTAGTTCAAACAAATTACAACTCATCAATCATATAAAAACCGTCCAAACTCACAATGTTGCGGTTCCACATTGTTGAATACTATCCTAATCCTATCCTAGCTGCTAGGTCAATATGAACATCATTTTATTAAATGAATAACGCGTGATTATAATTTATTTCTCTAAATTCGTCAAACAGCTTCCTTCGACGGCTCTAGGGTCAATGTTCTTGAACGTAGATAAAATATTTAGCTTTCGAAAATATATAAAAATTAATAACAAATAAAATAAATATAGAAAATCGGAAGAGAAAAAAAAATGAGTTTAGGCGGGAAAAAATTTAAGGAGAAGATGACACGTGTACAATTTTTTAAAAAGATGATATGAGCAGTAATTATTTTAGTATTAATTAGGTTAGAATCTCGTGCGATGCACGGTTTATATAAAGTCTATTTTAAATTTAAAAATAAATCGCTATTATATATGAATATAAATAAGAATTACGTATATTTTGTAATTTTAAAATTTTTTATTTTAAATTATGATATATTATCTGTTCAACGTTGTCTAATTCATAGTTCAATGTAAAAAGTCATTTATTAGTGTGCTATTTAAAATTGTTTCAATAATCTACAATAATTAATGTATTTTAGTTGTAATGTAGAAGCTTCCAATATTTAATTAAATGTCAAAAATGTTAAATATGATAGCTTTCCAAAAAAAAAAAAATTGAAAGATGACATCATCTTTGCATTTAGGCGGGAAATTTTTTTATTGAGAAAGTGACACGTGGACAATGGTGATGTCAGCAACTTCTGTTTTAGTAATAGTTAATAGACTAATTAGATCTCATGTTATGCAAGGTTATTAAAAATAAAATTGTATTAAAAATAAAATAAATAAAACATAACTATAACATACTTATTATATTTTGAGAGTGAGGTATAGCTCAAGTGGTTAGAGTTCCCCTTCCGATTTTATCCTAGAATCGATTATCATCATTCACCCTTGTGGCTCCCCTAAGCACAAAAAAAACAAAAACATATTTATCATCTTCTAATATTGTGTATATAATGAAATGAAATATGAAATACAGCGAAAGAGTCAAAATGAGTATATTAAAACTATATGTTAGACCAATGTTTTAAAAATTCAATGATAAATTGGTATCAATTTTCTTTTTATTTACGAAATTAGCTTAGGCCCTGTGCTATACGCACGGCAAGTAATATTTTTTTCTCTAAAAAAAACTATATCTAACAAATAAAAGTGACGACACTTTAAAGTAATTTATTTAATAATAACTAGATTAGGCTCGTGCGATGCACGAGTTTAACAATAATTTATGATTTTAACAATATCTTTTAGCTTATTTGTGTGTAATATGTACGTAGTAGAAATAATTTAAGAAAAATCTAATAAATTGATAAATTAATAAAGAGTGGACACCCCAATTCATATAATCTGTATAAAATATATGGAGTAGGAGAAAAAGATACTCCGTAATGTTTATAAGAAAATGAAATACTCCGACCTTCCTTTAATTCTCCAATGGAAATTGCATAATTAGTCAATTCAAATATAAAATCTATTAGAAAAATATATAATTAATTTAGAAATTTCAAATTTTTATTTATGTTGATAAAAAAATTAATGATGTCATTATTAGTTTTGGAGGGAAATTTTTTTACAAGAAGTTGACATGTGGAAAGTAATGACATAAGCGGTTGTTACTTTATTTATATTTATAGATAATTTGAATTAATTTTATTAAAAAGTTTTTTTTTTTTTTGGAAAATTCTAATATTAATATGTTTATCAAATAATTTTAAAAAAAGATAGAATAATATTTTAGGTAAATGTGTATGGAAAAATTCTGAACACCAAATAAAAAGAAATATTTTTGTCATTAAAGATAATATAAAAAATCTAGAATGATATTATTATTGTTGTTTCTCAAAAAAAAAAAAAAAGGAAAGTAGAATTTTGGAGGAAAAAAACAACATTAGGATGTGACACATTTCACTCCCGGTGTATGTTTTAGTATTAAGTTATTGATTGATTGATTGTAGATTATAAATATGGTATTGACTAATAATCCGTTTGCAATGATAGTGAGCTTGAACACATTATTTTGGAAAAAAATAAATCAAAAAACAAAACACCCATAGCTTGATATCCATATTAAAACTGGTCAACTAAAGTTCTAAATTTATATGGAGTAAAAGGAAAACTCTGACAATTATATTGGTCACTTAAAATGATTAGTTCTAAACATTTAAGCCCTTTCCACCTCATTACAATTTCACTTAGCCCCCGTTTGTTCGTGGTAGCGTTTTAGTAGCGGTTAGTATTTTGAAGTGTGTTTGGTAAGTTGGCAATTCATTTAAGTTTAACAGAAAGTTTTTTTTTTTTAAACAAAAATAAAAAGAGAAAATAAGAGTAAGGGAAAGTTCACCGAACCGAGTTGAACTGAACTGAATAAACTGATTGGAGCTGAACTGTACTGAATTGAGTTGAGCTAAAATGAATATTTTATGAAAGAAGAAAATTAGAAGCTGAACTGAAATGATTGGAGCTAAACTGAACTGAATTGAACTGAAATTAAGCTGAAGTGAACCAACTCTTACTAAGTAATATGATAAAAGTTAATAAATTCCATTAGTTTATACTACTTTACCAAAAACGAACGTTTCATATTATTTTAACAAATATTATCTTTCATTTTTATGGTCGATTTCTCTATCTGTCTCTCCATCACATATATTCCTATTTTTCTCCTCATCACTTACACCTCTTTCTCTATCCAAAATTGCATAGAAGTAGTCCATGCAATAGAAAGACTTGCGTAGACCTGGTTTACAATAATATTATTGTCAACATAACGTTTATACATATGTAGCTCGCATTATATTCAACATAGTGACCCCTAATTTTAATATGGTAAACTTTTTTCTAACATAGTTACCTTTTTTAAAACTTGTGTGACCTTTAATATTATTATGTATTTAAAGTATGACATTATGTTGAATAGTGACCTAATTTTAACATAGTGATAATTATTCTTCTTATTGACCATTATATTAAAAATTTCATTAAAAAAAAACTTCTTATAGCTTTTCTAATGTGACACTAACTTTTATTTCAACATAATAACCTTTTATTTTAATATAGTAATTTTTTTTTTATTAATAAAACAATCATATTGAGTCTAATATTGATGGTCCATAATAAATGAATGTTGAACCAGGTCCATTTAAGAATTTGTAGTTACTAAAAAAGTAATTTTTATTTTTATTTATTAACGCTACTATAAGGTAATAACTTATATTGATGTTATAAAAAAAACTAGAAATCATTTCTAACTCTTGTCGCAATAAAATATAGGAAATTTTGACTTTTGCTACCTGTCAAACAGGTCGAATCCACTTTTGCTACCCATCAAAACTTTTATTTTATTTTACTACCTAACATATGCCCTTTTTTTAAATTTTGCTACCATTGAACGGAATCCGTTTATAATTTCGTTACCACCTTCATTACCACTTTCCGACCACCACTCCCTCCTTTGCCACCGTACAAGCCTCCCTGTCAGCCACCAAAATTAAATCAACCACCCAAGAAACCAACCTTGCCCCCTCCCGTTAGCCACCCAGCTCCCTCCCCCGACCGGCGACCGGAAAACCCATCCCACCCCTTTCCCCCCACAAACGCAACCCAACCCCCTCCCTTTTCCCCTGCTGCCCCGACCCTAGCCACCACACCGAAACCACAATCAAAGATCCGAATCGCCGCAACCACCACCACTACCACCACTCTTCTGCAACACTTTGCTCCAAACCCTAACGAATCGACCCGCCTTAACCTTTTCGGCCACCCTAACCCCTAAACCACCACACCGCAACTTTTTCGGCAAACCTAAATTGATTTCTAGACGAGGTTCGATGGATCTGCGATTTGCTCTGATTTCGGGAATTGATATGGGTGGCAGCGATTGGTGGTTTGAGTATCGGTGGTTGGGAATTGATTTTGTGCGGGTTGAGTGAGGAGGTGGCTGCAGGGGTTGCGGTTGTGGGCTGGTATTTGGAGAGGAGCTGCGCGTGGTGGCTGATTTTGTTGCGAGAACGGGGAAAGGGAAGGGGGGTGGGTTCGGTTGGCAGCGTAGGGGTGGGGGAAAAGGAGGGGGGTGGGTTCGCGCCGGCGCCGGCCGAATCTCTAGGCACCGGCCACCGGCAGGGGGGAGGGAAGGGGTGGTAGTTGAGGGGAGGGGTGGGTGGTTTATTTTTTATTTTTAATTTATAATTATTTAAAAAAAAAAACTTAACGGAATTATTAACGGATTCGTTAAGTGGTAGCAAAATTTTTAAAAAGAGCATATGTTAGGTAGTAAAATAAAATAAAAGTTTTGATGGGTAGCAAAAGTAGATTCGACCTGTTTGACAGGTAGCAAAAGTCAAAATTTCCTAAAATATAAAACACTCTTCAGATCATAACATTAAGCTATTTACAGAGAAACAGGACCACATTTTCCATGATCCGAAAAAATATTAATTCTTAAAAACAAAGCTAAATAAAACAAAAACTTCAAGAAAATTACACATTAATCTTCTCAAAACACAGCAGAAGACCCCGTCGTAGAACCAACAGCGTAACTCCTACTCCTAGGAAAAATTCCAAATTTGTTATTTTTCTTATTACCACCTTTATTTACACCAACATTATTACCACCATCAAATCTATCATCAAATTCAATAGGCTTATCTTCTTCGATTTTCGCCATACCAACGCTTGCACTCCTTGGAACACCCTTCAAATTGTTGAAATTATCTCTAGCCTTAAATCTATTATTGTCCGTGTTTGTAGCGTGATTAGACGACGAAAGTGTACGTGTTGATGTAGTGTTTAGATTAATCCTATTCCCTAGCCTACTTGTTGATGCGGCACGTACAAGCTCTATGAAGTCATCGTTATCTCGTGATCGAGTCGAGTTCGAGCTAAAACTTCTCGGTAATGGATCGGCAAATGTTGAAGCTCCACCATAGCATGCTCTATCCGCGTAGTTGTTCATGCTTCGGACGTAAAAGTCTCTAGCTTTTGCTAGAGCTCTAATAGGGATTGTTATAATTTTCATGAACTTATTTTGAGGAGTTTTGCTCTTCATTATTGAATTTGTTAAACTTTGATTTTGTTTGGATCTTTGTTTTTGGTGATTTAATTTAAATTTTTGAGTGGGTTTTAAAGGAGAAGAAAACAAAAATAAAAAGTGGGTTTAGTTGAAGAAATAAAAACAAGAGTTGGTTTAAAGTTGGATGCTAAGAAATAAAAAGGCGGTATGATTTAGGTGTTGGATGAAGATGTATGAACAAATTTAAGGAAATGAGGTAATATAAAAGGAAGGTTAGTGTGTAAAAGTAAAGACTTTTTCCTGTATTAGCATAAAATTATAAGAAAATGCAAAAGTAAAGACTTTTTCAAAGCACACCGGATTAGAATTAAATTGGATAAGAAAAACAAGTGGTGGGCTTGCCAGGGAAATGATGATGATTATTATAAATTATAATCGGAATGTAGGATAAGAATAAAGAATTTGAGAGATTAAAGTGTGGCGGGCACAGTCATTATTACGTGGTCAAATATTGATCACAATGGGCTTTTATTAATTTTTATAACATAATGATGATCACAAAAATGGTGTCATATATAGATAATTTTTTAGGTGTGAAAGAAGGTAATCAAAATCCTACTTACTCCCAAGTCCCAAGTATAAGTGTCAACTAGCTGAGCATCCTCGTGAACCGTTCGAGACTCAACTCGATCAAAGCTTGGTACAGGCTCGACTTGAGTGAACTCGACTCAAACTCGAATTCGCTTTGAGATCTTAACGAGCCAAGCTTGAGCTTTCCTTGGCTCGGCTAGAAAACTCGTGAACAAGCTCGATTTATTTTATTTTGGATTATTAATAATATTATTTATGGTAATAAATTTATTATTAGCATAAACTTTTCTTCATATTTAAAGCTAATGGACTAAATTAAAATTAATTAGCATGAGTCTAGTGCCCTCGCTAAGTTTGGAGCTTTGTTGATAATTTTAGTTGTTGTTTATAAAGAATAGCTAAAAAGAAATTTTAGAAAATAACATCACAAAAAAGAAAAACCCAAATTTTGATTATAACACCACATAAATAAAGTTTTTATTATAACACCATAAAAAAACTTAAAAATTTGATTTCACTACTACTTAACTTTTCCATCCAAAAAACCGTTAAGTGGGGCCCATAATTGACACGTGTCAATAATCAACTAGTTTAAAAAATTAAATAAAAAAAAAGAAAAAAAAATTAAAACACAATCTATCCCCTAATCCAGCCAGCCCCACTGCTTGAGCCACCTGCTCCATCGCCGGATTCACCTGCCCCATCCGTCGACACTCTAGCCTAGGTCGTCAGCCGTTGGCACCCCCAGCCCCCAACCAAAACCGAAAAAAACCAACCCCACCACCCATTCTTGCCTTCCCACTCCCCGAAAACCACCCCTCGGCGCAACACAAGGAGTCAGAACTCTCCTACCACCGCAACATCACGCCACCATCACCTACCTCACAACATCGTCGAAGTCCCCTCCTTTACCCAAATCCATCGCCAACACTCCACCCACATCCAAATACCGCTTTACATCTCTCACCCTCCCTCACTGTCACCGTGATAGGAACCCTAACCCATACCCAAACAAAATCGAATCAGGACTGAGGCTGAGGCTGGTTGTTCAGGTGATCGACTAGGAGCCTAGCTTCGTTGGTCAACTAAGAGGAGCGGGCAGGATGGGTTGGGTTGACGACGCTGGGCCAAGGCGAATCGGCACCGGTGGTGAAGGTGGTGGCCGAGTTAAGATTTAAGGCTTTTCTTTTTTATTTTTCATTTTTTTCTTTTTTAATCCAGTAAATAACTGATATGAGTACAATGTGGGACCTAGTAATGATTTTTTGGATGGCGCTGATGTAGAGAATATTTCAAGCATTACCCCTAGCTTGAACCCCACTGTGATCATACAATAAAGTACGGTGGCGTCCAAAGGGAAAGAAGATAGAGAAAAAGAGTCGCCAACAAGTTTTAGGAACTTGTAAACCGTTCACGAGGCGAAGGTTACACCCCTTAACGATCCTGAAGATCGTCAACTCCAATAGGGGTGGAACCATGACTGGTAGTTCGGGGATGAAGGTACAAATCCAACCTAAAAGAGATTGAACCTGCCCTAATAATAGGCCTCTACTTTATTCTGATCGTATTCATTTGCGCTTTCTGACTAACATGCAATCAATAGGATTAACGACCCTAAACCTGTTTATCTATGTTGGTTGAATATTAATGCACAAACAAACCTATTATTGGCGATCACTTGAATTATAATCAAATTAACCCTAAACAAGATTATTAATTATCTTATTAAGCGTGATTACAAGTACAAATTCCCTTTAAACATTCATAAAAGGTGTGATCAAGCAATAAAAATAAAAATCAAGCAACATAATAATAATCATCATAACTAATAATCATAATCATAATCATAATTAAAATAATCTTGTTAAAGCTTAATAATAGCAAGATCCTAGGCATGATACTAATAAGATTAATAACAAACCCTAGCATGTCACTAAACATCAAAAATCAAAGCTTTAGCCCTAACATGATACTAACATGAATATTAGGAAAGAATATAGAAGGCATCATACTTTTAATCATACTTGATATTAAAGTTACCCTAGACATGATACTAGGAAGATCAAAACGCCCTAACATAACAGGTCACTGCTACTTGGCTAGAGACCACTGAACTTAGGAATCATAATAACAACCTAAGCATGATTTCTAACATCAATAAAAACCACTAAAATACTTACTTGGATGCCTCGTACCTCTTTCTAATAACAAAATACACGCGTTAGTAACTTCAAGGAAAATACTAATCAAAGAATTAAATTAAATAATTGAAAAAGGGATTTGGGACCAAACCCTCAGAAATTAAAACCTTTCACGTCTAGGGCGAAGGCAATTTCGAATAAGGCTAGGTGTGTCTAGGTCCTGGGAACGCGGAATTTTGTATTTTGAGAAAAGGTTAGTTTAGAAAAGAGAGAGAGAATAATCAAGAATTTCTTGATGAGAGTTGGTTAATGAAAATGGAGTATTTAGAAGGCTATTTATAGAGAAAATAAGCCAAAAAGATCGAAAATCGAAACAGAGTTCTGACGCGCAAAAACGAGGTTAGCGCTAGACGCTGACATTAGCGCTAGGCGCCAAGCTTAGCGTCAGTCGCTAATGCTGGTGTTTGGCGCTGATTAAATAATTGACGCGCTTTCTAAAATCAGATAGAAATTAGCTGTACAGGAGGATAAAAGCGTATTTTCCTCAAAAACATTCTTTTAATCTGATTAAAACTCTAAAAAGTCAACAAAAGTCAATTTATCAATGCTAATCAAATTAGGAATGAAAAGAACCTTCTAGAAGAATCTAGAAGACTAAAATCATTCCTAATTGCATTAGGAATGATAAATCCATATTCGGCCCTCCTCTAGATCATTGGGCCGCAAATAAGGCTCAAACCAGGCTCAGTTTAGTAATTTGGCCATAACTTCCTCAATATTCATCGGAGTTGGGCTTATAATATATCGTTGGAAAGCTCTTTTCAAGCCCTATCCAACTAAACTACTATTGGACCCATATCATGGACCAACCAAACTGGATTGACTGTTTTCTTAAAATAGGTTTTCAAAAACAGAGAGAGGAGAAAAGAAATTAAAATTATCCACAACACTAGACTCTCCACACTTTCACTTTATTCGATTACAATTCGACGCGAAAGGTACACATTACCGGGTTTGATTTTGGGGAGACACAAATGGGTGTCTACAGAAGCTCCCACTTTGACTGAGTTTGGAGAAACGCAAGTTTCGAAAACAAAAGTCAAAGTATTGATAGGGACGGAGAATGACTCAGAACGTTTTGCGATCCTAAATCATTCTTGTAACGCCGATACCTGCAAACTAGCGTTAGTTAAACAGATAAAAGAGTTAAGAAACGCGTATCTTGCACCGTCAAACACACGTCTCTGAAGGTAACCGATTTGTTGCTGCTTTTTTATATCTTTGTACTCTTGTATTTTTGATGACCTTCCACAAGCTATAGAACGCCATCCCGCTTGAAGACTGCTACACTTGTAACTGCCTCCAATTTCCGCCTTAATAATCTTCCGCAAGCCTGCTACAGATTGCTTCGCTTGAAACGATCCTCTTCCGCTTTGTGACCATCTTCCACATCTTAGGGAACACGATCGAAGAAAACTTTGCTTGAAATCACCTCTGGTTGTTTGTGACAACTCTCCGCAAGCTAGGGAACACTGCCGAAGATATCCTCGCTTGAAGCTACCTTCATTTATTGTGATAATATTCCAAAGAAAATTACCAACGACCCATACTTGTTGATCTTTAAAAGCTCGCTTGAACTTTGCTTTCGTTATGCCTGTATGTTGGTGCTTCTGCTGCTTTTGAACCTGTATGTCGGTGCCTTTTGCTGAATGAACCAGTATGTTGTTTTCTTTCTGAATGAACCAGTATGTCGGTGCCTTTTGCGATGAGCCAATGCTTAGGCACTTTAAGCTAAGTGAGATAATCTTTCATCAGGTCGATCACTTTATGTAATTGTAATCAAGCCGATTACTAAAACCGTGTCAAATGTCTTAGAGGGGCTAACTGGCGTACCAAGGAGCCTAAAATATATTGCAAAAGGTTGGAATAACCGTACTGAGTGGCTGAACAGTCTGGCGCCGCTAAAATAACATTAGCGCCGCTTATCTGGCTGTAGCGCCAGACGCTGGAACTAGCGCCAGGCGCTAAGCCTTATCGATTGACGCCAAGGTTTGACTCTTGGCGCTAGAGTCGGGTTTTCCTTAAATACCCTTCTCTTCTTCATTTCTACTGCTGTTGTTCGCGTTTCTTGCTCGAGAATTCTCAGAACTTCAATTCACTCGTTCTTGCTCGTTTCTCAACCAAATTAACTCAAATTTGTGCAAATCAAAGCTTATTCCTTCTATTTTCCCGATCTATGTAAGTTTTCTCCAAACTCACGTCGGTTTTAATGAATTTCGCATGCATTTGTTCACGAATTTCTTGAAAATTCAAAATTAGAATTGCTTAATTCTCTTTGTTTATCAAATTTTATGCCATGAAATTGCTTGATTATGTTTATATATTGCCTTAGGAGTAATTTGAGACTTGTTTGACTCAATTTGGTGAAGAAACAAACAAATCACCATTGTTGAACCTCTTAAGGTCGGGAAAACAATGTGGCTTACTCTTGATGTTTTTGATAGCAATTCTTGTCCAATTTGTCAAAATAATTACTATAGTATTGCAAGAAATTTTTTGATCGCTTGAAAATGCCGTGTATGCTCAATTTGAATGTGTGCTCTGTTTTAGTACTACATACTCTGTTTTTTGCGAACATAGTATCATACGGCTAGGCCAACCTTAGATACTAAAGAACCTTAATTTATAATGATTCTGCACAATGTAGCATGGCCGACAGCGAGGCTCTGGTTCACGGTCCCGAGACGTTCGACGGGAGCATGAGCCTGTAGAGGACGACGCTGATCCGTCCACTTCGCTCGGCCGACTCCCCGAGTGGGATGAGCGGACCTTGTACTTCTCTCCCGTCCACCATATCTCTGAGAGGGTGAGATGGGGCGTCACATTTGGGAGGACACGTTGTCACGGTTCCGGTTGCGAAGGTTTGGGCGACCTGTACAAGATGTACATCGCCAATGACGACGAGAAGAGACTTCTATGGGAGTCTTGCGAACTGACAGCGCTATTCGAGACCTCAAAGGCCATGATTGCCTCTAGCGGGGGTCACCATGTAGTCCGTGCTCTGGTGGAGTTCTTTTGGGACACCACCAACACTTTCCACTTCCCTTGGGGTGAGATGATGAACACACCGACCGACTTCAGTCTCATTACGGGACTGGAGTTTAGCTCTGTGGCGCTGCCGTTCGACAGCGAGATTACCGTCTTTTCTCCCGAGGTCGAGGAGTTGTTGGGTTCGATTGCTATTTGGGCTCGAGCTGAGGTAGATTCGACTCAGTTCAGTGCTAGGGGAACTCCCCACTCGACTCTAGCAGTGGCTTTTGACGATGGTGCGACTACCTGAGAGCAGCGGGTGCGCATCTTTGCACTTATCTTTATGTCAAAGACGTTCTCCCCTGACAAGGGTAGTAGGGCGTTGCTTTACTACCTTCCCGCTGTCCGTGATCTACACCGGATCAGGACTTACGACTGGGCCAGCTTGGCCTATGCTAATTTCATTCGAGCGTTGCGGGACTCGTGTCGACATCGGTCCTTCGCGGGGAACGTTGCTTTATCCGACTTTTGGAGGGTCGTAGAGGTATACTTTATTCCCTATAAAGTTTAGCTCTACATTTTAGTTAGCACTTGCTGATAAATTTTGCTCCTTGTAGATCTGGTTCTACGAGTACTTCCCCTCAGCTGCGCCGGCGAGACTGTCGCCGCGCAGGTTTCCATTTAGTGCTTCCTGGGGCAGCCGCCGTGTGGGGATGTCCACTGTCTATGTCCGAGATTGGATCATCTCGGTATGATTCTTATTTGAACATTTCGTGATGCCTTAGATAGATTCTTCTCTGATAGGCGCTCTTTGCAGGAGTCCGATGTGCTGTACCGACTGTGGGTTGACTTGGCAGTCCTTGGGCTAGCCGCGTAGTATTCTGCTGAGCATCACTTTTTCTTAGGGATCTATGGAGCGGCTGCGTATCTTGGAGAGAGGGTTGCTATTCAGCATTCCTCAGATAGCTTTGTCGTTCCTGCTCCTCCACCACGTCACATGTTTAACGCCGCGAGGTTGGTGAGCATGTCAGAGGGAGCTGGTACCCCTTGGCGATCTTATACGATCCCTGGGCGATGCTATGAGGAGGAGCTACTGCCGTTGTTAGCTCCAGTTCCTGTACATGCTGAGGATGTGGCGGTATGATTTTCAACTTTTACCTTTCGTTAATTAAGTAGCCCCCAAGTGATGCTTCACTGATTTTCTTTTGCTTTGTCCGGGAGATCCTACTAAGTTCGTGCCACCTCGTGTGTCCATCCACTATCAGGGGACATATGGGCCGATTGAGGAGATGATTCCTCCGGTCCTGAGGGCGAGCGCTTTGTGGAGCGGTCGAATCCTCGTCACCAGACTCGGGTACGCTTATTCATTTGCAACTTTTGTCCATATATGTTATGTATGTTTACTGACTTATTTCTTTGACAGTTCTCACGCGAGGTGGTTTCGGCGATGGCACGATGCGTAGATGCCTTTCGTAGCCAGCTCGTCCGGATGAGGAACGTGGCTATATGTCGTCGAGACGACGTCGTTCAGGAGGTAGCTTCCCTTCTTATGTTTTTGCATTACCACTTCTACTTTGCATGTTTCTAATCTTAGTTTCTTTTGCAGGGTTAGCCCATTCCTTCTCGTACCCGCACGAGACCTGAGGTGCGGAGGGATCCGGCGAGGTCTAGCTCGAGAAGTTGTCGCAATGGTTCGGGAGGCTGGGGTGGTCGTTCTGAGGCTGCCCGTACCGAGGCGGTAGAGGGCTCAGGCTCTTCATCTGACGGTGCACAGGCTGCGCCGGTAAGCCAGGAAGAGGCTACCTCGGCTCTTAGAGGTGGTGGGATGCATGAGGTCGGTTCTTCATCGCAGCAGCCTCTGCAGCCTCAGCCTCAGGTTGATCTTGGGTGGACGGGTGCTGTTCTGAGTTTTGCTCCTCCCGAGGAGACCGAAGCTGGCGCTGGAGCTGGTGGAGAGGTTGCTCCTCGTACGACGCAATTTTATGAGATGATGGGTGTACGTCCCCCGGTGCCGTAGTTTGTTCCTCTGCTTTTTATTATTTTATTTTGACTTTGTATAGAACTTTGCCTTTAATTAGACTCACTATTTAGATATATTTGTATATACATACCATTATGAGTTTATTAATCATTTATCGTGTTTTTTTATTTTATTATTTTTATGTGCATGTTTGTGTGTGCAAAGAAATTGTGAAAAATAATTTTGCGCAAAAACTCCGTCATTTTTATTATTGATGGAGGGTATCCGACTTTCTCCCCCAAAAAAGAAAAAATGAAAAATAAAAGTAAAAAAATATTGGATTTATAAAGACTTGGAAGTTAGTCTAAATAAAAATCCGAAAATTAATATAATAGTTATATTAATTAAGAGGAAGGAATAAATGAATTTTTAGAAAAAGATATAAAAGAAGAATAAAGAAACCGTAACGTCATTGGCAGACTCAAATCAGGTTAAAAACACGGTTTTTATGGAAAGCTCGTACAATAGGATACATTAGCGCCAGCTGGCGCCACGCGTTTTGGTGTAGCGTCAGGCGCTACACTTAGCGTTTTTCCCAGGCTCCTGGATTAAAACTGCGCCGATTTTGTGTATAAATAGCCCCCTGCCCAGTCGATTCTCTTCATAATTTTAGCAAATAAACTTTTTTCTTAGCATTAAAAAAAAATAACAACATGTCTCTAGTCTCCAAAAGTTTTACCAACTATACTCATGAATGGTGTCGATCTCTTAATGCCAAGGAGAGAAAAAAGTTAGATGTGTTTCACTTGGGGGGTATTTATGGTGTCAAAGGGGTAGATCTTGATTTAGATTTTATTCATACCGCTCTAGAATGTTGGGATGTAGATACTCATTGCTTTAGAATAGGGTATAATGAAATTAGCCCTTTGCCGGAAGAATTCGGTGCTATTTTAGGCTTCCCTGCACTAGATCTTGTAGTAATCCCTAGAATAAATGTATATTATTATAAGGATTTTGAACGCTTCTTCAATTTAAAAGACAGAGATCTATCAAAAATAGTAGATGGTAGCATAGTTAATTTGAAAGAATTTGCTCGTCATTATTTTGATAGACCTTATTCTGAATCTTTCCATGTTTATAGAAGAAGGGCTTTCCTCTTTTGCATGCTTAATCAATTTTTTTTCACTAGTGGTAAAAATAATGAGAGTCAATCAACTATAACCACTGTTTTAGAATAGATTGAATCTAGGAGAAATCCAATGCCCTTAATAGTTAGAGAGACTATGCTTAGTCTTGATGAATTAAAGAAGAATCCAAAAGTACCTTTTCGGGGCTCTCCAATTTTATTACAGGTAGAAAAATAATATTTTTAATTACAGAAATCAAAAATATATTTTGTATAGTAATAATAATTTATTTGCATTGCAATTTTTACAGATGTGGCTAATGGAAAGACTGGAATTAATTAGCCCTCCAGAAAATGTTGGGAAGTATACTCCAAATTGCTTCGTGAGAAGGAAGAAACGTTTCTATAAGATGAGGCGCCACGAATGGAAGAAGGTCTTCGAGTCTTGTAATTTTGCCATCAAGTGGGTCATCCCGTGGTGGAAAATAGAAAATATGGTTGGTGTCAACGAGCAGCCTTTCTGCCGTCTTCCAAGCTTGTCCCGCATGACTTTTTATTATCCCTGCAGGGTAAAAAGACAGTACGACCTACTTCAGAATATTCCTTCCGGTGATCTTGGTCGTCCTTATGAGTTCCCTGTCTCTCAGAAAGTAGACAAATTTGATGCTTATTGGAGCGCTACACCTTTATGAGGAAGTAATTACCCAAAAGGTTCCCCCCCTCTTTGCCCAATGATGTGAAAAAGTGGCTTCTGAAGAAACCCTCAAAGGACATGATGAAAAATCAGAGTAAAACTAATGTGAAGAGTAGTCTAGGTGACAAGTTGATTCATGTTAAGGAACGCTTGGGTTACATAATTGAATTCAGAACACCTATAATGCCTAAGAAGAAGAGTACTGCGAAAGATAAAGGAAAAAGGAAAGCTGACACCACAGAAAAGAAAGCTTGGGTAGAAAAGAAGCATGGGGTCCTAGCTAAGGGGGAAACTATTTACTCCAAGATTGAATATAAGTCCTCTAAAGGATGCCTACTAGCTAAGGTTATGGATGAGGAAGAAGATGTAGACAAGAATTAGAAAAGGGCTAAGAAAGAGAAAAAAGATTAAGAGCATTGCTTAACTTTCAATTATTATACTTATTTTTTAAATTCAAAGTTAATTTATTTAAGCTTTATTTAAATTTCATCAATAATGTAATTTATTTTATTAATGAAATTTCATCTTTTTAATTAAATTATGTACTTTAAATTTATTTTATTAAAGCAATGAAAACCAAACAATTGATTTTCCAGAAATTTTTTCGAGTACGGAAGTAAAAAATTTTCCGAAAAACACCGAAATCTTCCTTGATATTTTTCAGTAAATTGGCGCCACAATTCTACGACTGGCGCCAGCTACGGCAGTCTGGCGTCAGGCGACGGAAGCTATCGTCTAGCGCTAATGTTCATCGGCTAGCGCCAGAATCTTTTCCGTGACACCGATATTTCGCCGATCTTCTATTGAATTTATTATTAAGTCTGGGATGCGAGATTTGAAAAGAATAAAGTGGCCGCACCCGTAAAGGGTTGCCTATGTATCCTTTCTTAAGGAATCAGGCCAAGCGTAGCGCTCTTGAGTATCCTACTCAAGTAATTATGGGTATTATTTCTTAAGTTGGTCAAGATTTGTCATGTTTGAGAACTCATTGCCATCTATGTCAGTTAATTTTGCTGCACCTCTAGACAGGATTGTTTTGACAATTTAGGGTCCAAACCAATTAGGTCTGAATTTTCCCCTAGGATCTAAAACATTTTTCCTTAATGCTTTTAACACCAATTCTCCTACTTTGATGTTTCGTGTCTTGACCTTCTTATTAAAATGCCTAGCCATACGAGTTTGGTAACAATGAGTGTGATGTAGAGCTTCTAGTCGTTTTTCATCGAGTAGAATTAGCTCTTCATATCTTTCCCTAGTCCATTCAACTTCATCAAGTTTGCTTTCTAATGCGATGCGTAGAGATGGAATTTCTAGTTTGACAGGTTGTGCGGCATCCATTCCATAAACCAAGGAGAATGGCGTATTTCCTGTTGATGTGCGAATTGACGTGCGATAACCCCACAATGCGAAGTGAAGTTTGTCAGGCCAATCCTTGTAATTTTCTGTCATTTTCTCGATGATAGTCTTTAGATTTTTATTAGCTGCTTCGACTGCTCTGTTTGCCCGAGGTCTATAAGGGGAAGAATGATGATGTTGAATGCCATATATTTGTAGCAATTCTTCACATTTGGCTTGAAAGTGAGTTCCATTATCACTTATCATTTCATGTGGGACTCCGTATCGACAAATAATATTTCTTTCGATAAAGATTGCTACATGTTTTGTGGTGAGTTTAGCGTATGATTGTGCTTTGACCCACTTTGTGAAGTAATCGATTGCCACTAGGATATATTCGTGGCGTCCTGTTCCTCGGGGAGTGATTTTGCCGATGATGTCAATTCTCCATGTAGAGAATGACCATGGCAACGTGTAGGTGTAGAGTAAGGATGGAGGAACGTGTTGTAATTTAGCATAGATTTGGCACTTAGGGAATCTTTTTACGTAATGATGGCAATCCCTATTCATTGTAGTCAAATAGTATCCTTCTCGCATTATCTTTTGGACTAACATTTTGCCATTTACGTGAGTTCCACAAATTCCTTCGTGGCCTATCCTCATTGCTCTTTGGGCATCCTATTTTCCTACACATAAGAGAGCTCGACCCTTAGGTACCCTTTTATGTAGCTCGTTTTCTATAAGTATGTATTGGGAAGCCAAGAGTCTTAATGCTCGTTTTGCTCTTTTGTCAACATGGGGAGGGTATTCTCCTTTGGTGACATAATTGAGTATATCCGTATACCACGGTTCTTCTTCTTCTTCTTCTTCTTCTTCTTCTTCTTCTTCTTCTTCTTCTTCTTCTTCTTCTTCTTCTTCTTCTTCTTCTTCTTCTTCTTCTTCTTCTTCTTCTTCTTCGTCCTCGATTACTTCATCATCTTCTATAGCTTGGATATATGCTGGTTTGTGCCTTTTTTCTATAGTTAAAGGCATTTGCTCGATTTCCATAGGAATCCTTACCATTGAGGCTAGTCTTGCCAAGGCATCAGCAAATTGATTTTCTTCTTTGGGTAGATACGTGTATTTTACCTTCTCTAACTGATTAGTAAGGGTTTCCAGATAGGTTTGGTAAGGGGCCAGACTTTCGCTCCTTACTTTCCACCTTTTGGAGATTTGATTGATAATCAATGAAGAGTCTCCGAATATCCGTAACTTTTTTACTCCTAATACCAAAGCTGTTTTAAGGCCTACCACGCATGCTTCGTATTCAGCAGCGTCGTTTGTAATGTCGAAATCAAGCTTTATGGATATTGGAACATGCTCTTCTTTAGGTGCTACTAGTAATACTCCCACGCCACATCCCTTTTGGTTTGAGGCTCCGTCGAAGTACAAGGTCCAAGTATCATCTTCAGTGACCATTAAGTCTTCATCTGGAAACTCATTATCGTGTATTGGCGTCGAGTCTTCTATTGGAAAGTCCGCTAGAAAATCTGACACCACAGATCCTTTGATAGCTTTTTTTGACATCAAACTAGGCTAAATTGACTATCCATCTTGATATGCGCCCGTTGGGTGTAGATTTCTCGAATAGATACTTGAGTGGATCTAATCGGGAGATTACAAAGACTGTATGCACGAGCATGTAATGTCTTAACTTGGTTGTGGCCTACACCAAGGCGAGGCACAATTTCTCCAGTGGTGTATAGCGTGCTTCATATTCGAGCATCTTTTTCACATTGCATACGGCTCTACAATGGAATTTACTTTTTTTTATTTTCTGTTGAAAAAGGAGAAAATATCGAATCGATCTTGCTTAGATAGTAGATCGCATTTTCTTTGACTTCTACTTCTTGTGCTAGCATAGCTCCCATCGTCTCTTTGGTAACTGTTAAATACAGCCTAAGAGGTATTCCCGGAAGTGCTGGTGCTAATACAAAAGGATTTACGAGATAGGCTTTGATCTTTTCAAAGGCTTTTTGACACTTGTCATCCCATATTACTGGTACATTTTTCTTAAGCTTTTAAAAGATTGGTTCACATATTGTCGTCAATTTTGATATGAACCTGCTTATGTATTGCAACCGACCGATAAACCCTCGAATCTGCTTCTTGATTTTGGGCGGTGGCATTAACATGATTGCCTTGATATTGGTTGGGTCTATCTCTATTCCTCTAAAGCTTATGACATAACCCAAAAGCTTTCTTGAGGTGACTCAAAAAGCACATTTAGATGGGTTCAACCTCATATTGTATTTTCTTAGCCTTTCGAAAAAATTTCTTAATGCTACTTGATGACCTGGGAGATCTTTTGACTTTACAATCATTTCGTCCACATATACTTCAACTTCTTTATGCATCATGTCATGTAGTAAAGTATTCGCTGCACGTTGGTAAGTAACACCCGCGTTTTTCAACCCGAATGGCATTACCGTGTAGCAGTAAGTACCCCATGGTGTTAGGAAGGTTGTTTTCTCCATGTCTTCTTCTGCCATGAGAATCTGATTGTAGCCGGCGTATCCATCCATGAACGAGAGAAGTGCGTGATTTGTTGTGTTATCCACCAGAATATCGATGTGTGGTAAAGGGAAGTTGTCCTTTGGACTTGCCTTATTTAGATCTCGATAGTCGACACACATTCTTACCCTTCCATCTTTTTTCGAAACTGGGACGACATTGGCGACCCATTCGGGGTATTTGGATACCTTGATGAAATCTGTAGTTATTTGTTTTTGAACTTTCACTTTTATTTTAAGAGCTACGTCGAGTTTCATTCGACATAAGTTTTGTTTTACAGGTTTCATTCCCGGAATTAGTGGTATAGTGTGTTGAGCTATTTCTCTATTAATGCCTGGCATATCTTCGTATGACTAAGCAAATACATCGATGAATTCTTTAAGCAAGTTAATTAAATCGGTTCTTTCTTGTTCATTAAGTGTTAGTCCGATTTTAACTTCTCTTTTATTAGTTGAATCATTTGAGATATCAACCGTCTCAGTTTCTTCGATTATCGGTGTCTTCTTTTCAAGTGATTCCATTTCTTTAATAAGTTCTTTGTCTTTTTCATTGTTAATTAACCAATGCTCGTCATCTTGGGTTAAAGCAGAACACAAGGAGTAAGGAGAAGAAGTCATATTATTATACTCTGAGATCATTACATTAAAGAGTGATATGTCCTTAGGGACTTGATCACTAACTATTCTAGGAGAAAGGATAGAAGGAAGAGGTGCTACAACTAAAGACCTAGATGACTTTATAGGAAGAGACTCTGACTCTAACTCTGACTTTGACTCAGACGACTCTTCGAACATCGGTCCTTGCCCTGTCGTGATGGAGATCTTCCTTCCACTTGGAGTAGTCACCTTGACGGTCTTGCGCCACCCTTGTAGTGATCCTTCCGCTGGAGTGATTAGCTTCGAGGGATCGAAGCTTTCGCTTTGTAGGACTGTCTGAATGAGCGAGGAATTATCCCCTTTGTATGTCGACTCATCCTTTTCTCGCCCAAATAATAATCCCATGACGTTAAAGTCAAACCATGGAGGTGCTTTCTCCTTATGGACAGGAGTTGGGATTTCTTTTGTGAAACAACAATCTAAGAAAATTTCGAATCCCGGTTGCCTTATGCCATTTACGACAAACGGTTCGGGAAATTCGTAGTATGGATAGTCCTCTCCTTCTTTTATAAATTGCCCATTAAGGGTAAGAGGGTACTGATCCATTGGGATTGCTTTCTTATGAATGCGAGTGTCCCAACGTGCCTTCGATTTTTCCTAGGCTCGCTTGAGATCTTTCCGATTCGGTTCGAAACCAAGTCTGAAAGTGTCTAATTTAGGGAGGCCAGGTGATTCCAGCGGTTTTGCTATTCCTTTCTTCTTTCCTAGGGTCATCCCAGGGAAATGTCCTTGCTTCAATAGAATAACATTCACGATCATGTTGGAATGGGGGTCGTGGCAGAGAGGGGTCCTTTCATCCTCCTGGATTAAGGAGACCTCTTCATTAAAGCCCCACAAATCTTCATTGTCTTCATCGTGCTCCACATTGATTATTGGATTCTCTATAGATTTGATTCTCATAGGCGAAGCATCGATGGTAATAGGAATTCCTCCAACTATAGCTTTTACTTGTTGGTGGAGAGATGAGGGGACGGCCTTTAGGTCATGAAGCTAAGGGAGTCCCAACAATATATTGAATGAAGCTTTAATATCTACTACTTGGAAAGTATTAGCGTGTTCTATTGCTCCCGCCGTTACATTCATGGTAATTTTACCGAGAGCTTGACGACGAGTGTTGTCATAAGCTCTTATTCCTTGCGTTAACGGGGTTAAGTCTTCATCCCTTATGCCTAACATCCTTGAAATTCTAAGTGGACAAACATTAATGGCTGACCCATTGTCTACAAGAGTCATAGGGACGTTCATTCTCTTGCAAACCACTATGAGGTTCAATGCCTTATAGTGTTTGTCACCTTCTAGGGGCAAATCCTTGTCGGAAAAGGTGATCAAATTGATGGGACTAGGGAGATAACTCGTGAGGAAGTTAGCTAACCCCTTAGGAGTGGTGTTAGAATCTATCCCTATTTTGTCCAAGGCATGCATTACAGCCAACCTATGTTCTCGAGACGTTGCCACAAGCTTCCATACGTTCATTTAAACTTTTGTTTTCTTAAACTGTTTGACGATGTCATTATCTTCTATGATAGGTATGGGAACTTGCTATGTGGTTAGCATAGGTTGTGTTGAAATGGGAGGTTGCATTCTCCCGGATCTTGTGAGGACGTCTATTGATGAATCTTTTTCAACCCAAAAGTGATCCATGGCATATGACACCGAGGGTGGAGGTCCTACCATCTCTTTTAAATAAATGTCTTCTTCGTCGCTGTCCCAAACTCCATTAATATTTACATCTTCTTCTCGTGGAACTTGGACTAGCTTCTTATCATCAATCATTTTCTGAATTAAATCCTTGAATTTAAAACAGTTTTCGATAGTATGACCCCCTGATTGATGATATTGACAATAATATCTATCTGTCCTTTTCAATGATTTAAATGGTCTCGGTTCGAGAGGTTTGATCTCGCCACTCTCGGAGAGCATTTCGAACATTTTTACGTATGGGATCCAATTGGAGTGTAAAGTCTATTACTCCTCTTGGATTTTTCGGTGACTTGTAAAGGAAAGCGTTTCGCCTCATAAGTTGTTCCCATGGCTGTAAACTCTTTCTTGGGTTTACTTTTCATAGGTGGAACCTCGTCATATTTCTTATGAAGTTCTTTTACAACTTTCAGGGCTTCACGTAGCAAGTGTGATCCTTCCATCATAGTCAATGTAAGCAATTGTAAGTCCTCTTTACTTGCTAATTCTGTAAGGTTATCCATGGCGTCGAAAAAGATCTCCTCTTCTTCTTTGATAGCATGGATTTCTTTGACAGGTTTGATGAGAGATGAAGGATCAACCTCGTTTTCCTCATTAGAGATGGCCAAGGAGTGAGCAAGAGGCACATTATCAATACTTGGCTTCTTACTAGAAGGGGCACTGGTAGCTTGTTGTTATCGATTAAGTCTTGGATAGCTTCTTTAAGCTTCCAACAGTTCTGGGTAAGATGGCCCCTATCTTGGTGATACTTGCAATGTGCATTGGGGTTCTTCGTATGATATTTTCCTTAATTTTAATTCTCCATATTTTTAATATCCAATCATCATATTTTCTTGCCATTCATTCTTCTTAATTATTCCCTAAGTAATTCCAATTTCCTTAATATTTTTCATGACATACATACCTTCCATATTCAATTATACACAATCTCTTTTATATCAAAACTTTCCTTAAATCTTTACTCACTTATCCAAATAATCCCTTAAACCCTACTTACCATAATTCTTCCTACATTTTCCTACCATAATTCATACACATGCTAGAGAATAAATACCCCTTTAATTCATGATCAAACCTCACACAAAATTCTCATAATTCTCTCTCAAAACCTCTAATTAATTCCTTGTTCTTTTTCCTCTTTTCTTGCGCCAACCACCACCACCGAACACCATCTCCCACCACCGGCGCCACCTGCTGCCACTGAACACCACCGGAAGCAGCCACCTGCCGTCGCGCTACTGCCCTTGCCGCACCTCCTCCTTCCTCTCCTCAGTTTCTTATCTTTCTTCTCCTTTTTCTCTTATTCAATTATTATTGTTATTATTATGGTAGGTTTATATAAAAATTATTATGAGTAGTTTTAAAATCAAATTTTAATAATGTTTATGTTGAATTAATTTAAAAGGTTTATGCACATATAGTTGGGAGGGTTTAATTTAATTATTTGTGATTATTTGTTAACCTTATATTAATTAAGGTTATATTTATTTGTAGGGTGTTTTAGATCAAGCTACTTGAGAGTTCTTTTGAAGTGTTTTTGGCTAAGCGAGGATCAAGGTACGTTAGGTGGCTAGATACCTTGAAAGTGATCGATTTGAATGAACATGCTTGAATGATTTTTGTTGCTTGAATTTTATTGACATAAAAGATGGTTTATAAAATAAAAGTATGTTTAAAAGATTGGTTTTAATAATTAAATTGGAGTATTGATTTTTATAACATGTTTTGATTAATTAATTTATTATTCATTTTTAAAAAGGATTGATTATAAAAACATGTTGGATTTATATATAAAAAAAAGGGTTTGGATTATTATTATTAAAGGTTGAATTATTGGATTTAAAAGAGAATTTATTGAATCCTTGATTTATTATTATTTAAGCTTTATAAGCATGTTGGTAATGCCATTATGCGGATTTGGTATATTGATAAGGCCTTGGACTTTGCATGACCGGGTCTTTCCTCAATAATTGCCTTGTAACATTAGGAGACTAGCTTGGGGGTGTGCACACTTGGGAGAGGAATTGGTTTTAATTGAGAATTTGGTTTTAAAATAATTGGAATTGGTTTTAATTATTATTGAGATTGGAATATTGAGAATTGGTTTTGAATCATGAGTTTGGAATTATTGGATTAATTATTGGAATTGGATTTAAAGCATGTTTGCGAATAAATTGAGTTACTTATCTTGCACTTATCGTACTTAGCATATTTTGCTACCCTGTACTTCTTATTTTGTTTTGGTTCGCCCTGTTTACCATGATGTAAGCAGTGTTGCTAATTTTCAGGTTGAAGTCAATAATTGATGCATTGAAGTTCCGGGATTGGTTTCACTAAATTAGGAATGTTGTTCTTTGTATCTGTTTTTGAGTACTCATAACATTGGTTACTATACATGGTTATTATTAATGAAGAAGAGTATTGAAGTTTCCGCTGCAAAGTATTGTTTTTCTAGTAAGTTGAGTAGAATTGCGTAATCACGCGGCGGTAATACGCCTAAGTCTATCTCTACGGTATAATTATACGTATTATACTAGTATTTCCGTAGAGGGAGATTTGGGCGTGTTACATAAACATGCCAATTAAAGGTTGTGAAGACTAATGATAAGAGCAATCAATTGGAATCAAAGAGCTATCTCCTAATCGTTAAGCTAGATGTCTCTACGAATAACAAATTAAGGCCCTGTTTGATTCACCTTAATTTTGCTGAACTGAAATTATTTTTACTGAACTGAACTTATTTTTACTGAACTGAACTTAATTTTACTGAACTGAAATTATTTTTACTGACCTTAAATTTTTTTACTAAACTGAAATTATTTTTACTGATTTTCTATTATAATTCTTCTTTAAGATAACTGAATTTTACTGAAATGAACTTATTTTTACTGAACTGAAATTATTTTCACTGAACTGAAATTAATTTTACTGAATGGAACTTATTTTTACTGAACTGAAATTATTTTTACTTAATATTATTTTTTTAAGGTGAAAAGAACAAGGCCTAAAGGAATCACAATCCAAACCAATCAATCATTGCAATTCCTTAATCAATTGTTCGTGTCATTAGCAATTACAATGCAATCTAGCATATTTCTCAAGGCCTATCGAATTACACACATGAATAATTCCATTAGTCACTTTAATATCAACAATCAATTAACGCAACTCCCAAATTAATCACAATCAACAATCATACAAGTTTCACCCAATTCCTAGCCAAACAACTACTCTAGAATCATCATAACACTAACTAAGAATCACACATCAAAATCAAGCCAGACAAACATAAAATCAAACAAAGAAACAAGATGAGATAAAGATAGAAATGCTCATTGATAATGGAGAAGAGGGCTTCAACACACTTGTCACCGTTGAATCTTCAATCTCTCAATCACCATTGAAATTACTCACTTTCTCTCTCTAAAATCTACTCCTAAACTAGCCCTAAAACTAGAGAGATAAGATCTCAACTAATCTAAGAATATGATCAAAATTATGTCTAAAACGTCTTACAAAAACCGGTTAAAGGAAGGTATTTATAGAGGTGCAAAAAAGGAAATCAGTCGAAGCCGGAAACAGAGTGGAGCGCCCGCGCTGCAGGGCTGCGCGCCCACACGGCTAGGCTGCATGCCTTTTTCCAATCTGGGTTTCTTCTGGCTTTCTTTTTTGCTTGTGCGCTCGATAATGAACCCGCGAACTCCGGATGATGCATGATGGTATAGGTAATAAGTTTAAGCACTTTTGGTGGGTTCGACACTACATCTTCATGGGAGCACAACTCGAGAGCGCAAGAGCTAGAGCTTAGAGCACCCACTTCCTAGCATCTTGAGCTTTCTCAAAGCTATCACATTACTCCAAAAGCATCTTCCAACTTATAAAATCATTATTATAGAGACCCGAACCTCGTACAATACCTACAACCATGAAAAGAGAACAAATAAAGGAGAAAACATAAGAAAAACCGTATAAACACAAAACAAGAGAGAAAAGGGAAATAAAAGGAAAAAGCATAAAACTAAGCATTTATTAAGAAAGAAATATATGAAAAGAAGGTAAAACAAATGAGTTCCATAAATTACACTCATCAAATTCCCCCCAAGATTATCTTTTTCTCATCTTCGAGCAAAACAAAACCAAGGGAAAAATGATGATCTTATTAAAAAAAACAAAAGAAGAAGATAAGAGACAAGAATATACACTAACTCACTTTCGTAGGAATCACAATAAATTTTAGCAACAATCGACAAGCCATTTAAACCTCTAGATTTCCCTAGAGGAAGAGTAATGCTCTCGTAAGGGTTTCCTAAGAGATTGACCCATAAATCTCACAAACCAAACAAACAAGGCAAAAAATGAAAAAGAAACAAAAAAGAAAAGTAAAGAAAACAAATGTTCATGAGTGTACTGTTTGCAAATGTACAAGCATAAATAAATGCAAGTCTTACTAAACAAATAAGGGAGTGCACGTTCTAAGATATCTAAGGTTGATTGAAACATAAGATATGCTAAGTATAGAGTACTATCAAGACTCTATTCACTTTCATCTAAAACATGTTTAGCATATTCTCCCAATTGACTTCAAATACTTTTAGCAAGCATCTATATAGTTCTCGAAAGAACCGGAAAAACAAATAAATTTGAGGTTTCTTGACATCTTGACTTTCATCCCCTCTCCTTAAGCTTTAACTCATAATGCCCCCCCCCCCCCCCAATATGTGACTCAACCTCTAGGTCAAAAGGGCTTTCTTAAAGGTTGTAACGTAAGGGAAAAAGGGTGAGGGTAGGCTTAAAATTTAAAATTTGGTGGTATTCCTAATTAGTGAAGAAAAAAGGTGATCAAACCTTCTCCTCATAACCAAGTAATCACCAAACAAAAACAAACTAACACCCCATGCTTTTTCAAAGCTATAACCACAATCATATATACAAAAAGCGTAAGAATGCTTCCCCCCAAGCTTGAACAAAGCATTGTCCTCAATGCTTAAACTAGGGAGAAAAATTTACATCAAAATGTTTTTGAACTTTTTCTATTTTCAATATTTTTTTCAATTTTTGCCAAAGTTGTTTGAATTTGCTTTGCCTTTTCTCATTTTTCAATTTTTTCATTTTTCACTTTATTCATTGTCCTCGCCTCTTTTAACTATGGACGACTTTTTCAACTTTGCATTAGAATGTCCTTGCCTCTTTTAACTTTGGACGGCTTTTTCATTTATTCACTTGCCATTATTCGCATGATATACAAACACACAAGCTTGCTTATAAATAAGAACCACTATCAAAACTCATATACCACAATCTTCAATAGCATGATCATTTGCTTCACAAAAACAAAAAATGGAACAAAAAGAAACAAAAGGCTCAAAGTGCTAAAGATGTGGCTTGAAAAGAAGGGAAAAGGTTCAAATGGTTAGCAAGAAGGCAAATGTAACCCAAGAACTAAAAAGAAAGAAGATTATTCTAAAAAAAGAAAAATTACCACCCCGAAAAAAGGCCTTTGTCCTCCCTAGATGGTTCGGTCTCGTGTTTGAGAATTATGAGTTAAGATTCAAGATTAGGTCCGCAATAGTCAAGGATTCATTGCGCTCATGCAAGTAATTGTAGAAGGCTTGAAAACTATGAAACCTCACATGGTTATAGCAAAAACTCACTAAAAGCTTCAAATTTACCAAAAGGGAGCAATTGCAAATTTTAAAAAACAATAGAATCCGCCATCAAGGTCCCAAAAGTTCTAAGCGACTACCTTAGCATACTTTATCCTAAATTCAACCACATACTCTCAAACCGTGCACACCGTTACCATTTAAGAAGAAAAGAATTCAATTATACAATTCCAAAAGTATTATGTCCAAAGAAAGAACAAAACAAAACACAATGCAAATTTGCCTTAATAGAAACAAAAATCTCTTTCACTAGTAGAAAAATACAAAAAGGCAACCCCCTAAAGGCACCGGTTCAGGCCAAACTGGCCTAAAATTGGGCGGGTTTTTATACAAAGAGAAAAGGCACCGATTTAGCTTAAAGTGGTGCCAAAAATAAAAAGGGCACCGGTTTGAACCAGTGCCATTAAAACGGTGTATTAAAAAAAAACGCGCCCTGTTTATGTCTTTCTTTCTTCTTCCTTGCCTCTTTCATTTTCATTCACTTCACTGTTGCATTCGAGAGCCGAAACCCTCACTGCACTCTCTCCATTTTCCCACCACTAGAGCCGCCACCGACGCCGGCCACCAGCCCCGCCACCAACTTATCTTTCTCCCCTGCCCCACAAACACAAGCCGGCCAATTGCCCTTCCATTCTCTTTATCCCCTGCCCCTGCACTCACTGTGAAGGTCTTGAAGCCTCGCCGCGCCACAGCCCTAAGCTCGCCGCGCCACCGTGCTTCTGCTAGACCTGGCAAATGGGTCATTCGGGTCGGGTATGGGTCGGGTCATTTCGGGTCGGGTCATGTTCGGGTCAAAAGATTATCGGGTCAAGTTCGGGTCGGGTCGGGTCATTTCGGGTTTCGGGTTGATTTCGGGTGGACTGATAATCGGGTCGGGTCGGGTATCGGGTCAACACTTCGGGTCGAGTTCGGGTCGGGTCAAGTTTGGGTCTGGTCAGTTTGGGTCGGGTCAATTTTCGGGTCGGGTCAGGTCAACTTTTGGGACCAATTTCCGGGTCAATTTCGGGTCGGGTCAACTTCTAGTCGAGTCATATTCGGGTGATTCATTGGGTTAAATTCAACTCTGTATAATTATTTATTTATTTACTTTTTGACGAAAAACTTAGTATATTTATTAAGGCTACTTTTTTCATGGATTATAGTTTTTGTTTGACTTTTATTAACCGGTTTTTTTTTTTGTGTGTTTAAAACTTTAGACTGAGAATCACTTTAAGGATCTCCTGAAACTAAGAGGGATGCTCTAACTAATTGAGTTGTACGTCACTCTCTTATTGATCTTAGTTTTAATACGTACTCTCATTATCATTGTCATTGTTGTAATACTTTATTTGAATTATTCTTATACTCCCTCCGTTCCAAATTATTCTTATACTTTATTGCAAATTATTTTTATACTCACTTTGACCATCTTTTTTAGCTATTATAGGAAAGTCAATGTAGTCATGTAACATGTTGTTGGGTCTATTTTAATGTATAGTTTCCTAATATAAACTTTTAATAACTTATATAATTATTTACTAAAAGAAGTTAAAGGTTGGGTCATTTTCGGGTTTGGTCAACTTCGGATCTCGGGTCAACTTCAGGTCGGGTCGTTTCGGGTCTCGGGTCAACTTTGGGTCGGGTCATCTCGGATCGGGTTGTTTTGGGTTGGGTCATTTCGGGTTTTGGGTCAAGGTCGGGTTAGTTCCACTTCGGGTCGGGTATGGGTCGGGTTGGGTTAATTCGGGTTTTGGGTCAATTTCGGGTCACTGGTTTCGGGTCGATTTCAGGTCATGGGTCGGGTCATTTGGGTCGGGTCATCAGGTCTGGGTCAGGATTTCCTGGTCTAGCTTCTGCTGCCCTAAGGTCGCCGCGCCACCTGCTGCTGCTGCCCTCCTCCACCACCGAGCTAATGCTGCCCTCCATCTTCCCTCAAGGTTTTTCCTTTTTTTTTTATTTCACAATTATTTTCCAATTATGTACTTATATTAATGTCTTTTTCATGTTGAATCATTGTTTGCAAATTAAAATTTAGGTTTGAATATAATTATGCTCCAATTTTTCTCAATTTTAGGTTGTATATTTGGAATTTGTGAAAATATTAGTGATTTTTCTCAATTAGTAGGATTTTATTATGTTTTAATGGTTAATTTAATTTGTTTTGGTGGATAATTTTAAATTAATTATAGAATATATATTAACCTTGGTACTTATAGAGTTGAAATTTGGTATTTTACTTTTAATGGTTAATTTGAAGTTATTTTGATGGGTTATTTTGAATAAATTAGAGATTAAAACCTTATTATTAAATTAGTTGAATTTTGGAATGTTTAAATGGTTAATATTAAGTTGTTTTGATGGGTATATTTGAATAAATTAGAGATTAGTAACCTTGTTACTAAAGTAGATGAATTTTGGAATGTTTTAATGGTTACTTTTAAGTTGTTTTGATGGGTAATTTAGAAAAAAATTAGAGATTAGTAACCTTGTTAGTTTAGCAATTTTGAATAAATTAGATGAATTAAAGTAGTGAATACATAGTTTAGCAATTGTAAGTTCGATGAATGATGTGTTTTAGCTTATAAATAAATGAGTGAATTGACATGTTATGAGAAAGAAATAGTACATACATAATATTTAACCTAATTTTTGTTTATTGTTTTTTTTTTTAATAGATTTGTGAATTGAAGCACGAGTTTAGCTTGAGGACTACATATTGAGCTCAAGTGGGTAGTTGCTATATTGGTATTACTTATAAACTTTACTAAGCTATATTTTTTTTCTATTTATCCATTTAATAAAATTTTATTCATGAAATTGCAACTTGTGTATTGTTTTATTGCAAATAAATACAACAATATATAAAATAATTGCATCATCATATGCCTACATACCCGTTGAAGGCTTTCTCATTAGGAGAAAGTCTTGAATAGTCCCCGGCTGGGACTGTTCTTGAATGTGTACTCTCACTTAGGTGGTGAATGTATATTTTCTTTTCGATTTTAAGGAACATCTTTGCTTACCATTTTCTCACTATGTTCTCTGGGTACATATGTGGTTAATTAATTATCTACATCATGTACTTAGAGAACTAGGGGAAATGTTGCCGGATTTTCCTTAAAATTGGAAAGTTGATATACATTCACTAGTGAGAGTACACATTTAAGGATGGGTTAGGTTGGAGTGATTAGGACCCTTTGGAAACATGCATTTTTTCACTACATGAATGGTATATTCACGTTTTGTACTTGAATTTGATTTACATAAAATCTGTAGCAATTACACATTATTCATTATATGTTGCTATATATGTTTAGAGACAATTTACTAAATGGAGAAGGATCGTGGTTGGATGTGTGGTAGACGTGATACATTGGAATTTTGGAATGAGGTTCAAGAGTTTTGCGAGAGGGATTTAGCTTATCAACGGAAACTGGGTGGCAAAGACCTTTATTGTACTTGTGTTGATTGTAATAATGTGAATTTGGTCGATAGTGTTGAAATCATTAGAGATCATGTATTATGTCGTGGGTTTAGGCATTTATACCATGTATGGATTTGGCACGGAGAAAGTGGAGAGTATAGTGGGGATCATGATCGGAAAGATGTGCGTGTTAGAAGCAATGAGATTCATGTGAACGAGGAATACGAGAATGATGACTATATTGTTGATAATGGTGAGGATAGAGGAAATGATGATCAGGCAGATGAGGTCGAGGATGAATAAGTGGATGAGATGTTACATGTTGTTGAAGGTGGAGTGTTTGAGTTATTATCGGAGGCTTCCAAAATGCCTTTGTATCCTTGATGCAAAAAATACTCCAAACTATTGGCCGTGCTAACACTTTTTAACATTAAGTCGAAGCATGGGTGGACGGACATTAGTTTTACTTCTTTATTGACCGCATTAAGTGATATGTTGCCCAATGGGAATGAAATTCCTAAGTCTTACTATAACGCAAAGAAGCTCATGTGTCCCTGACAAGGGTTAGAACTAGGTCGTTGAAACTAACCCTACCCTAGGCCAAACAAAATTTGTAATCTCCCAACACACCCTGATACAAGTATAATGATAAGTCGAGGGTCGAACCACTAAGGAATGGAGGGAGATCTTATATTGTCAAGTTAAGCTATTCCAGAAGGGTAAGGTAAGGGTGTTAATGCTAAACAACTAAACAAGCTAGGTTGGGACAAATGTAATAAACACTAAACACTAGGGCTCGGGATCCACATATACTTGTAACGGATTCCGCTAATTCGGAAAGAGTTGAATAAGTCGAGTGATGCGAGGGAAAACCAATCATGCAACCAAAAGAGCATATCAAGCTATTTTCCTAGAGGTCTAACTAGCGTCAACTACGATAAACTCTAGCTAGGAACGTCACAAGACACCTCAATCGTTAAATGCAAGCCACAAATCAATGGTCCGTATCAATGTGAACCTACAATGCAATCTAGTGTGATTAACTAGGGTGATCAAGCCTAAATCAAACACACACATGCACATAATCAATTAACAATTTTAATCACATCATCAACTCCATCAATTTCCCCAAATTAACATCAATCCATTACTCATATATGCTTCACCATTACCCTAGCAATAAAACTACTCACAATCCATAGAAATCAAGATAAAAACAAAGCTAAACAAAAAATTCATCATGATCAAATTAAACAAACTAAAATCACATCACAAATCAATCAAACTTCAATCAAACTTGAACATTCAACAAAACAATTGAAATCAAAGTAAAGATCAAACTAAAGATTGAATTAAAGAAAAGGAGTCCTTACAAACTTGATCAAAGATCAAAGGAAATGGAGAAAACTTCAATCATCAACAATCCATCATGAAATTCTCTCACTAAATCCTAGAGTTTCTCTCTCTAAAAATCTCTCTAATTTTGATCTAAAACTAATTCTAATTCTATTCTAATCATTCTCTCTCTAAAAATATAAGGAAAACTATGTATGGTAAAACTAACAAGAGAAAAGTTAGTTAGATCGTCCAAAAGAAACCCCGGAATGTGCGGTCGCAACAAGGGAGAGGTGCGGCCGCAAAAAAATGGGTACGGAACAGGGACCCTGGCAGGCACGCCCGCACCTGGCAGCAGGGGAGCCCCCCTCTTCTTCGTCCTAGCTCATCCTCGTGCACTCGTCATGGTGATGATGATGAACACTAAGGTAGGTAGTCTTGAAATGGCTAATTTGGTGGGTTCATGCCAAAGATGATTCCCCCACCGCATGCATGAACCGATCTCATGAACTTGCTCATTGCATTCCTTCAAACTTGATCTCCAAATGACACGAGAGAGGCACCCAAAATGATGAGAAATATGAGAGGAAGGCTTGGGAATCCTTGCAACACGATCATAACCTGAAAATACATGAAAACAAGCAAATAAAAGGGAAAAATACCAAATAAACAAAGAAATGCACAAAGAAAGAAAACTAACTAAGGAAAGCACAAACTAAAGAAATAAAGAACAAAACTATGGAAAACTAAAGAAAAGAGCTATAAAAGAGCATGAAAATCATCCTAAAGAAGCCAAATGAGTGCCATAAATGAGACTCATTAAATTCCCCCAAGCTAAACTTTTGCTCGTCCTCGAGCAAAACAAGGCAAGAAGGAATAAGGATGAAATATTTATTAAAAAAGAAAAAGAAAGACTCAAGATGAGAATATACACTAACACTCACTGTCGTAGGAATCACGGTTGTTTTTAGCTACAATAAGCCCTTCAAACCCCAAAGTCGCCTATAAGGACGAGTGAGGTCTCGTTAAGGTTTCCTAAGAGCTTGAACTATAACTCTCATAAAGAGAACACGAGGCAAAAAAAAAAAAAGCAAAATCAAATCAACAGAAAAGAGAAAGATAGAAAACTCTACGAGTTGGACTTTTTCATCATGACTACAATTCAAATGAATGAAGAACTTTCTCAAATAAATAGAGGTGTGCACATTTAAAGATATCCAAGGTTGATAAAAGAATAAAACATGCTAAGAATAGAGAACTAAGTATCACACTCCACTTTGATCCCGTTCAATCTTACCGCGTTCTCCCTACTAGCTTCAAATCAACCTCTAGTGAGCATCCCAATGATTCCTCGAAGGAACTGGAAAAAGCAAAATTTAGGCTACTCGACATCTTGACTTTGCATCCCCTCTCCTTAGGCTAAAACTCACATTCCTCTCCTCCAATGAATGACTCAACCACTTAGGTCAAAAGGGCTTTCCCAAAGGTTGTAATGCAAGGGCGAGAAATGGTGTAGGTAGGCTAAAAATTTGAAATTGGTGGTTTTCCTAATCAATGAAGCAAAAGAATGGAGAATTCTTAGGATCACAATCAAGTAGTCACCAAACCAAACAAAAATACATACACATTATACCCCCAAGCTTATTAAAAACTACATTCATAAACATATACACAAAAGGCGTAAACGCTCCTCCCCCAAGCTAAAATGAAGCATTGTCCTCAATGCTTAGATGGAAAAAAAGAATATATCAAAGTATATTTGGATTTTCATTTTTCACTTTTTTTTCTTTTTATAATGCATTGTCCTTGCCTCTTTTAACTTTGGACGGCTTTTGAACATTGCACTTTCTTTATCCTTGCCTTTTTATATTGGACGGCTCTTTCATTTATTCACTTGCCATTATTCATAAAATATACACAAAATACGAACTTGCTTTCATTTTCAACCAATAACCAAACTTATACACCAAAATCTCCAAAATATGACCAATTGCTTCACAAAAACCAAAAATGGAACAAAAAGCAACAAAAGGCCCAAGAATCTAAAGATGTGGCTTGAAAAGAAGGGAAAAGGCTCAAATGGTTAGCAAGAAGGCAAATGTAAACCCAAAAGGAACAAAAATTGAAAATAACTATCCTAGAAAAACAAAATATACCACTCCGAAAAGATGCCTTTGTCCTCCCTAAATGGTTCGGTCTCGGATTCAAGAACTATGAGTCAAGTTTCAAGATTAGGTTTGCAAAAGTCAAGGATCCATGCCGCTCATGCAAATATATGTAGAAGGCTTTAAAAACAATGAACGTCACATGGATGTAGCAAAAACTCACTATTAGCATCAAATCAACCATAGGGAGCAACTACCAACATGCCACAATCAAGTAGAATCCGGCTTCATAATCCTCTTAGTTCTATCCAACTGCCTTAGCATAAATTATTTCTTAACTTAACCGAACATAATCTCAAAATGTGAAAACCTCTATTAATTAGGAAGTGAATCATTCAAAGACAAACGTTAAGTGATATGGAGTCCAAATCATAAAAGAGAATAAAAGAAAAAGCCTCAAAACTATAAACAAAGCAAGAGGAAGATAAAGAAAAGAAAAATAAAGGAAAAGGGAAGAACAAAGAAATAGGAGAATTGAGAAATGAAGAAATGAACAAGAATGCACATGAACACATAAATCCCAATCGTAATACAAGTGATCTAATGGCAACAACACTAAAAGATCCCAAACATGCAAGGTGTTAAACACATACATCCTCAAACCATTCATCTCCCCTATACTAATCCTAATCTAAGCAACCAAGAAAATAAAAGAAAGAAAAAGGAAAAGTCTCACCGGATAATCCATGCTTAACCAAGAATAAAGAGTGAATATAAGAGTCACCGAATAAAACTCCAAAATAGAAGCAGGACAATAATAGCCGAAAGAGAGCAAAAGAAATAAAGAAAACTATATACAAAGAAAATTGCTAGTAACTTCCAAACAAAACCAAAAGTTAAGAAAAGAAAAGAAAACATAGAAAATAAAGGCGAAGAACAGAGATAGAAAAATCATCATCAGAAATAATCATCAATAAGACAGACAGATATCACACATCATCGACAGAATGACAGCAGAAATCATCAGAAAATCATTAGTAGAAAAACATCATCATCAACAGATAGCAGCAGAAAGGAAATCCGAACACAAAGCCAAAAAACCGTCAAAGCAAGGGGGAATCATGTAAAGCACAAACAAATATAATAAAGCACCCCCAAGCTTACCATGAGCTACCCCCCCCCCCCCCAAGCTAAACCTAACAATAAGGCATGAAAAAGCAAGACAAGAGAAAATCAAGCAAGAAGGGAGGGTAGCCGAGTCGATCTCACTCGGCACTATGGTAAGGGGTAGACTGAGAGCTCCCCTCACCATTATCAGAAACAACACGGCGAACCACGTCATCCGCAACTAAAGCACTTTTTCCATTGGTCCTAAACTTATTCCTAAGCAAATCTAAAGCATAGAAATGCGACCAATCATCCAAAACAGGTGGACCCGAGAGTCCCCACCTCCCATCGGTCTCAGCCAAGGGAAAAGGGTTAGGGTTACCCGGATCGTAAGCAAAATCACATCCCCGGCCTCTTATAATCATAGTCCCCTCGGGTAGTCCCCCGGATAGCACTAGGTGTCACATGGGGCCCCTCCTAATAGGGGTAACAAAGGCGGGGTGCTATGGTCTTATCATAAGGTTCCTATTGAGGAATTGGTCCCTCTTGGACCGGTAGGTAGGGGTAGTTCAAATATGGTTCAATCTTTCCTCTAGAAACATGCAAATCATAAATTCTTCTAGCATGGTAATCATAACCCCCGTAAAAATCATTACCCAAAGAAGGGGAAGATAAGGCAAGGGAAATAGCATCAATCTTATCATGCAAGATAGACAAATCAATAGAAGGAGAAGAAGAAGAAGAAGGAGAGTTAGAAGTACCTCCCCGAGAACTCGGGGGAACACGACGCTTGGGACGAAGGTTAGGCAAAGAAACCCTACGAATAGAACGATAAATAGCCATCTTACTTGGCCACCAAGGCAATTTCGAATTCAAATCACGGACCATAGCTTTGGGGTGAGGAATGAGACACCAATCCGTAGTCAAACAAACTTTCCAAACAAACATATCCTTCTTGGTAGTGCGCTCCAAAAAACTTTGATTGATCAAAGCATAGATTCTTAGAAGATGGGAAGGGGTCTTCTCCCTCTTATCATGTATAGGCTCAAGGGACTCAAGCATAGGCCCATATTTCTTGTCAAGTGAAAGCACTAAGATGGTGACCATGCCACCTATTTGAATACTACCCGAGAGGAAAATCCCATCACGAATATCGGTAAACCGATCAAGTAAATGAGAGGAAAAATCTATGACTTCCCACTCTTCTTCCCATGTCTTGTCCGCTAGCCAAAGCCAACTTAACTCTTCTCGGGATATGGCACCAAGGGATTTCTTAGAGAAGAAAGCATAGGTGAGGGTACGACTAAAATACCTCATAGCCGCTGAATAATTGAGGCCGACTTGGAGTATTGCGGCCAATAAGCCTCTTCATCAGCTATGTGATTCCACCATTTATCCTCATAGTACTTATGATCCTTTTGCAAAGTTTCGAAGGCCGGATAGATATACAGTATCCCATTAAATGGCTTCGGAAAATGAAAATGCCTCATTGAGAAAAGAAAGTGTAATTGAGTGATCATTATTAAAGACTTGGAAGGTTAGAGTTGGAGGCGAATCACCATGCTCATCCTCGTGAACCTCTAGAGAAGCGAGGAACTCGAATGTAATGCGGGAAAATGTTGGTGCATTAAGATCAATGAAAGCCTCAAGCCCTAAGTTCCGAGCCAACATCCTAACGTCCTCATCAATTCCAAGCAAAGTTTTTGTCGCCCTTTCATAGAATCTTGTGGAAAAGAGTTGTTGAGGTGACAAGTTATAGAAGTTGTCCCAATGTTCTCGCTTGGTGAACTCGATGCCATATGTCTCCTTGATGTAGGATGGAGGAGAAACTACCTTGCTATGAATAGATCATCTCGACCTTTTTGCATGACGAAGGGACGCCATCTACACACCATAAGCAAGATAAAGGTTCAATAACAATGGAAAATGATGTGCAAAGTTGATGCATGATAATGGCAAATCCCACAAGGACCAAACTAATCAAGGGAATAATCAAGTATTCACAATCAAGTGAAAAATACACTTAGAAAACCACAATTATAAACCATAATCATGCATAGTGAGCAACAACATTTCATATGACCATCCAAACCCTTATGGACATCATCATCGCTAAATCAACAACACCAAATAACAAATCCAACAATGGTAGTGCCTAAACTTTTCAATAAACGCAAAAAAAAAAAAAACAACACCACCAAGTCATATATTTATCAACAATTCATCATCAACATAATCAAATGAAGCAAGTAGTAAGCAACATGGGTATACTAATAAGGATAGTACCAAACCAAATCAAATCTCCATGAACAATAAAGGTAGAAAATTTATCATAATAATAAAGAAATCATACCTTTAATTGATGAAAAATCGCAAAGAAATGGAACAAGAGCACTATTACACACTAACAATCCCAAATTGCAAACCTCAAAACTTCAATCAAAGAGTACCAAAAAAAATCTCAATTTAGGAGAAGAGAAAATCACCATGGAAGTGTAAAAATTGAGACTAAGAGCAATAATAAACTAGTTAATTATGAATTTTGATGAAATTTCAATGACTAAATGATGATGGAGGTGAAGATAATGCTTGATAAAAAACCAAAGAAAACATGAGTAAGAAAATAAGGTAAGAGAGAGAGAAGGAAAGATAATCGGTGGGGTTTAAGAGGGGAGACGAGCAGGGGCGCGCCCGCGCCATAGGGCGGCGCGCCCGCACCATTGGGCGGCGCGCCTGCACCTGGGGGGTGCGCGGCCGCACCTACCTCATGCGCGCCCGCACCTCTCTGGGTATGAACTTCTCCTCTCTTTTTTCTTTATTTAGTGCGCACAACGGCGGGCACACAATTTATGATGATGATAAACACCAACATAGGCAGTAGGAAAACCCCATTTTAGTGGGTTCAAAACTAGAATTTCATGAACCCATCATAAGAACCCACCAATCTCCATACTTACACATTTTTCCAACTCATGAATTTGGACATTTCTACCTCAAAATTGGCACCAAAATTGTTGGATATCAAATAAAAACCACCTACAACACAAAAGAAAACAAGATTAAAAGAGAATAAAGGCATCAAAGGAAAATCAAAGAAAAATGAGAAAAGGGTTAGAAACTCAGGTTTCCTCCCGGTAAGCGCTTGTTTAACGTTATTAGCTTGACGTTGTCCACCCTTCAAGGTGGATCATAGAGAGTCATATCATGAATGACCCCAACAAAAACTCCATCATAGTAACGCTTAAGCCTATGATCGTTGACCTTGAAAGTCCTTGAGAGGTCCAAAGGAGAAATTTCAATAGCACCATTTGGGAAGACCTCTTGAACAACGAATGGACCGGTCCAACGGGACATCAACTTTCTGGGAAAAAGTCTTATTCTTGAATTGTAAAGGAGCACCTTATCTCCGGGATTGAACTCCTTCTTCTCAATGAGCTTATCATGCACCTCTTTGGCTCTAGCTTTGTACAAATTAGCAGAATCATAAGCATCCAAACAAAGCTCTTCTGATTCATGGAGATCTAACCAACGTTGCTCACCCGCACTTGCCCAATCAAAATTGATCTTTTTTTATTGCCCAATGAGTACGATGCTCAAGCTCAACCGGGAGATGGCAAGATTTACCATAAACCAAGCGGTAAGGAGTGGTACCAATAGGAGTTTTAAAGGCCATTCTATATGCCTACAAGGCATCATCAAGCTTATTTGACCAATCCTTCCTATTTCTTGTAACCGTCTTCTCAAGTATCAACTTGATTTGACGATTGGACACCTTAACTTGCCCACTAGTTTGAGGATGGTAAGGGAGCCCAAAATGTTGGTTTACCCCATGTTTCTTTAACATCTTCTGGAAAGCACTATGCACAAAATGAGACCCATTGTCACTTATAACCGCCTTGGGTATGCCAAACCTTGGGAATATTATCTTTTTAAACAACTTCATTACCACCTTATGGTCATTTGTTGGAGAAGCAATAGCTTCAACCCATTTTAACACATAATCAACGGCAACAAGAATGTATTGATTCCCATATGAAGAAGGGAAAGGACCCATGAAATCTATTCCCCAAACATTGAAAATTTTCAACTTAAGGATGGGTTGTTGGGGCATCTCATTCCTCCTTGAAATGTTCCCGGTCCTTTGGCATCGGTCACTACTTTTGACAAATTCCCAAGTGTTTTTAAAGAGGTTTGGCCACCATAATACGCATTGAAGCACCGTAGAAGTTGTTCTAGAAACACCCATATGTCCACCACTAGGATCAGAGTGGCACATCTTCAACATATTTGGTATTTCCTCATTTGGCACACATCCACGTAACAAACCATCAACACCTCTCTTATACAAAATCGGCTCATCCCAAACATAGTGCCTAGTTTCTCTCTTAAACTTCTTTCTACGATTCTTGGAAAAAGAAGGAGGAAACTCCCCATAAGCAAGGTAATTAACCAAATCGGCAAACCATGGGAGTTCCTTCACATTTATTGAATACAAGAAGTCGTCCAACATTCGATCTTTAATAGGGGACCCATCATCTTGGACATGAAAATCCTCAAGTCTAGATAAATGGTCCGCAACCATATTTTCCGCTCCTTTCTTGTCTCGAATCTCAAGATCAAAAGATTGGATCTCAAGAACCCAACGAATTAACCTTGGCTTAGATTCCTTTTTCCCAAAGAGGTATTTCAAAGCCGCATGACCGGTGAACACAATAGTCTTGGACCCCAACAAGTAACAACAAAACTTTTCAAAGGAATGAGCAATTGCTAAGAACTCTTTTTCCGTTGTTGTGTAATTACTTTGAGCACCATTGAGGGTCTTCGACATGTAATGGATGACATGGATCTTCTTATCAACCCTTTGACCCAACACACCCCCAATAGCCGTATCACTAGCATCACACATAAGCTTGAAAGGCAAATCCCACCTAGGGGCTTGGACAATGGGAGTAGAAGTCAAAGCTTTCTTCAATTTGTTGAATGCCTCCAAACAATTGTCATCAAACACAAAATCAACATCTTTTAGGAGAAGGTCATTGAGGGGCTTGGCAATGAGTGAGAAATCCTTGATGAATCTTCTATAGAAGCCCGCATGCCCCAAAAATGATCTCACTCCCTTTACATTCACCAGGGGTGGAAGTTTCTCAATAACCTCAATCTTGGCCTTATCCACTTCTATTCCTTTATGAGAGATTTACTGTCCAAGCACTATTTCTTCATCCACCATGAAATGGCATTTTTCCCAATTCAACACTAAGTTCACTTTCTCACACCTTGCTAAGCATTTTACAAGATTCTCAAGGCAATCCTCAAACGAAACCCCCCCTACGAAAAAATCGTCCATAAAAACCTCCATTTCTTCCTCCAACATACCTCCAAAAATGCTCATCATGCATCCTATAGGCAAAGGTCCCATAAGGGCATGTGAACATTGTCTTATCTTGATCGACGGGGTCAATTGGGATTTGGAAAAATCCCGAGTAACCATCACGGAAGCAATAAAACTTGTGCCTTGTTAGTCTCTCAAGAATTTGATCAATGAATGGAAGTGGAAAGTGATCCTTCTTGGTAGATATGTTTAGACGTCTATAGTCTATACATATATTCTAAGACCGTCCTAGTCGTAATAAGCTCTCCTTTCTCATTCTTGACTACGGTCATACCCCCCTTCTTTGGAACGACATGAACGGGAGAGACCCACCTAGAGCTTGAGATGGGGAATATGATTCCCGCATCCAAAAGCTTGGTGATCTCTTTCTTCACTACCTCCTCCATTTGGGGATCTAGCTTACGTTGTCGTTCAATAGAGGGAAGGGTGCCTTCCTCAAGCGGTATATGATGCGTACACAAAGCGGGGCTTATACCCTTGAGATCATCAATGGTATAGCCCAAAGCACCTTGGTGCTTTCTCAAAACATCACATAGCGCTTGAGCTTGGCTCTCACTCAAGGATGCACTAACAATTACGGGATAAGTAGAATTTGGGCCTAAGAATTCATACCTAAGGTGTGATGGTAGAGGTTTAAGCTCTACCATAGGCACACCTTTACCTTCTTTGGTCGAGGCCACTTGCAAAGCATCTTGACTTGATATCCCCATGCAAATTTGTTCATCACTTCCTTCAATGCTTCCATCAAGAAAATCTTCATACAATTTCACTTCCTTGCTAGGAGCACCTATCTTTTATTTGTTAAAAAAGATACACTCAAGAGGATCATTAGATGTGAGAAAGTGCTCATGCATGGATTGCACAATATTATCAAGAACTTCAACACTCATGCAATATTCAAAAGAAGAAGAGGGATATTTCATACCTTCATTCAAATAAAACTCAACTACCTCATCTCCTATCTTAAGAGATATCTTAGCACTCTTTACGTCAATCATAGCCCCCGATGTAGCAAGGAATGGTCTTCCTATGATGATAGGGATAGTAGCATCTTCATCCATATCCAACACTACAAAATCTATCGGAATGACAAATTTTCCCACCCTCAAGGGAACAACTTCTACCTTACCCTTTGGGATCTTTATCAACCTATCGGCTAATTGCAATGTAATCTTGGAAGGTAAAAATTCCCCTAGTTCTAGTCTTTGATAGACCGAATATGGCATAAGGCTAACACTAGCTCCTAAGTCACATAAGGCATTATCAATTTGAATCTTATTAATAGCACAAGGGATAGAGAAATTTCCGGGATCCTGAAACTTAGGTGGCATCTTATTCATTATGATCGCACTACAATTCTCGGTTAGGCTAATAGTTTCCGCCATATCAAATGTCCTCTTTCCACTCAAAATTTCTTTAAGGAACTTAGCATAGTTTGGCATTTGTTCTACCACATCGGTGAATGAAAGAGTTAGATGAAGTTGCTTAAGCATCTCTATGAATTTCCCAATTTGTTCATCCAATTTGTGCCTATTATACTTTTGGGGATAAGGGAGCTTGGGCTTGTAAAGTTCTTTCTGTTTCTCTTTCACTCTTTCTACTTGTTCCTCATCAATTTTCTCAATTATGGGACTCTGATCTCCCTCAATCTTTATCGGGCTCATGCTAGTACTCTCTCTAGCATCACTCTTCTTAGGTACTCCACTCTTAAGGACTCTACCACTCCTAGTAACAATTGCATCCATAGGGTTCTTAGAATCTAAGCTCAATGAAGTCAAAGAAGAAGAAGAATTCATAAATTCCTTAAAATCACTAGCCAATTGAGAAAGTCGGTTTCCTAACTCCTTATTTTGAGTCAACATGTCATTAAACTTCTCATCATTCACGGCTATGTAAGATTCTAGCAAATTGTCTTGTTTCTCAAAAACCTCTTACAAGAAACTCCTAGAAGAAAATGGTTGATCATAGAAATTATCACTTGGGCCTTGAGTATTTGGAATGGTTCCAAGTGGGGTACCTCTTTGAACATTAGGTTGAAAATTTCCCCTAATTTGATTATTCCAATTACCCCTATCTTGATTTTGGCCATGATGTTGACTATGGTTACCATAACTTCGATTATGATCCCCATGCCCTCGGCCATGACTTTGACCATTATAACCATGATTGTTACAGCTACCACGAATCTCTTGGACTCCATGATTTCTACAACCACCACTTTGATTATAATTATCATAGTTCGCTTGGTTGTGATAATTCCTATTTCCAACATTTCTTTGATCCTCAAATCTAGGTTCAAAATTATGATTATCAACATAATTCACATGCTCATTTTCGATTCCATCACATTCATCACAAGGAACATTGGGGCACATAGAGGCATCATGATCATTCATTTCACATAAATCACAAGGCCAACATTCTCTAATCATGCAACAAGAAGAAGGAAAAGTTTTAGGGTAAGAAGGTGTACCTTTCCCCTTATTTTGGGAGGGAAGAATCAGAGCTTGCGAAGAGGACTCTCAAGATTGACGTTGAGGGATACAACCTCTTTCCCTAAATCCGAAATTAGAGTGGTAAAATCGTTGATGGCATTGAGTTGTTCGATCAAGTACCCCTTGCTAGTTGGCTCTTTCTCCACCTCTTGCCAATTCATATAATGTTTCACCACTTCATCTATTGCATACACCACTTCTTCTTCCGTTTTGTTCATTATCGGGCCTCCAGCTTCGGCATCTAAGCTTGCTCTTCCTTGAGAACTCAACCCACCATAGAAGATTTGTGTAGGAATCCCATGATGTGGACACTCTTGTTGATACTCCTTATACCTCTCCCATGCTTCATAGAGACTGTCACTAGGCCCTTGCTTGAAACTTTAGAGCAAAGCCCTAGATTCCGCCGTTTTCTTTTTTGGGAAAAAGCGAGATAAAAAAGCCTTGGTAACTTAATCCCATGTCCTTAGGGACCTTGGTTTGACCTCCTTGTCCAACCACTATAAAGCTCTTCCAATGAGAGAGAAGGGAAACAAATTGAGCCTTATATACTCTTGAGAAACTTCGGCTACCATAATTTTATTACAATACTTCTCAAAATCTTTGAGATGATTGAGAGGATTTTCACTTTTTGTACCACCGAATTGTTTCCTCTCGATCAAAGTAATCATAGTTGGTTTGATTTCAAATCATTATCCGGAACCAACAATGGAACAATCCCTCTCTCATACTTGTAAGCACCCAAAGTGCCCAACTCCTTCAATGTCACTCTTTGAGCTTCTCCCATGTTCACTTGCACACACAATCTCAAACCAAATTATTAGTAACACGAATACAAATGTAGCCTAAAGGAAAGTCTTTTTGTAATTTTTGAAAAAGATGGAATAGACTCAACAACAATACAAAATCATAACACCATTTCCCGGCAACGGCGCCATTTTGACAAGGGTCGGAACTAGGTCGTTTAAAATAACCCTACCCTAGGCCAAACAAAATTTGTAATCTCCCAACACACCCTTATACAAGTATAATGATAAGTCGAGGGTCGAACCACTAAGGAATGGAGGGCGATCTTATATTGTCAAGTCAAGCTATTCCTGAAGGGTGAGTTAAGGGTGTTAATGCTAAACAACTAAACAAGCTAGGTTGGGACAAATGTAATAAACACTAGGGCTCGGGATCCACATATACTTGTAACGGATTCCGCTAATTGGGAAAGATTTGACTAAGTCGAGTGATACGAGAGAAAACCAATCATGCAACCAAAAGAGCATATCAAGCTATTTTCCTAGAGGTCTAACTAGCGTCAACTACGATAAACTCTAGCTAGGCACGTCACAAGACACCTCAATCATTAAATGCTAGCCACAAATCAATGGTCCGTATCAATGTGAACCTACAATGCAATCTAGTGTGAATAACTAAGGTGATCAAGCCTAAATAAAACATACACATGCACATAATCAATTACCCAATTTAATCACATCATCAACTCCATCAATTTCCCCAAATTAACATCAATCCATTACTCATATATGATTCACCATTACCCTAGCAATCAAACTACTCACAATCCATAGAAATCAAGATGAAAACAAAGCTAAACAACAAATTCATCATGATCAAATTAAACAAACTAAAATCAAATCACAAATCAATCAAACTTCAATCAAACTTGAACATTAAAAAAACCATTGAAATCAAACTAAAGATTGAATTAAAGAAAAGGAATCCTTAAAAACTTGATCAAAGATCAAAGGAAATGGAGAAATCTTCAATCATCAACAATCCACCATGAAATTCTTTCACTAAAACCTAGAGTTTCTCTCTCTAAATATCTCTCTAATTTTGATCTAAAACTAATTCTAATTCTATTCTAATCATTCTCTCTCTAAAAATACAAAGTAAACTATGTATAGTAAACTTAACAAGAGAAAAGTTAGTTAGATCGTCCAAAAGAAACCCCGGAATGTGCGGTCGCAACAAGGGAGAGGCGCGGCCGCAAAAAAATGGGTACGGAACAGGGGCCCTGGCATGCACGCCCGCGACAGGCCACCCAGGTGCGCGGCCGTACCACCCTCGTGCGTGCCCGCACCTGGCAGCAGGGGAGCCCCCTTCTTCTTCGTCCTAGCTCATCCTCGTGCGCTTGTCTTGGTGATGATGATGAACTCTAAGGTAGTCAGTCTTGAAATGGTTCATTAAAAAAACAATTGAAATCAAACTTCAATCAAACTTGAACTTGCTCCTTGAATTCCTTCAAACTTGAGTTCCAAATGACAAGCGAGAGGCAACCAAAATGATGAGAAATATGAGAGGAAGGCTCGGGAATCCTTGGAACACGATCATAACCTGAAAATACATGAAAACAAGCAAATAAAAGGGATAAAGACCAAATAAACAAAGAAATGCACAAAGAAAGAAAACTAACTAAGGAAAGCACAAACTAAATAAAATAAAGAACAAAACTAGGGAAAAATCAAGAAAAGAGCTATAAAAGAGCATGAATATCATCCTAAAAGAAGCCAAATGAGTGCCATAAATGACACTCATCAATCCATTTGGTTTGGAGTATAAGAAGATACACGCATGTCCTAATGACTGTATTCTGTATCGAAATGAGTATGAACAATTGCAGGAGTGTCCACGATGCAAGCGGTTGCGCTTCAAGCGCATGAGTTGTAATCCTGGTATGTAGGCACCACCAACTAAGGTGTTGTGGTATCTTCCCATAATTCCAAGCTTTAAGCGTCTGTTCTCAATACCAAAAGATGTTAAAAACTTGAGGTGGCATGCAGAGGGAAGAAAGAAAAACAGAATGCTGAAGCATCCAGCTGACTCTCCATAGTGGAAGAACATTGATTTGAAGTTTGAGAAATTTGGTGATGAAGTCAGAAATTTAAGGCTTGGGTTGTGCATAGACGGGATGAATCCATTTGGCACTCTTAGTACCCAACACAGCACATGGCTGGTACTTTTAGTAATTTATAATTTGCCTCCTTAGTTGTGCATGAAACGTAAGTATGTAATGCTTTCATTGCTAATAACGGGGCCTAGGAAACCTGGAAACGACATAGATGTTTACCTTGCGCCGCTTATTGACGACTTGAGAAAGATGTGGGATGAAGGGGTTTTCGTTTTCGATGCTCATCAAAACGAGATGTTCACATTGCGTGCAGCCCTTTTGTGGACCATGAATAACTTCCTTGCATATGGCAACTTGTGTGGGTATAAGGTCAAAGGAAAAAAGCATGCCCCATAAGTATTGATGACACATCAAGCATATACCTTACTCATTCTCACAAAGATGTCTACCTACGGACTCGAAGGTTCCTTAGGCGTGATCACCCGTACCATAGGCAGAAAAAGGCTTTCGATGGAACAGTGGAAGAGGATATTGCGCCTAGACCATTGACTGGTGCTAAGATTTGTGCTCGGGTGAAAGGGATACAAACGGTGTTTGGAAAATCAGAAAAAATTGTAGTCTCAGCTGCTCTATTTAAAAAAGAATCAATCTTTTGGAAGCTTCCGTACTGGAGAGAACATGACGTTAGGCATTGTCTTGATGTGATTCATATAGAGAAGAATGTGTGTGATGCTCTTTTTGGAACGCTTATGAATATCCAAGGCAAAACAAAGGACAGAAAGGGTGCACAGTTAGATTTGAAAGAGATGGGAATTCGTCCAGAATTGTAGCCTCAAGAAAAGGTTAGAAAGGGGAAGGAACCGAGAAAAGAAGATGAAAATGTTTCGAAAAAAGGGAAGGAGAAGAGCAAGGGAAAGGGAAAGGCCAAAGATGCGTCAAAGAAGAAAGTTGAGGGTAAAGGGAAGGATAAAAATAATTATTTACCCCCGGCTTGCTATACATTGTCAAGGGTAGAGAAACGTATGTTTTATAAAAAGAATTATTTATCCCCGGCTTGCTATCTATTGTCAAGGGTAGAAAAACGTATGTTTTGTGCATGTCTGAAAGACATTAAGGTTCCATTAGGGTACTCATATAACATGAAAAGATTTGTAACTTTAAATGGAGAATTGAAGCTGATAAGTATGAAATCCCATGATTGTCACATTATGATGTAAATATTCCTACCGATTGCAATCCGTGTTATTCTACCAAAGCAAGTGAGGGAAGCAATTACTAGCCTTTGTTCGTTTTTTCAATACGATTTGTAGCAAAGTGCTTGATCCTTGTACACTAGATACTTTGCAAGCAGATGTGGTTGTGACTTTGTGCAAATTTGAGATGTATTTCCCACCCTCATTTTTTGACATAATGGTTCATGTGGTTCTTCATTTGGTGCGTGAGATTAAGTTGTGCGGTCCAGGGTTCATGAGGTGGTGCTATCCTTTTGAAAGAAAAATGGGTACATTATAAGATAAAGTATGGAACTGGGCTCACCCTGAAGGAAGTATGATGCAAGGGACCGTGGGTGAGGAGATAGGTAACTTTGTGGTGGACTACATAGCCCTTGCTCAACCTATTGGTCTTCCTACTTCTGAACATGAAGGTAGACTTGATGGTCATGACACAATTGGGTCGAAACGAATGTCACTTGACCGAGATCAGTTCTTACAAGCACACCTTTATGTATTGCACCATGTTTCAGACGTGCACCCATATTTAGATGAGCACATGGCTAGTTTGCGTGACGAATTTCCATCGAAAGGTGAAAGGGCACTTATGCAGTTGCATTATAAGAGGTTTGTAAATTGGTTTTGTGATCGAGTAATGAGTAGATTGGATGATGGAGTAAAAGAGATCTGAGTGGATCGATAAGGGTTTATACCCTAAATCGCTTCTAGTGGCATCGAAGGAATTCTCTAGTTCCACGATCACTACTTTGGTGAGTCGTGCTGGTGATTTCTTTTGTTCTCTCCATACGTTTGATAAGGAAACTGGAAAATGGGTCATCAAGGGTCCGGAAACAAAAAAAAAATGGCACATAAGCTTGTAAGTTACCTATGAACTATTGAATTTTAAGTCACTTTTGCATCAAAACCACTATACAAACCATTAACTATCTTACTGACATCCTTTTTCCTTTTGCTACAGCTTGAGCACACTCAAGAGCTAGTGGAGGACAAATTTAAACCAAGTGTGGAGAATGACCCTTTCACCATGGCTTTGGGAAGGCTATACCATCCAAGACGAGTAGTAGGTTCGGGAGGATCATTGTCTTGGATGGCAGCGGCTGCAGTGGCTAGAGCAGCCCAGGCAGCGGCTGCCTGGGGTGCAACAGCCCCGACAGCGGTTGCCTGGGGTGCAGCAAGCCAGGCAGCAGGCTGTCGGGGCTGCTGCAGCCTCGGCAACCCCTGTCTGGGCTGCTGCAGCCTCGTCAGGCGGCTGCCGGAGCTGTTATGGCTTCGGCGGGGGCTGCTTTCGCTGTTTTGGCAGCAGGGGCGGCTCCCTCAGGTGTTCCGGTCTCGACGGAATTTGAAATATTTTTAAAAAAAAAAAATTTGAGCCAAATTTTTTTTTTTTCTAAACTCACTCGGCGAAACGACTTTTCAAATGCCTATTTTCTTCATTTCTCAACTTATGAACTTATTCTTTATCAAACCATATCATAATTACATATTTATAAGTTAATGTGACTTAAAATGACTTAAAAGAAGCTAATTTCTAAGTTTTTTTCTCCATTTCATCAAAATAAAGAAATTTCTTTCCAAAACGGCTTCTCACTTGCGTATTTTCTTGAATTCTCAACTTATGAACTTATTCTTTCTCAAACCATCTCATAATTACATATTTATAAGTGATTGTGACTTAAAATGACATAAAAGAAGCAAATTCCTAAGTTTTTGGGTCCATTTCATCAAAATAAACCCATTTAGAGCCGAAATGGTTTCTCACATGCCTATTTTCTTCATTTCTCAACTTATGAACTTATTCTTTCTCAAAACATCTCATAATTACATATTTATAAGTTAATGTGATTTGAAATGACGTAAAATAAGCTAATTTATAAGTTTTTAGGTCCATTTCATCAAACTAAAACCATTTTGAGCCGAAATGGCTTCTCACTTGCGTATTTTTTTATTTCTCAACTTATAAACTTATTCATTCTCAAACCATCTCATAATTACATATTTATAAGTTATTGTGAGTTGAAATTACATAAAAGAACAAAGTTCTAAGTTTTTGGGCCCATTTCATCAAAATAAAGCCATTTTGAGCCGAAATGGCTTCTCACTTGCTTAATTTCTTCGTTTCTCAACTTATAAACTTATTCATTCTCCAACCATCTTATAATTACATATTTATAAGTTATTTTGAGTTGAAATTACATAAAAGAAGTAAAGTCCTATGTTTTTTGGCCTATTTCATCAATATAAAGCCATTTTGACCCAAATTGGCTTCTTACATGTCTCTTTTCTTCATTTCTTAACTTATAAAATTATTATTTATAAAACCATATCTTAATTACAAATTTATAAGTGATTGTGACTTGAAATGACATAAAAGAAGCTAAGTTCGAAGTTTTTGGGTCCATTTCATCAAAATAAAGCCATTTTGAGCCGAAATGGCTTCTCACTTGCCTATTTTCTTCATTAGTCAACTTATAAACTTATTATTTCTCAAACTATCACATAATTACGTATTTATAAGTGATTGTGAGTTGAAATTACATAAAAGAAGCTAATTTCTAGTTAATGGGTCCATTTCATCAAAATAAAACCATTTTAAGCCAAAATAACTTATAATATGCCTATTTTCTTCATTTCTCAACTTATAAACTTATTCTTTCTCAAACCATTTCAGATTTCACATGGAAGAAAAACTTCAAAGAGAAAGAGGGGGGAGAAGCCTAAAAGCATTGATTAATCTAAGAAGTAGCTAAGTGAACAAAGGTCCAAGAGTGAAAAAGCGTCAAAGTTTCACACTTCGAAAGGTTCACCCATGCAACCTACTCCACTAGTTGAAGACATTGTTCTTCAATCGCTCTCTGCTGACATGACCTTTCTTCACAGCCGTTCTTGTCATTTGGTCGATCCCATGGAAGTTGCACTTCCTAAGGCAATGTTCCACTATGATGAGGATGCAGTTGCATGGATCAGCAAAGAAGATGTGATGGAATTTCTACGTGGTGCAAAGCTTAACATTTCCCTCATTTAGACATTCATGAGCTACTTCAATGCCCACATAATCTACACCGTTTTCAAGCTATTCATATTTATGGTGATTATCCTACATGCATGTGATTAATTATTCAATGTTCATGCACGTAGAGCACTACAGGAGCACTTAACTGAAACTGATTCTCCTTTTAATGTTGCGTGGCTATGCCCCGAGCAGTTATCCACTACTAAAATCATAGGCAACACCCAGCGTGTGCGGGAGACAAGTTCATATTCGCCCCATGTTATAAAGAGTAAGTCTAACCATGTCAAATTCAATCGATTTGGCCTCATTATATGTTGACTCCTAAATATTAATTTGCTTGTCTATTATGAACTTATTTAGGGAGCATTGGCGCCTCATGGTGATTTGTAATTCCAATAACACAATTTATCACCTTGATTCAGCTTGATCATCGGAGAAGTGGCTTGTGAAGTCTATATTGCAAAAGTAAATATATATAGCTACCTAGTGATGATTATTGCTAATAATAACTAATTTAGTAGTCAAACGACTAATCAAATTTGAATGTACTTTATTTACTACAGTGTGATGAAGAAGCTACATTGTCGTGCTCAATAGGGTCCAACATGGAAGTCACTGTTGGTAATTTACATGATATTGTGATTATCTTAAAAATCTATGTTAGTAAATATTTGCTAATTTCCTTTGCATGTTTCACTGATGTGATTTGTTGTCATATGCTATTGCGCACAACAAGAAAATGGACTTGATTGTGCTTTGTATGTGATGAGATTCATGCTTGACATAGTGACTCATTGTACGGGCAGTTAATAGCTTGATGAGGTAAGTCCTAAAAATTAATGAAATGCTATATTGATGTGATTTCTAGCCTTAAACATCTAATATTACCCAACAATGATATGTTATGAGAAATAAAAAGGTCATTTGACAAGAAAGGTAGAAAATGGGCTGAATAGAAGTCATATAGGCCATATTTGGGCCATTTTGTGTAAATATACTCTTTTGATGTGATTTCATTCTTTATACACCTATAACTAGATAATATTGACATGTTATGAGATAAATAAAGTTCATTTGATAAGAATTGTAGGAAATGGCCAAAGTAAAGTCATATAGGCGACATTCGGGCCATTTTGAGGAGTAAAAGGCGTCTTAAACCTTAATAAAATGCTCTTTTGATTAAATTTTAGGGCTTAGACACATAAAACTAGGTGACAATGACATGTTATGAGAAAGAAATAGTTCATTTGATAAGTAATGTAGGAAATGGGCTACATAGAAGTCATATAGGCCATATTTAGGCCATTTTGAGTAAAATGCGTTGTTAAACTTAATGAAATGCTATATTGATGTGATTTCTAGCTTTAGACACCAAATATTACCCAACATTGACATGTTATGAGAAATAAAAAGGTTATTTGACAAGAAAGGTAGAAAATGGGCTAAATAGAAGTCATATGGGCCATATTTGGGCCATTTTGTGTAAATATGCTCTTTTGATGTGATTTTATTCCTTATAAACCTATAACTAGATAGTATTGATATGTTATGAGATAAATAATGTTCATTTGATAATAATTGTAGGAAATGGGCAAAGTAAAGTCATATAGGCCATATTCGAGCCATTTTGAGTAAAAAGCGTCTTAAACCTTAATAAAATGCTCTTTTGATTCAATTTTAGGGCTTAGACACATAAACCAAGTGATATTGACATTTTATGAGAAATAAATAGTTCATTTGATAAGTAATGTAGGAAATGGGCTACATAAAAGTCATATAGGCAATATTTGGGCCATTTTCAGTAAAATGCATTGTTAAACTTAATGAAATGCTATATTGATGTTATTTCTAGCCTTATACACCTACTATTACCCAACATTGACATGTTATGAGAAATAAAAAGGTCATTTGACAAGAAAGGTAGAAAATGAGCTGAATAGAAGTCATATGGGCTATATTTGGGCCATTTTTTGTTAATATACTCTTTTGATGTGATTTCTTTCCTAATACACCTATAACTAGATAATATTGACATTTTATGAGATAAATAAAGTTCATTTAATAAGAAATGTAGGAAATGGGCAAAGTAAAGTCATATAGGCCATATTTAGGCCATTTTGAGTAAAAAGCGTCTTAAACCTTAATAAAATGTTTTTTGATTCAATTTTATGGCTAAGACCATAAAACTAGGTGACATAGACATGTTATGAGAAAGAAATAGTTCATTTTATAAGAAATGTAGAAAATAGGCTAAATAGAAGTCATATAGGTCATATTTGATAAGATACATATTATTTTGCCTAATTAATTAATTCTAACATATTTTTTTTTTGTATTTCAAGTTTTGTAAGGTCCAAAAGGATGGTCCGTTGAAAATCAAGGAACTTTATGAAGTTCGTGACACGTTGGCGTCTTTTATCACCTTCAACATGTAACTTACATTTTAATTGTAAATTTATGTTAACTTTTGAACTATATTATTATTCATTATTTTTTACTATCATTTGTATATATATATATATAACACTTTTTTTTATTATTGTATTGCATTTGGGAATATTTATTTATATATATATATATGAATTCTTGTTTTTAATATTATTTGTATCTTATTCAAATATTTAATAATAATATTATTATTAGTAATTATAATAAAAATATTATTAATTATTTTATATAATATTATTGCTGGAATTACAGGTTATTATTATTGCTAGAAATAGGGTGTTTTTTTTTTAATATTATGGCACGAACAATGGAAAAAAAATATATATAGTGAAAAGGCACAGGTAACCGGTGCCAAAACAAGTTGCCACGCGGGAGTTTATTTTAGGCACCAGTTAACCGGTGGCCAAAATAGTTAAAGGCACCGGTTAACCGGTGCCAAAACCAGTTTAGGGCACCAGTTTTGAATCGGTACCAAAAAGGGGGGTAATTGGCACCTCCCACATAGAAACCAGTTCAAACCCGTTTCTTAGACCGGGTTTGAACCGCTGCCTATTTCTATTTTTCTACTAGTGTTTGGAGTTTTTCAATATAAAGAACAAGGAAATGCATATACAAATGTGCATAGAATATATGAATCAACATCCCACCAAACATGATAGAATACCCTCCCCTAAGCTTGAATGAGATCATACACTCAAATCATAAATCAAATAATCCATGGGAAGGGAAAAGAAAGAAATCAAACCAACAATACCAACAAATGACCAACAAGTTATCATCCATTAGAGAAAGAGTAAAGAAATATATTCCCGGATGTTGGTGGGTGTTGTATAGGATAGCTCCCACTGAACTATCGCCCAGCCCTTAGGGTGTCCACTCACTGCCGAGAAAGTAGCTAAGAAGGGCTCTCTAGTCTGATGGAGTCAACTCGGAGGGCTGACCAGGCTGGACCCTCCATAAAGGAGATAGTACGCCTATAAATAGAGGGTAAGGTACAGCGGAAAAGTGGTTAGAAACTCAAGTTATTATACTTTCTATATCTCTCTAAGTACACTTTCTCTCTCTAAACACTTTCTAACTTAAGCTTCGGAGGGGGGTTCCTCAAGCCACCCCCGAGGGCAGTTTACGTGCGTTGTCGTGTGTAGGTTGTTGACGGGACCCATCTCACCCAGCAGAACCCTTGGATCCATACCTGGAACAATTGACGCTAGAAGGAGGGGAAGGATCATCTAATTTGAGGTTTGCCAGCTAAGTTAGGGACTAGTTGACAAACCACCATGGCCGGGGAGGAAGCTGTGCAAACACCCATATCCAAAGCCAATAAGACCAACCAAACACCACAAAAAACACCCTCAGTAACCCTTGATCCAAAAGGATCCACTGAAAATCCCAAATCGACCATCTCACAGAAATCCCACCCCATCGGATCGACATCAGCTGCAGCTAAAGCGGTGTCGAAACCAGTCAATCCGACAGGATCTAGTTCCATTTTCAAATATGGAATTCCATTATCAGGTACGAACAATGAGCTCGTTGTTTCAGCAATTGTAACCCAGAAACCGCAACCCGTAAACATGCAAGCCATCCTGCAGAACCTCTCTAAGTGTAGGAAAGAACAGTTGGTAGCAATGACGACAGTCCTTACCAATATGGGTAAGGGAGCGAGCCCATCACCGACAGTGGCTGCTGCGGAGCCCGCAGTAAAGACGTCAGCGCCCACAACCCTCACCCCCGAGCAGAAGGAGCTCGTTCACTTGAGGAAAAAGGTATTTGAGTAGGAAGCTCGCAATCAGAACCAATAATGGAGTGTGGAAGAAGTAACCCAGGCTCAGATCAGCCTGGAGAAGCGAGCTCCCCGCAGCATGTCGCCAGCCTCAGAGCGGGGACCCAGCCCGGAGAAAGACAAGCGAGCGCGAATCTAGGTTGTTCTAGATGAGTCCCCATTTTGCCGGAAGATTTTGGAGGAACCAGTGGAGAAAGTAAAAATGTCGAGCTGCAGATACAATGGGACCACAACACCCAAGAGTCACATATCATGTTTTGAGAACCACATGGTACTCTATACCATAACCTACCCTGGAGAGGCTAGCAGTAGAGTGGTATGGTACCATTCCCAAATGTTCCGTATACTCGTATAATCAGTTGAAGAGAATGTTCATGGAGCATTTCATAACCTTGGTAGATCGAACTAAGATGACAATTGAGCTGTTGTCGTTAGTTTAGGGGAAGGACGAGCCCCTGAGGGAGTTCATCACCAGATTTATCAAGGAAGCAACAACCATCCCTAATATGAGTCAGGAGGTAGCACTACAGGAAATGCAGAGAGGTTTACTACCAAGCTCACCATTCACATCGTATATGGGGCGTAAGAGCCTCAAAACATTAGCTGAAGCGCTAGGTAAAGTGCATGAGCTCATCAAAGCATACGAAACTGACAGAGAAATGCTGAGTAGGAAGGCACCAGGTGACTCAGTTAAGTGAGCAGAGGTTTTTCCCGGGCTGAGAACGCACCCAGGGCTGACCAGCCGAGCAGGGCCTAGCAAAGCCGTAGAGAAGCAGATAGAGTAGTGGGGGTGAGAAGGTTAGACCCAAAGAGAGGGGCAAGGTTAGAATGTTCGACCAATATACCCCACTAACTCACTCAAGGTCTCATATCTTTAGCGTGAATAAAGCCGATGATAAGTGGCAGAGACCCCCAAGGATGGTCAACAGGAATTGTGATACCAGCAAGTGGTGTGACTTTCATAGAGACCATGGCCATACCACCGATGAATGCACACACCTAAAGGATAACATAGAGGATCTAGTCAGGAGAAGGTACCTGAATAAGTTTAAGCAACGCGATGACCCTCCCTAAAGAAGGGACGAGGATAGAACAGGTCGCGCTGACTTCAGAGGAGGTCATAGAGGTCCCGCGGGGGACAGGGACAGAGATAGTAAGCCAGAAGGCAGAGTATATATGATCAGTGGAGGACCGGTGCATGGAGGAACATTGAACAAAGCACGGGCCGAACTGCGAGCAATAGAAGCGTAGATGGCCACCCCTTCCCCCGAAGCCACGAGCCAAGTTTGACGAGTATGACCAAGAAGGCATAATTTACCCTCATGATGATCCCCTAGTGGTGACAATGAGAATTGCAAACTGGGAGGTGGACAGGATATTGATAAATGGAGGCAGCTCAGCCAACATCATATACATCAGCACGTTCAACGAGCTGACGTTGGACAAAAAGGATCTGAAAAGGGTGAGTTATGAAGTCACCGAGTTTAATGGATCAGGGATGACCCCGGAAGGTATAATTGAGCTCTCAGTTCGAGTGGGGGAAAGATTAAAAAGACGTGATGTTTGAGCAGAGTTCCTCGTGATAAACTCTCCTTCTTCCTATAACGTGATCATGGGAAGGCCGCTCATCCACAAGATAAGCGGAGTGGTATCCACCTACCACCTTGCCATGGCCTACACGACTAATGAGGGACGGTCAGCAAAGCTTAGGGGAAGCCAGAAGACAGCTCAACAATGTAACATAACTGCATTAATGCAGCCTGCAAAGACCAGACAGTGGTCAACCTCAGAACGAAGGTCCACTGAGCAGGCTAAGAGAAAGTCAAGAAAAAGGAAGCGCGAAGAATATCACAGGGATAAGGATAAACAGAAGTTAGCAATGGAAAACTTTGAGCCTGCAAAGGAGGAGATGGCTAGACAACTTCCTAGTGAAGAGCATGTCACAGTTGAGCTCACAGAAGGTGACCCATCGAGAACGGTGAAAATCGGGAAAGACATTGACCCTAGAGTAGAGGTTCGCCTCATAGAGCTGCTGAGAAGGAAAAAGGATATTTTTGCATTTTCCGCAGATGAGATGCCCGGAATTGACCCTGCAGTCATGGTCCACAGGCTGAATGTGAAGGAGGATATTAAGCCGGCAAGGCAGAAAAAACGAAGCTTCTCCACAGAGAAAAATAAAGCAATCTAGGAGGAAGTGGAGAAACTCTTGGAGGTAGGATTCATTGAGCCTTTCGATTACCTAGAGTGGTTAGCCAACTTAGTCATGGTGAAGAAAGCAAATGACCAGTGGAGAATGTGTGTTAATTTCACGGATCTTAACAAAGCATGCCCAAAAGACTGCTACCCGCTGCCGCGGATTGATCAGCTGGTAGACTCAACCAGCGGGCACGCCTTGCTAAGATTCATGGATGCCTTCTAAGGGTACCATCAAATCAGCCTGCATGAATCAGACCGACAAAAAACGCATTCATCACCGAAGGGGGAGTGTACAATTACATAGCTATGCCCTTCGGGCTGAAGAATGCTGGGGAAACCTTTCAGAAGACAATGGATAGAGTGTTCCTACACCCGAAGGGCAGAAATGTTGAAGTGTACGTTGACGACTCAATTGTTAAGAGTGTCACGCAGGCAGGGCATATCATGGATCTGGAAGAAACACTTGCCACCATGAACAAGTACAAAATCAAACTCAACCCGAAGAAATGTGTCTTCGGAGTGAGCTCGGAAAAATTCTTAGGTTTCCTAATCAGCGAGAGAGGAATAGACGCAAATCCGGAAAAGTTCAAAGCAGTCCTAAGCCTGCCTGAGCCTAAGGTCAAAGCGGAATGGCCGCGTTGACTAGGTTCATTAGCAAGTTAGCAGATAAGGCCTTACCGTTCTACCAGTTGTTGAAGGGGAACAGAGAATTTAAGTGGGGTGCTGTAGAAAAAGAAACTTTTAAGGGTATTAAGGAGCATCAGACTAAGCTCCCAACAATGATCAGCCTCACTACTACAAAATGCGTATATTTCGACGCCATTAGCTTAACGCTGTGGTAGGGGCGTCAGCTAGTTATTATAGTGTGCGTGTCTTCTCGATGCTGTTTTAAGTCAAAATTTTATTTCGAGTCTAAAAAGCGTCGAGAAACCCCTCACGTGTGGGACACGTGGTATGCTTTGATTAAATTACATCTTCAATTCATTTTATGGAAAAAAACAACCGCCGCTCCTGAACAAGTAAAACCCTTGATATCATCTCTTTTTCGATTCTAATCCTCCAAAAATGCAAAGAATTTATCAAGCTTGGATTCCGATATACTTTTTCTCTGGGTATTGTGTTGCGGAATTTTCCTTACTCTTTGTCAATTCCAATCAAATACGTCTCTTTGTCCAGATCGATGATTCTGAGGTAAATTATTTTTTCCCTAATTTTCTTTTAGAATTGAGTACTTTAGATCATTTTAAGGGTGATAATTTTGAGAAATGTTTTGATGATATATTGGTTTGGCTCTTGAAGAACAATATAAGGGCTTTGTTTATGCTTCTATATGCTACAAGGCTACAGTTTTAATCCAATTCTAATACGGAGTATTAATTTTGTTTTTAAAAACCAAAATTGCTTAAGATATATGATAAGTCGGTCAATTATTTCTCTCACTTCTCTGCTTCTGTAGTTACAAATCTACTTCATTTATAGTTGAATAAAAATCTATGTTGAAGGATTTGTCTGTCAATATTTATTACAAATAGGAACATGTACACAAATTGTTTGAAATATCAATCTTTCATTTTCCTTTGAATTCTGAATTTCATTTCTATTTATGTTCTAAATATCTAGATTTATGATTTTTATACTAGTTAAATCTTCTCTAAGTTCTGACTATATAGAATTTAACGAAGGTTTTGAGTTGATTGGTTTCTTGATAGTTATTGGAACAATTGAAATTTAAAATAAAAATTGATTGGTTTAGTCGTTAGCCACGCTACCGAAGACTTACATAAAATATCCTCTTGGAGGTAGTAGCAAATATGGAAATCTTAGCTAGAAGGAGTTGCTTAATGGCAAACTGAGGGATTATAAAAGAGATGATCGATATTCATAATCAACACTAGAAATCTTTCTATAATTGCTGCCATCTTGCTGATGTAATCAAGTTTTTGTCAACACAGATTACTATTAAGATCTAAATTTTCCTAGAGTAATCATTATATTTCTAGTCCTCTTTTGATTTAATTGTTTTTTGTTGTTTTGAATCTTTTCTTCTAGTTTTGTTAGTTGTATGGCCTAGGACCTCGCTACTCTATTTACTTTTGAAAATAAATATAGTATAGTATAAAATATTGTATAGGATATTGAATGTATACAAATATAGTGAAATGAACTGAATGTATAATGAACTCATTGCATACATTATTATCTTCTTTCAATTCATAATTATTAATATATAAAGATAATAATATTGTATAATACTTATAGTCTAAATAATTATATAGCAAGGCTAAAAAATTTCTTCTTATTTTGGTTTTCACTTTTTTGTCGTTCCGCACTCTTATTTCATATTGGCAGAAGATTTAAAGTATGTCACTATCTCGGAGGTGGTATACGTTTTTGTAGGCAACTCTCTTCCATTCTACAGTCAAAAGAAGAGTATCCTGGTAACATAATTTTTTCCTTGTCTATAGCTTCACATCAGTGAAAAGAGTTTTAGACAGTTGAATCAATGCTACATTTTTGCTCCACTAATTGATTGAAAATGTTGAGGAATTTATTAATTAAAACAATAGGATCTCTACTTTTAATGTATGGTATTTCATATATATATATTTTTTTTGAGGAACTGGTACTTCATATATGGTTATATATATAGTGTTGGTTAGATGACTTATGACAATTGACTTGTAAGAATTGTTTGTTGTTTACACGTGCAATTCTTTGCTTGTTCTCATTTAATTTGATACTTGTTAAATAAATGCTTTAAGTACCCCCCCAGTAATGCACCCTATTGTTATTATTATTTTCTTATTTTATTTGATGTATATATGGCTGATTTGGAAGAGTATTCTCTTTCAGATTTTGTAATTTGTTTGGGTTTTATTCTTATTTAAGTGTACATAATACTAATTAGTTGAATTAATAAATTCTTTTGTAGTACCACATACAATTTATTTGTTCAGTTGTTGCTCATATTAGTGTTGTTTATGAAAATCATCCATTTTTATGCTGACTGCTAACCAATTCTTGTTTATTGTATTTTCTTTAAAAGGCCTCAAGCATTGTGTTATTGTTGGTATGATTTTCTTATCTTTTCTTATTATTATATAGTATATTATGGGTGCAAGCTCTCTATTTCATGAAGCTGAATCTGTCTTCCTTATCATTTACATGAAGCCTTGACGTGTCTAGTATCATGGTGATCTTAGAATGATTTCCCTTTTGTCTGCATGCGCTTGTGTTGTCTAAGATTTGAGCAAAAATAGCTTCAGCATTGTCATTTATTTCTATTTTAGTTGACCTTGGTCTATTATCCATCTAATGATGTTCCTTTTATCCATAGTCTATCTCACCTGTGTTTCGTATCTTGTCGTGTGCTCGAACCGTGATATTTTGCATATAATTTGTATTCAGATTGTGCTATAACTGTTTTATAGATGTACATGTTATCATTTTGGCTCTCTCTAGCTCTTTATTTCCCATGTATATTTTATCTTATGAAGTTGCTATTTGCTTGTGTACTTATGATTTTATGACTAAATTTGAGCTAAATCAATGGAAAATAGAAACGAATTATGTGGTATATGAATGAAATATCCCATGTATTGTCCTGGTAATGCATCTTTACTGTTCAATACATTTTCTCATTGATAATTCCCAACATCCCTTGTTTCTTCTAAATACCAATACCTTTAAAGTGTAACAAAGTTGTTGGAACACAAATGTTGTTGCTGTAGGATGCTGACCACAACCGTCGCTCCACCTTGCTGTTATTGCTGCTCAACAATGTTGCTGCTGCTGTTGTTGATCCACGATGCTATTGTTGTCTGTCTCCCCAGGCTACACAAAACAACTAGATCCTACCCAAGGATCCAGAAATATTAAAGAGTGTGCTGTGAATTCAATGCTTACAATGAGTTATTGGTCACAATTTGAACTTCGCTCTATGCCCTCCTGCAAGCTTATTAAGGAGCAGCTAAAAGAAAAGATTGATTGAAGATATTTTTTCTCTGAAGAAATGAGCGGAGTTGTCTGATGGGCATCAAAGAACTTATTGATTAAGAAGAAATCCTTGATTTCAAATGTGTTGTTAAAATCCAAAATTACATTAGGTGTAAAAATATTATAACTAATTGCTAAGAAACATTGTTGCTAGTTTTACTTGTAATAAAATATTCTGTGTAACGGAAAATATTAATTTATTTATTTATATACAATAAACAAGATTTTTGTTTATAAATTTATGATTTTGGATTTTTATTTTTATTTTTATTTTTTTGTTTTTGTTTTTGTAGCACAAGGATACTAAGTTGTTTTCAATTACCCTCCCCAATTAATATTATATCAGTGAAAGCATTGATTTCACATAATTAAGAATTCGCGACGCTTTTTAATGTAAAAAATATTTGGAATTGAGGACAATAAAAAGCGTCTGAAAACTTTTTTTAATAGACACTAAAAAGCGTCGTAAAACTTTAAAGATATGCGTGCAATAACCCAAACTTGGACACTTTGTATAGTAAATTAGACATAAAAAAGCGTCGAGATTCTCGACGCTTTTTGATGTCCTTCAAAATTCTCGACTCACTATTTTTTGATGCTTTTTTAAAGCGTCGAGAGAAAAATTCTCGACGCTTTTAGGCGTCTAAAATCAGCCTAAAAAGCGTCGCAAAAACAAGGAAATTCTTGTAGTGGCCCAGAGTTAAGGGAAAAGTTGCAGCTGTATATTTTTGCATCAATTCAGACAATCGCAGCCGTGCTACTGGTAGAAAGACAAAAACAACAAAGGCTAATTCGTGAGCCATGTACTGACCGAGGCAGAGCAAAGGTACCCATTGGTAGAGAAACTGGCCTTCATAGTAGTAACAATAGCAAGGAAGCTGAAACTATATTTTGATGCTCACGTAATACTAATCCTCCCAAATCATCCGCTAGAAAAAGCGTTACAGAAAATGGAGGCATAAGGCAGACTCTTAAAATCGGCCATCGAGCTTTCTGAGTACGAGTTTGAGGTCAAACCTAGGGCAGCCATCAAGGCACAAGCCTTAACGGATTTCATCATGGAAGCCTCTTATGAGGAGAAAGAAGATGACATTGGGATCTGGAAGGTAGATGTAGATGGATCCTCAGCCCAAATAGGGAGTGGAGCAGGAGTCATAATGACATCTCTAAAGAGAAACGTATTTGAGTACGCCATAAAGTTCAAGTTTAAAGCATCAAACAACGAGGAAGAGTACGAGGCAGCACTGGCAGGCCTGCGTATGAGTATTGCAGCCGGAGCCCGAAAAGTCCATCTGCAAACTCACTCTCAGCTTGTCGCCAGCCAACTGCAGGGGGCATATGTGATTAGGGAAGCCACCATATTGAAATATGTAACTAAAGTAAAAAAACTGGCAGCTCATCTAGTTCATTTCCAGATAGACTTGGTTCCCAAAGAAGGAAACTCCTAGGCTGACGCTTTGTCAAAGTAGTCAGTTCTACCCTGTAGAGCCTTACGGTAATGGTAGAAGTCCTGGATGAAAGCAGTATCGCTGAAAAAGAGCAAGTGAACTACATCGGGCATCAACGAGCTTGGTACACGGACATTCTGGCATAAAAGTTCACGGCTCGTTGCCAGGTGATGAGGTGCTAGCCAAGAAGGTTAAGAAGGACGCCAACTGGTACATGGAAATAAATGGGGAGCTTAATAAGAAAGGCTTCTCGAAACCACTACTGTGGTGTATCCTAGAGTGGGAGCAAGAGAGGATCATGGAAGAAGCACACTCAGGGATATGTGCCAACCACATTGGTGGAAAGGCATTAGGAGTAGAAGTCCTCAGAAGAGGTGCGTACAGGCCAACTTTGATGCAGGACGCACTGACATATGTCAAAAAGTGCGACAAGTGTCAAAAATATTCCCCAGTTATAAACCAACCAGCAAATGATCTGACCCCGATCCTCAGCCTGATCCCGTTTGCTCAGTGGGGAATGGACATATTGGGACCTTTCACCACTGGGTGAGCGGGCAGGAAGTATCTCATTGTGGCAATATATTATTTTACCAAGTGGATAGAGACTGAACCCACTAAGTACATAAAGGCAGCCCAAGTAAGGACATTCATATGGAAGAACATCATCACAAGGTTCGGTGTGCCATAGTGCATAGTCTTTGATCTTTGATTTCAGTTCGATTGTGACACTATCAAGGATTACCTGGATGAAATGGGCACCAAGTATGAAAGTGCCTCAGTCTGCCACCCGCAGAGTAATGGCCAGGCAGATGCAGCAAACAAGCTGATCTTAACAGCCATGTAGAGGAAGTTGGAGGAATACAAGGGCCTATGGGCAGACCTAATCCCAAGGATCTTATGGGAAAACAGAACCACTAAGAAGGAGTCCACTGGTAAAATCCCTTTCACCCTAGCCTATGGGGCTGATGCAGTTGTCCCAGTAAAGTGCAACTCCCCAGCCTGAGGATACAGCACTATGAACAACAAGGAAACGAAAAACACATGGTGGAAGAGCTAGACTTCCCGCAAGAATTAAGGCTAAAAGCAGCTCTCAAGCCGGCAGCCCGGAAGAGTAGGATTTCCAAAGATTTCAACAAGAGGGTCAATCACAGGGAGCTCCTGCAGGGAGATTTAGTCCTTAGAAGGACAATAGCAGTGGGAAGAGGAAATCAGCATGGAAAGCTATCAGCAAATTAGGAAGGCCATTTCATCATTCACGAGCAGGTAGGACCTGGTGCATTCCTCCTTGCAGATCAAGAAGGTAAGGTCTTAAGACACAGTTTCAATGCTGATGTGTTAAAGAAATACTTTGTTTAAAAAGCATGGAGTTAAGAAAAAAATGAGATAATTGTTTCAATTTTGCACAAACTCTATTTAGTTAATATTTTGTTAACTAAGGCATTTGAGCCATTTTTATTTAATGAAATACAAGCCTCTGCGTGAGGAGTATGTTACATAAACATGTTTTAATATATCATGCCTTAGCATCATATACTAACATGCAAAAGTAAAAAAAAAATAAAAATTTTTAGAGGCAAGAAGCACCCTGCACAAAGTGGCAAAGTAGTGTTAGACGACAAATTAAAGCATCCCTCCCTAAAACCTCACCTGACCTGCTCAAGGTAAAACAGGGCGCAACCTCGGGGACGCTTAAGGGGAGGCCTGACACGTTCAACTTGAGCAGGAGAGAAAAGGAAAAACGAAGAAGATGAGCTACGTCGGCAACACTAAGGTCACTTAGCTCACCTCTTTGAGGGGGAGAGGGAAGGAGGAGATAGACATACAATAAACCCTTACAAATAGAAGTAAGCGACACAAAACAACAAGTCGCAGCATAAACAAGCTAAACGACATAAAACAAGTCGCAGCATAAACAAGCTAAACGACATAAAATAAGTCGTAGCAAAACAAGTTGAATGACATAAGAAGAGCAGGTAGAAAGCTGATTGACACAAATAAGTCTCAGTAAAGCAAATGGAATAATGCCTTGACAGGCAACAATCGAATAAACTAACCAGCGTGCAAGCAAACCTCTATCAAATTTAAATAGAGCATGTAATGCACAAGCACCCAAAGCAAATAGAACAGGAAGAGTAAAACCCATTGCAGTTCCCGCCAAGCATAGCAGAGAACAAAGAAGCAAGAAAGCACTTAGCACCCAAATCAAGAAGACAGGGAGGCCCAACCTACGAGGCTTCACCGAATACAACAAAGGGGCTTCTACGCTAAGATCTAGATGCTTCTATACCTTGGCCCAGCAGCAGATCTAGGCAGACATGCAAGCTACAAAATAAGCAGCAGGTAAAATAGCAGAAAAGATCAACAAATACATACAACATAAAGCTGAACCCCAGCCCACCAGGACAGAGTAAACATTTAGCGGGTCTATTACAATATGCGTAAAGCTGAGCCCTCGTCCACCAGGACAAGGAAACACTAAGAAGAGATAGTTAGAAAAATATAAGTCAGGTTAAGCGGGGCAGGCCCAGCAGCAAAAGATAAAGTATCCAGCTAAAGCACAAGAAAACATAATCTTTGGCGGCTATACACCCCAAAGATAGCAACAAAAACTACTTGGTCACTACAGACCTGGGTGAGGGAAACTTAGAAAAACCACTGGAGTAGGAAGGTGACAGCCACCATAATCTTTATTGATCACCAGCCAAGGACTTCACTCCAATAGCCGCAGCAACGTCGGGGCAGAGAGGAACTTCCAAGTTCAACACAGATTGGTCAGGAACCTTGCAGCTAACAACACAAGGATGATCAACAAGGAGATCAAACAAACCAGCCTCACCTATAGCCTTAACCTTAGCCTAAAAGGCGTTGAAACGAGCCTGCTGCTCCTCACCCTCACCATATAAGCTGCTGACACACCGAGCTGCACCCTCCCATCCACCATCATGGCGATCAGCCAATAACTTAGCAAAAGCAGGGGAGAGCGCAAAAGCTTTGAGTGCCTCCTTCCTGGCAGCTTCCAGCTCGGTTAGGTGTCCAGCTTGCAGATCTGCAATCTCTGTCTCCAACGTCTGCACCCTAGCCTGAAAGGTCTCTAGTTGCTCTTCGCAACTCTTCAATTTGGTCTTAGTGAGTTGACATTCTCCCAACTGGAGCATCAGGGCGTCCGCCCTCTCCGTCAGAGGAGTCACCTCGCTGGCCATAGCATTCCTCTCAGCCTGAGCCTACTGAACCTCCAAATTCTTCCGAGAAAGAACTATGCCCTGATTCTGATACTCCTTCTCTACTAACAGCAAGGCATTGGATAAATCTCCAACAGACCTAACAAGCTAAAAAAAAGGGCAGAAAAAGAAAGAAGTGAGCCAAGTCAGGAATTGACTAAAAATAAAAATAAAACAAGGCATTAACAATGGAATAAGTAGAGAAGAAAAGAAAAGCCAAAGAAAAAAGGGGGAAACCAAAAGCAGAAACTAACCTTCTGCAGGTCATGGCAAGCTATATTAGTAGGGAGACTAACTGAGTTACGCGTAGAATCAGTTGGGAGACGAACTCCTTGAGTCAAGCGGTACCCTAAAGTACCACCCTTCTGAAGGTCGTCCACAAACAAAGACTCGTCAGCCCTCACATTCATTTTAGGCCGAAATGGAGCATTCTCAGCCCCAGCAGAACACAGTATGGGGCTAAGGTGGGCCTCAATGGGAACCTCAAAAAATTCAATAGCCCCAGTATGGCGAAAAGTACCTCTAGCAGAGATTGAGATAGCAGACAGAGGATTCTCTAAAGCGTCACTCAAGAACTGGTGAACGCAACGGTTAAGTTCACTAGAGTTCTTAGTATCTACTCCCTTGTCAGCATTCCCACCAGGAAGCCCAGTGTTAGCAGAATTGGATGCAAAAGGATCAAGGCTAGAGGAGATACGAGCGTTCTTTGCTTCAGGCTCATCTCCAGCAGGGGTAGAGGACACATGGTCATCCTCTAAGTCAATAATTAGATGATCCTGCTTGTGAGAACCCCCTGCCTAGGAGTGCCCACCTCTGGAGGCACTTCGGAGACGTCCTCTCAGTCCAGAGGGACGCGGAGGAAACCTTGGAAGCTCCATGATAGTTTCATCAGGGAGCTGGAAGTTAGTAGCTGCAACAGAAGGATCAATAGTGTCCTTCGCAACAGTAGCATTATCAACATCGGAAGAAAAGAGCAGAACATGCTCAGTAGAAGAAGTGGGCTTTACACCAACAGTAGTAGTCTCAGCCCCCTAAGGGGGAAATTGGAGAACACTATCAGCAAAATCGTCAACAGTAGTTTTTGGATCATCAGAAGCTTGGTCGCGCTGTCTTTTGGTAGCTGAAGTCTGAGGTGCCATCCGGCCGGAAGCCGTAACAGATTGCTTCTCAGGTGAAGCATCATGCGCCACTAACGCCTTAGGCGCTGAAGCCGCTCTTCGAGGGGTAGGCCGAGTCTCACGCCTGCTCCCAATAGTAGAGGACGAAGGCTCAACTTCAGCACGACTTGACCCTGCGCGATCAGTAGCAGTCACAGTACAAAAAACAGCCCGCAGCTCAGCGGGAGCAAGATGAACTTCATTCTTCAGAGAGCCGGCATACACCTCTAGTGTGTCAAAGAGTTCAGGAGGATTTTCAGGGGTAGTAGTTAAAGGGTCCTTTTAGTTATCAGCCAGCCCAAGGATACGCTTATCCAACTGGTCATAGCCTGAAAAGGGGGAAATGCAAGAAAAGAAAACAACGTAAAAGACTTAGACAAAAGAGAAAAAAAAAAGAAGAAGAAAATGAAAGAAAGCCAAGAAACTTATCAGGCTCATGTGTACGGCACAAGCGCATAGCAGAGAGTTGCTCGTTACCCATAATGTATATGGAGTTGGGCAGCCAGATTTTAGAAAATTTAGAATCACCACTCCCCGCACCCTGAAAAGCCTCAAAAGCCTCAGTCTCATGGGTAGACTCGTAGGGGGAGACGGTAACTCCAGCCATGTTAATACGGATTTCCCTAAAGTTGCGCGGCGCAGCAAAAGTGGAAGGCACCTTCACCCAGAAAAATTTGCTAGTCCAGTCCCTGAAACGGCCAAGTTTTGGGTAGCACAAGACCCTACTCTCCGTAGGGGAAACATAATACCACCTGAACTCGGTCCCAGAAGCAGACCTTTTCAAGCTCATTAAAGACTTGAAGTCATCCTGCTCGTTCACACAACTGGAGAAGGAGAAGGTGATGGAGTATACATATTGCCACCCTGCATTACATAATGGTCAAATCGATTAACATCAGCCATGTCATCAAGCTAAGCAAAACTGTTTAAAGGCTGAACATGGGGAATGGGACTAACAAGAGATACGTAAGGGGGATTAGCCTTAACGGCATCAGCTAACGCCTTATGACGCATTGCGTGCAGCCTTAAACCGGTAAGGTGGGACAAAGGAATCCCATCCTTAATAAGCACTCGCTTGCAGTAGGGATCAAAGAAATCAGGACGAGACTGACGCTGGAAAACGGCGAAAGGCACTACCCTCAGTGGGACGACTACTGCCCGACCCAAACACAGCAGTAGTTGTCGCAGCAGTACCCATCCCGCTCGCAACAAGGGGACAGGAAGAAGGCATAACATTTTGTATAGGAGTGGGGGAAGAAGAAAGAGAAATAGGAGGAGTGTGCACAAGGCGCTCACCTGAAGGAGATGATCGGGAAGTAGAATCCGATTCAGTGGACACTTGAGGCTCACTTATGTTTTTACTATCAGTAGTGTTTGACATTACGAAATCTACAAAGACAAAAAGCCCACAAAGAGAAGAAAAAAACAATGGGGCACCGAAAACCAAAGGTCAGTTAAAGGAGACAAGAACAATGAAGGAATAAAGGGAAAGAATCAAGAACGCAATTACAACAACAAAAAAGGGGGAAAAAATTGGACAATGACAATTAGGGCGAATCAAAAGATACAATCTTGGGAAGAAAAACGCAAAAAGAAGCGAAATTGGAAAAATACATACAACAAAAAGGTACAAAGTAAGTACCTTTAAGAGAAAAAGTTGCAGAAGCAACAGAGTACAACAACAATGGAAAACGCAAGAACTTGAACAAAACAAATTTCAAAGGTGCAGTCAAGAAAGACAGAAGAAGAAACAAATTAGTAAAGAAGTAAGAGCGAGGAAATAAAAGAGAAAAGCGAGTATGGCAGAAAGTTGAAGCAAAAACAAAGACGAATAAAGCGAAAACTTACCACAACAATGGAGGAACACGAGCACCTGAAGAAAAGTAATAAAGAGGGGAAGATGAAAAAATAAGGGAAGTAAAAGAAATGAGTTAGAAGTGGGGGATAGTGAATTTAATGCGAAATAAAGGGGCAGTTAGAAACGAAGCAAAACCAAACCGCCATGGGCTGGATAATCAACACGTGTCCCACTCCTGCAAATACTGTACCCGTAAAAAAAAATCATAGACTTCAGCGGGAGTGATTGTAATTCCTCTCCGCAAGCTCGTCATTCAGATTTCAGCGGGAGTGATCGAAATTCCTCCCCGCAAGCTCGCTATTTCTCAAATTTCAGCAGGAGTGATCGAAATTCCTCTCCGTGAGCTCGTCATTTCTTAGTAAAAGAGCCATCTTAAAAATACAAACGGTACGATAACACAGCCACCAAGATCAGCACATGACCTCCCAAGTCTCCAGGTCGCATCAACACCCTAGAGACTTGAGGGGCTAGGAGTGTACATGTTAATTTGGTTGGACAACCCGTTGAGCCACGGCCTGTAAGGCTATACGCTCAGAATAGTTGGCATGAATAAACCTCATGCCATCTCTTGAGGGGCTAGTTATAGGGGATAGCTCCTACTAAGCTATTCCTTCCAGCTGGGCTCAGTTAAGAAGTTTGTACTTGCATATAAAGAGTCGGCATGAGTGACCTCATACCTCCTCTTGAGTGGAAAAGAGGTTAGACACTGAAGTTATTATACTTTCTATATCTCTCTAAGTACACTTTCTCTCTCTAAACACTCTCTAACTTAAGCTTCGGACGGGGGTTCCTCGAGCCACCTCCGAGGGCAGTTTACGTGCGTTGCCGTGTGTAGGTTGTTGACGGGACCTATCTCACCCAGCAGAACCCTTGGATCCATGCCTGGAACAGGTGTAAATACCCGCAAATGAACCAATTTAACCTTTCAAAGCCAAGTTCATCTAGAATTGAGTCTTGTTTTCCATATGCTAGCAAAATAGGAGTCAATCTTCCTTGATTCTTGATTCAAACCAATGCAACAAAGTATATCAAGTCATGTACCTAGAAAAAGGCATACAAAAATTTCCATGAGAGAAAATCTATTCTAAAAAGAAAAGAAAATGAAAGCAATAAAACACGGGTTACTTCCTGAGAAAGGATTGCTTAAGGTCTAAGCTTGACCATTGTAGAAAATAATAATTTAATGCACGCAAGAGCTTGTCAAATGCATTACTAAACATTTCATAAGAAAGTAAGTATGCACATGACAAAATGAAGGCATGCAACAAGCATAATGCACACCTATTGGGTTGAGCAGAGGTATGCCAAGAAGAAAAAGGAGACAAAGGTAAAAAAAGAATATAAAAAAGGAAGAGAAATAAAAGAAAAAAAAGAAGGCATATTGTAGACACCCATTTGTGTCTCCCCAAAACCAAACCTAGTGATGAATACCTTTCACGTCAAATCATAATCAAATGAAGTGAAAGTATGAAAAGTGTAATGTTGTGGTTAGTTTTTATTAAAAATCTTTCTTTCTGTTTTTGAAAATCTACTCTATTTTATGAATATAGCCAATCTAGTTTAATTTGGTCCATGAAAAGGGTCCAATAATGTGTAGTTTTATTGGGCTCAAAAGGAGCTTTCTAATGATATTATAAGCCCAATTCCGATGAATAGTGAGAAAGTTATGGCCAAATTACTAAACTGGGCCCGGTTTGGTTCTTATATATGGCTCAATGATCTAGAGGAGTGCCTATTATGAATTACCATTCCTAATACAATTAGGATTGATTATAGTCTTCTAGAATCTTCTAGAAGGTTCTTTTGAATCCTAATGAGATTAGGATTGATAATTATGTTTTATGAGCTTTATTTGGAATAAAAGAAGTGTTTTAAATGAAATTATGATTTTACCCTTCGTACGGATTTTACGACTTAATTTTATTGAAAAAGAGATTTTGCGTTGAAAACGGGTGGAAAACCTTCTGCATCGCTAAACGACAGCTTTGTCACCTAGCGACGAGCCTTGTAGCTGGCGACAAAACCGTGTTTTATTCCTTTTTGAACTTTGATTCGTTTTTATCGATTCCGGAATATTTTCTTATAAATAGGGTCCTTGGACCTCCGTTTTTCAATAACCAGAATTCTCTAATTCTTCTTTCTCTCTAAGCTAAAGCTTATTCTCTCTCTCTCCCTCTTTCTAGCCTAGCCTTTTACAAACACAATTCCTCATACATTAGCACTAGACAGACCTAGCCAAGTTGGAAGTTGCCTTCGCCCTAGACGTGAATGGTTTGATATTTCTCAGGGTTTGGTCCCAAATCTTTATTTCAATTATTTAATTTAATTGTTTGATTTAATTATTTTCCTTGAAGTTACTAATGTGTGTATTTTGTTATTAGAAAGAGGTACGAGACATCGAAGTAAGTACTTTAATTGTTTAATTGATATTTTGATATAGAAATCATGTTGAGGTTGTTATTTTGATTCCTAGTATTATGTTAGGATGCTTTTCCTAGTATCATGTTTAGGGTAAAAAATAAGTTTCTAATATCAATTATGATTTCTATGATGCTTCCTATTGTCTTTCCTAATAGCATGTTAGTATCATGTTAGGGATAAAGCTTTAATCTTTATGGTTTAGTTAAATGATATGATTTGTTATTAATCTTGTTAGTATCATGAAAGGACCCTACTATTAATTTTATGCCATAACATGATTATGATTATTATGATTATTATTTTTTTTATGATTAAAGTTATTATTATTATGATTATTATTATGTTGCTTGATATTTATTATTCTTATTGCTTGGTCACACCTTTTATGCATGTTTAAAGGGAATTTGGTACTTGTAATCACGCTTAATAAGATAATTAATAATCTTGTTTAGGGTTAATATGATTATAATTCAAGTGATTGCCTATAATAGTTTATTTGTGCATTAATATTCAACTAACATAGATTAAACAGGTTTAGGGTAAATCTAATGATTACATGTTAGTAAGAAAGCGCACAAGAATACGAGAAGAATAAAGTAGAGGCCTATTATTAGGGCAGGTTCTTTTTCTTTCAGATTGAATTTGTACCTTCATCCCCAAACTTCCAGTCTTGGTTCCAGAACTATTGGAGTTAACGATCTCTTGGATCGTTAAGGGGTGTAACCTTCACCCTGTGCACGGTTTACAAGTTCCTAAAACTTGTTGGCGACTCTTTTGCTCTAGCTTCTTTCCCTTTGGACGCCACCATGATTAAGTGTATGATCACAGTGGGGTTCAAGTTTAGGTTAATGCTTGAAATATTCCCTACAGTTTTTGGCGAATCCGCTGGGAAGGATTTCTATTTTAATTCCCGAAATTTATTTCGGCAATGATTTAGAATGAGTGGATGAGACTCGAAAAGTTCTTAGTATTTCATGTGCGTAATTTTGATTAACATTATTGGCATAAGCATAAAAAAGGTTCTCATTAGAAAGACCATCTGTAATGAGTCAAAAACATAGGATTTTTACATGTAGGAAATTTGAGAAATATATTTCACAACTAAAATCGAAATAATACTTCTAAAACTGGAAAATTCTAAGAACAAAGAAAGTTGTTGAGGCATGTAGGAACTAGCGTCTAGAAAACAGTGATCGTCACCTGAAAAATGGCCTTATTGCCAGGCGACAATTTTTTCGTCTAGCGAAAAAGTTATTTTAAGGCGACGGACTCTGTTGCCTAGCGCTATGTTCTTCCAATACCGAGCCAGAACTCTACCTTCTTGTTTTGATTAGTTCTAATACTATTAGCTCGATTTTACTTCCTGATTATGTTTTTCTCTCTTCTATGAAACTCATATGTGTTCTACATATGGACATAACCCTCTGGGTATTCATGCTCTATCTACCTAATTGAATGCTCTGAGAAACAAAGGGTACATCCGAGAATGTTGAATTCACCAAACCATGGAAGCGAGTTTAACTCGCGGGGTCCAATCCACACACGCCAACCCTTCCAAAGGTAAGGCTTCCGCGTGATGCATCTGGACTCATAACCATGGACCCTCTTTGACTAACCTATATCCTGAACTTTAGAGAACTAGAGCATAGTTAGGTTGCAAACTCATTGCATCATATTGTGCCTACTTGACTACTTGTGCATTAATTGTTGTGCATACTTTATGTGTTTTTCCTAACCGTTCGTTTTACTTGTGATTAAGTCTAAATAAATTAATTAATGACTAAAAGGATTTTTCCTAATTAATAAATTAATTAATTAATTAATTTGAGTAATTAAAAGCTAATAAATTAATGAAACTAACTTAGTACGACTTTAGGCCAGTCCCTGTAGAGTAAATATACTGAAAAAAGTCCCTGATTAATGTCCCAGTAATAACGCAAAAATCTGGGCTGCAGCGCCAAACACTGTTGGGCAACACCGTGCAACAATTTTATCGTCGAGCGCTGCACTGCAGTGTGTGGCGACAGTCATGTTGCTTTTGCGACAGTTCATTTGATTGCTCAAGTCATCACAATAAGTCTAATCAAACAGTTTATTAATAATTTGGTCATTTTGTTAATGCCAGTAGCCTTATTTAGTCCTTAATTGAGTCTAAACACTTAGTCTCATGGTCATACACAAAAGTCAAAGCATGTCACTTGCACTCACAAATAAAGAACAAACTAATATGTATGTACACTTTGACCCTGTCTAGAGAGTCTTGTATGCGCGTATTTTCCGTCATTTTATCAGGGGTGTAAGTCGGATAATAATCCTCCAATTAAACCACATTTATTTGAACCCATATACTTGATTCCCAAAAATATGCACCCTATTTTTGCCTATTTTTGTCTATTTTTGCCTTTTTTCTTAAACCAGTAAAGTCAAAGTCAATTTGAGTCAAGTCATTAAAACATATAAAATGGTTTAATTTAGAGCGCGTGGTCAAGAAAGGAAGGGCGTTTAATCAAGGGCAACCTCTTCATTCAAGTTCAGCTTTTTGATAAACCAGTTAGTCGGAAAAGAAAAGCTAAGAAGATAATGGAGAGTCAAGAAGAAGTCTATGAGCTTAAGAAGCAAATGGCTAGTGTTACTGAGGTGTTAAAGGCTTTAACCCTCCAAATCAATGACCCTATGAAACAACAACAAATGGAGCTCATCCAAGAAAGCTTGAGCAAGATATCCAATGACTACAGGTTCCAGGGCATTAGCTTGCAAAGGGATCTCGGTGGACAAGGAGCTACTTCCGCAGAAGTTCAATGCCAACGACATCCCAAAGTTCAAGGCTACAGATAACGCTTATTTCCACTTAAGAGCTTTCAAAACAATAATGAATATTAAGGGGATTGATAGGAAAGTCTTTCATTCTTTGTTTTCTTTATATCTTGTAACCGTTTGTCAACAATGATTCTTTTCCCTTGACAAAGAGTAAACCTCTACTTGGGAATCTGTTGTAAACGCTTTCATTGATAAGTATAAATGTAATATTCAAGTTGAACCTAATCATAGAGAACTTGAAATACCTAAGTAAAAAGAGAATGAAGGTTTCACTTCTTTCTTTAATAAATAAAGAGAAACTTCTGCTAGGATGATTGAAGTGCCAAGTGAAAAGGAATATCTGAGAATGTTCATTAAGAACCTCCAAGAAAAGTACTCCAAACATCTTAAGTATAAAAACAACTTGCATACCTTTAAGGCCGTCTATGACATTGGAATTAACATTGAAGACGACCTTGCTAAACAAAAAGCTGCTAACAATAATAACTCCAACAGTGGCTGGAAAGGTAAGAAGAACGACAATCCTTCTTCTTCTAAAACCACCTACTCAAACAACGTTAGCACCTTTAATTTGAGAGAAGTTCTTGCCATGAACAATCAAGGACAAAAGAAACCATTTATGAGGAACTTTACTCCTATTGGTATGAGTTATGACACTACATTTGACCGACTACATGCAAAAGGTCTTATAACTCCCATTGAACCATTTGGGGATCCACAGGTCGAAAAAAGAACGGCTAACTAGAATCCAAATGCACATTGCAAGTATCATCAAGGAAGGGTCCATCTCACTGAGAACTGTTGGAAGCTTAAGGAAGCTATCCAAGACTTAATTGATAATAATAAACTCGCATTGCCTCTTGCAAGCAAGAAGCCAAGTATCAATAATGCACCACTTTCTTATTCTTTTGTTATTTTTGATGAGGAAGACCATGGGGATCCCTCATCCCTCATCAAACCAGTTGAAGAGATTCATGCTATCGAAGAAGAGGAGGAAACCCTTTTCGATGCCATGAGTGATTTCCCTCCCGGACAAGAACCTACAACTAGAGAATAAGTATTGATCCTCATACGATCAATGTGGCAAGGAATAGACTTGTTACGTGAGGCTTTTGAGTTCGCAAAGAAACAAGAAAAGGTGGTCCAAAGCAAGCATGTCAACAACAAAATTCCACCCATGGAGAAGAAGCAATTTTCTCTCCAAGTAATGAACACACTCAAAAAGAGTAATAAGCCTTACACTCTAATTGGGACTTCCTATGCTAACATTTTAAAAATGCTCTCCTAGAGTGGTAAGATTAAACCTCTCGAACCGAGACCATTTGAATCGTTAAAGAGGACATATAGGTTCTACTGTCCATATCATCAATTAGGGGGACATACCATCGATCATTGCTTTAAATTTCAATATTTAATCCAAAAGATGATTGATAACAAGAAGCTACTCCAAATTCCAAAAGAACAAGATATTAGCATCAATGGAGTTTAGGATAGATAGAGATGACGAGGACGTCTATCTCAAGGATATGGAAGAACCTTCACTTTCAGTCAAATATCTAGTATGTGACTTTTGGGATGAAGAAGATTCACCCATAGACATTCTCACAAGATCTGGGAGAATGCAACCTCCCATCACCACACAACCTATTCCTACTACTCAATAAGTTCCCATACCAATTATAGAGGATAACGATGTTGTCAAACAATTCAAAAAGATTAAGGTCGAGATGAACGTATGATTCTAGCTACATCCCGAAAACATAGGTTGGCGGTAATGAATGCCTTGGAAAAAATAGGGATAGACTCCGAAACCACTCCTGAGGGGTTGGCTAACTTTCTCACGAGTGATCTTCCTAGTCCCATCAACTTGATCACCTTTTCTGACAAGGAATTACCTCTGGAAGGTGACAAACATTACAAGGATTTAAACCTCACAGTAGTCTGCAAGAGAATGAATGTCCCAATGACTCTTGTAGATAATGGATCGGCAATCAATTTTTGTCCACTTAGAATTGCGAGGATGTTAGGAATAAGAGATGAAGATTTAACCCCGTTAACGCAAGGAATAAGAGCCTATGACAATACTCGTCGCCAAGCTCTTGGAATGATAACCATGAACGTAACGGCGGGAGCAATAGAACATGCCACTACTTTCCAAGTAGTGGATATTAAAGCTTCCTTCAACCTAATGTGGAGCACGATGAGAATGATGAAGATTTGTAGGACTTTAATGAAGAGGTCTCCTTAATCAAAGAAGATGAAAGGACTCCTCTTTGCTACAACCTCCACTCTAATATGACAATAAATGCTATTCTCGGAAAATAGATTCCTGGAATCACTCTTGGAAAGAAAAAAGGAGATAGCAAAACAAACGGAACTACCTAGCCTCCCTAAATTAGATACTTTTGGACTTGGTTTCGAACCAACTCTAGAAGATCTAAAGCGAGCCCAGGAAAAGTCCAAGGCGCGTAGGAATGCTAGTACCCTAAAGAAAGCAATCCCAATGGACCAACACCTCTTACTCTCAATAAACAATTTAGAGAAGGAGAGGACTATCCATGCCACGAATTTCCCGAACCCTTTGTTGTAAATGACATAAGGCAACATGGGTTCAAAATCTTTTTGGATTGCTACTTCTTAGACAAGATCCCAACTCCTATCCACAAGCAGAAAGCACCCCCATGCTTTGACTTTAATGTCATTGGACTCCTCTTTGGGCGCGAGAAGAATGAGCCAAAGTATATAAAGGATAAATCCTCGTTCATTCAAACGGTCTTACAAAGTGAGAACTTTGACCCTTTGAAGCTCATCACTCTAGCATAGGGTTTAGTGCAAGGATGGCACAAAACAGTCAACGTGACTACTCCGAGTGGAAGAAAGATCTCCATAACAACTAGACAAGGACCAATGTTTAAAGAGTCGTTTGAGTCAGAGTTAAAGTCTGAGTCAGAGTCATCTTCTATAGAGTCTTCTAAGTCCTTAGTTGTAAGACCTTCTCCTTCTATTTTAGAATCTACTCCTAGGATATTTAGTAATCAATTCCTAGAGGACATTTCCTTATTTGATGTAATGATTTTCGAGTTTAATAATATGTCTTCTTCCTCTTACTCGTGTTATTCTCTAACCCAAGATGAGGAGCATTTCTTAACTAACAATGAAAATTACAGAGAAATCATTGAAGTAATGAAAACACTTGAAAATAAAACACCAGTAATTGAGGATACTGAAATAGTTGATATCTCAAATGATCCAACCATTAAAAGAGAAGTTAAAATCGGACAACCACTTAAGGAAGCTGAAAGAACCGATTTGATTAATCTACTTAAAGAATTTATCAATGTATTTTCTTGGTCATACGAAGATATGCCAGGTATTAACAGAGAAATAGCTCAACACACTATACAACTAATTCTAGGAATGAAACTTGTAAAACAAAAGTTGCGTCGCATGAAACCGAACGTAGCTCTTAAAGTAAAAGAAGAAGTTCAAAAGCAAATAACTGCAGGTTTTATCAGGGTATCCAAATACCTCGAATGGGTTGCAAATGTAGTCCCAGTTTTAAAGAAGGATGGAAGGGAAGAATGTGTGTCGACTATTAAAATCTAAATAAGGCAAGTCCAAAAGATAATACATCGACATCTTATTAGATAATACAGCGAATCATGCGCTTCTCTTGTTTATTGATGGGTACGTAGGGTGCAACCCGATTCTCATGGCGGAAGAAGACATGGAGAAAACAACATTTATAACACCTTGGGGTACTTACTGTTACACGGTAATACCATTTGGGTTGAAAAACGTGGGTGCCACTTACCAACGAGCAGCAATTGCCCTACTCCATGACATGATGCACAAAGAGGTTGAAGTCTATGTAGACGATATGATTGTAAAATCAAAAGATCGTCCAGGACATCAAGTAGCCTCAAGAAAGTTCTTTGAAAGGCTAAGGAAATATCACATGAGGTTGAATCCATCCAAGTGCGCTTTTGGAGTTACTCAGACAAACTCTTGGGATATGTCATAAGCTCTAGAGGAATAGAGATAGACCCAACCAAGATCAAGGCAATTATGTCAATGCCATCGCCCAAAACTGAGAAACAAATTCGAGGATTTATTGGCCGGTTGCAATACATAATTAGGTTCATATCAAAGCTAACAACAATATGTGAACCAATATTTAAGAAACTCAAAAAGAATGTGCCAGTAATATGGGATGATGAATGTCAAAAAGCCTTTGTAAAGATTAAAGCCTATCTCGCAAATCCTCCCGTATTAGCACCAGCGCTTCCAGGGATTCCACTTAGGTTATATTTAACAGTCACCAAAGAGACAATAGGGGCTATGCTCGCACAAGAAGTAGAAGGAAAGGAAAATGCAATTTACTACCTAAGAATGAAAATGCTCGAGTATGAGGTACGCTACACACCACTTGAGAAATTGTGCCTCGCATTAGTGTGGGCCACAACCAAGTTGAGACATTACATGCTCGTGCATATAGTCTTTGTAGTATCTCAAATGGATCAACTCAAGTACTTATTATAAAAATCTATACTTAATAGGCGCATATCAAGGTGGATAGTCAAACTAGCCCAATTTGATGTAAGGTTTATGCCTCAAAAGGCTATTAAAGCATCCGTGGTCTCGGACTTCTTAGCAGATTTTCCAATAGAAGATTTGACGCCATTACATGATAATGAATTTCCAGATGAATACTTGATAGTCTTCGAAGATGGTACTTGGACTTTATTCTTGAACAGAGCCTTAAACCAAAAGGGATGTGGCGTTGGAGTACTATTAGTATCACCTAAAGAAGAAAATGTTCCAATCTCCATAAAATTGGATTTCGACGTTACAAAAACGCTGCAGAATACGAAGCATGCGTGGTAGGCCTCGAAACAACTTTGGCATTGGGAGTAAAGAAACTTCAAATATTCGGAGACTCTTCTTTGATCATTAACCAAATCTCCAAAAGATGGAAAGTAAGGAGTGAAAGTTTATTCCCTTACCAAACTTATCTGGAAACTCTTACCAACCAATTGGAAAAGGTAGAATACACATATCTACCTAGAGAGGAAAACCAATTTGCCGATGCCTTGGAAAGACTATCCTCAATGGTTAGGATTCCTACGAAAATCGAGAAAATGCCTTTAACCATAGACAAAAAGGCATAAACCGGCTTACATTCAAGCCATAGAATACGATGAAGTGGTTCAAGATGAAGAAGAAGAAGAAGAAGAAGAACAACCATGTTATACACATATACTCAACTATGTCACCAAGGGAGAATATCCTCCTCATGCTAACAAAAGAGAAAAACGAGCATTAAGACTCTTAGCTTCACAATATGTATTCATAGACATCGAGTTACATAAAAGGGTACCTAAGGGTTGAGCTCTCTTATGTGTAAGAAAAAATAAGCTCAAAGATCTATGAGGATAGTCCACAAAGGAGTTTGTGGAACTCATGTTAATGGCAAAATGTTAGTCCAAAAGATAATGCGAGAAGGGTATTATTGGACTACCATGAATAGGGACTATCATCAACACGTAAAAAGATGCCCTAAATTCCAAATATATGCTAACTTGCAACATGTTCCTCCATCTCTACTTTACACCTACACATCACCATGGCCATTTTTAACATGGGGAACTGATATTATCGGAAAAATTACCCCTCCTGCGACAGGAGGTCAGAATACATTCTAGTAGCAATTGATTACTTCACAAAGTGGGTTGAATCACAGTCATATGCTAAATTCACTACGTAACATGTAGCACTCTTTATCGAAAGGAACATTATTTGTCGATATGGAGTCCCAAATAAGATAATAACTGACAATGGAACTCATTTTCAAGAAAAATATGAAGAATTGCTACAAAAATATGGTATTCAACACCATCATTCCTCTCCTTATAGACCTCAAGAAAATGGAGCAGTTGTGGCGGCCAACAAAAATTTAATGACTATTATTGGAAAATGACAGAAAATTACAAGGGTTGGCCTGACAAACTCCATTTCGCACTTTGGGGTTATCGCACGTCAATTCGTACATCAACAGGAAATATGCCATTCTTCTTGGTTTATGGAATGGATGTCGTAGAACCTGTAGAGCTCGAGATACCTTCTCTACGCATTGCATTGGAAAGTAAACTTGATGAAGTCGAATGGACAAGGGCAAGATATGAAGAGCTAATTCTACTCAATGCTATCAAACCCGTATGGCTAGACACTTTAACAAGAAGGCAAGACAAGAAACATTAAAGTAAGGAGACTTGGTGTTAAAAGCGTTGAGGAAAAATGTTTTGGATCCAAGAGGCAAATTTAAGCTTAATTGGTCCGAACCATATATCGTCAAAACCATCCTGTTAGGAGGTGTAACAAAACTATCTAATATAGATGGTAAAGAGTTCTCAAACATGACGAACCTTGACCAACTTAAAAATTACTTCCCATAATTACTTGAGTAGGGCACTCAAGAAAGCTACGTTTGGCCTGATTCCTTAGGAAAGGATACGTAGGCAACCCTTTACAGGGTGCGACCACTTTAATTTTCGCAAACCTTGCATACCAGCATCAACAAAACCTCAACGCAGCATCAGCACAAAATAAGCGCAAGGCGACGAAGCCTGTTGCCTGGCGACGAAAGCAGCGTCTGGTGAAAGACTTAAAATCGCGACACCGATTTTCTACGAATATTTGGGCAAATTTCAGTGTATTTTGGAAAACTTTCGACTTCCGTACTCGAGAAATTTTCTGAAAAATAACTCAAGTTGTTTTCATTGCTTTAATAAATTAAATGTAAAGTTAATTTAATTAGAAAGTTGAAATCGCATTAATAAAATAAAGTAAAATTAAATTATTAATGGAATTTAAATAAAAGCTTTATAAAATAAATTGAATTAAAAATTAAATTAGTCTAATAAATTGGAAGTTAAGCAATGCTTCAATCTTTCTCTCTTTCTTTGCTCTTTTCCAATACTTGTCAGCGTCTTCTTCATCATCAATGACTTTATCTAGTAGGCATCCTTTAGAGGACCTACATTAATCTTGGAATAAATAGTTTGTCCCTTAGCTAGGACACCATGTTTCTTTTCCACCCAAACTTTCTTTTCTGGAGAGTCAGGTTTTCTTTTCTCTTTGCCTTTAGTAGTGTCTTTCTTCTTAGGCATCATAGGTGTTTTGAATTCAATTCTTTCACCCAAGCGTTCCTTAACAGGAATTACCTTGTCACCTTGACGGTTCTTTACATTGGTTCTACTCTGATCTTTCTTTTCGTCCTTTTTAGGCTTATTAAGAAGGCAATTCTTCACATTATTAGACAAGGAATGAGGAACCTTTTGGGTAATCACTTCCCATAAAGGCATAGCACTCCAATATGTGTTAAACTTCTCTACTTCTTGAGAAACAGGGAATTCATAGGGACGACGGAGATCCTTAGAAGGAATTGTTTGAAGAAGACCGTACTACCTTTTTACCCTGCAAGGATAATAAAAAGTCATCTTAGTTAAGCTTGGAGGACGAAGGGTTGCTTATTGGCACCAACCATCATCTCAATTTTCCACCATGGGACGACCCACTTGATAGCAAATTTACAAGAGGAAAATATTTTACTCCACTCATGGCGACCCATTTTAGAGAAACACTTCTTTTGCCTTACAAAGCAGTTTGGAGTGTATTTTTCAATATTGTCAGGAGGACTAATTAATTATAGTCTCTCCATAAGCCAAATATGCAAAAAAAAAAAAAAAATTCAATGCAAATAATTAGTATTACTATACAAAAATATGTTTTTGATTTCTGTAATTAAAAATATTATTTTTCTACCTATAACAAAATTGGAGAGCCTCGAAAAGGTGCTGTTGGATTTTTCTTTAATTCATCTAGACTAAGCATAGTCCCTCCAACAATTAATGGCATTGGATTCCTTTCAGATTCAATTTGTTACAAGACAGATAGTTTAATTGCTTGGCCCTCATTATTTCTACCACTAGTGAGAAGATATTGGTTAAGCATGCAAAAGAGAAAAGCCCTTCTTCTATAAACATGAAAAGATTTAGAATATGGTCTATCAAAGTAGTGGCATGCAAATTCTTTTAGATTAACTACGCTACCATCTAAAATATTTGTTAGATCTCTGTCTTTTAAATTAAAGAAGCGCTCAAAATCTTTATAATAATACTCATTCACTCTACGAATAACCGCAAGATCTAAAGAAGGGAAGCCTAGAATGGCACCAAACTCTTCCAGTAAAGGGCTAATTTCATCACGGCCTAGTCTAAAGCAATGTGTATTTGTATCCCAATATTATAAGGCGGTATGAATAAAGTCTATGTCAATATCTACCCCATTAATACCATAAATACCTCCTATGTGAAAAAAGTCAAGTTCTTTTCTCTCTTTAGCAGTCAAAGACCGACACCACACACGAGTAAAATCGCTAAAACTCTTAATGACTAAAGACATGATTGCTTGTTGAGAAGCTAAGATTATAATTAATGATTAATCTGTTCGAATTATACAGAAATTGGCAGATTAGGGGACTATTTATGCACAAAACTGGTACAGATTAGGATTCGGAGGCAGCGCACTACAGCGCCAGACGACCAATTCGTCGTCTGGAGATGAAAGCAGCGCGTCGCAACGAATGACGCTGCAATGCCAGCTTAACACGCTATGCAAACCGCGTTTTTTTTACTACGATTCGAATTCGTACAATGATATTACAATTATGCCCTTTGTTCAATCACTCTATGTACAATAATTCAATATAATTTTCCCTTTTTTTGGATATTAATCGAGCTTAATTAAATTTAGACTTATTTTAGTCCAAATTATTTTTTTTTCATTTTTTCTTTTTGGGGGAGAAAGTCAGATACCCTCCATCGATAATAAAAATGACGGAAATTTTTGCACAAAATTAATCACAAATTTTTTGAATATAGGCATATGCACATATAATAAAAAATAAAAAGGCAAAGATAATACAGTCATAATAGATAATAGTTTGTATATACAATGTCTAAAATATGAGTCATATAATACAATTGGCAAAGTCCTACAAAGTCAAAATAAATAAAAGCACAGGTACAACTATGATGCCGGAGGACGCAGATGAGTAGGAATGTTCATCATATCAAACAACATCGCAGACCGAGGAGTATGCTCCTCACCAGCTCCAGACTCGCCAGTAGGCGGGAACCTCAACTCAAAGCCAGTCCACCTAGGCTCACCCTATTACTGAATCGACAAAGCCTAAGGCTGTTGTCGCTACTACGACGACAAGCCAAACTCATACGTCCCGCCACCCACCGGAGGAGCCGATGTTGCGCCTCCTTGGCCCTTCGGCCCAGTTTATGCGCCCTCAGACGAAGAACCTGAACCCTTCAATTTCTTGGTCCGAGCAGCATTAGACTGGCCACCCTGGCCACCAGAAGTAGTGCGGCGACGCCTTGAACCAGACCTGAACGACTCTCTCCTAGCCTCGGGTCTCGCCCGAGTACGCGAAGGAATAGGTTGTCCCTGCAAAATTAGAGAAGGTCAGATGCAAAGAAATATAGGAAGATAAATAGAACAAAATAAAGAAAAAGAGATACCTCCTCTGTAACGTCGTCACGACAACAGGAAGCTATGTTCCTCATCCTCACCAGCTGATAAAAAACAAAGTCAATAACCGTACAAGATAAATGTAAATTAATAGCAAGCAGATAACTCACCCAGTCTAGTGACAAGGACTAGACCGCTCGACGAAGTGATGATCCTCCGGTGCCGGAGGAATCATCTCCTCAATTAGGCCGTACGTCCTCTGGTAGCTGATGGACATTCGAGGAGGAACGAACTCGGCAGGCGCAGCCTGGCAAAGAAAAAAAAAATCAAAGTGATTATAATCCACTTGGGGGCTATCTAGTAATGAACTAAAGGATAATAAGCATATCGCTGCCTTTTCAGATAAAACAGGGGCCGAAGCTAGCAGTGGCAGCAAATCCTCCTCGTAACATCACCCCGAACGAGCATGAGATTGCCAAGGGGTACCAGCAGGCGACCACTCCGCCAAGTTTATCAGCATTGCCTCATGGAACATGTGTCGAGGCGGAGGATCATGGATGATAAAGATCTATAAAGAGTGCTGAACAGCAACCCTTTCACCGAGGTACACTACGGCCTCGTACGTCCCCTAAAAATAGCGGCGCTCAGTAGTGTACTGTGCAGCTAGTGCAAGAATAGCCAAATCGTCCCATGGCCAATACACCAGATCAGACTCCTAACAAACATGTATGTGAGATAAAAGTCTATTCAAAGGCAATACAAGAAACAAGCGTCCTAAAAGAACATACCAAGAGGATCAACTCTCGGACATGGGCAGTAGTGGCTTGATCACTGATGTGACCTCCCCAACAGCTGCCAATTGGGAGCTCGCGAGGAGAAGGTCTCGCCGGCACAAGTGATGGAAAATACTCGTAGAACCAAATCTACAAGGACAGAAGAAGATTAGCGAATGCTAATAAAAATCTAGAGCTAACTTTAAAAAGGGATAAAGTATACCTCTACGATTCTCCAGAATCTGGAGAGTGCGATGTCCCATGTAAAAGCTTTGTGACAACATAAGCGTCCCAATCCCAGCATGATTTAAACATAGGACAAGCTGGCCCATTCATAGTTCCCGACCAACTTAAGGTCGCGGAGAGCAGGGAGGTAGTAGAGAAGTACTCGACTACCTCTGTTAGGTGAAAAAGTCCATGACAGCAAAGTAAGAACAAAGATGTGCACCTGCTGCTCATTGGTGGTCGCATCATCCTCAAAAGCCAACACAAGAGTAGATCGACGAAATAGACCGAGCACTAATTCGTGTCGGTTTAGCCTCAGCACAGGCCCAAATAGTAATAAGACCCAACAACTCCTCGATCATCGGAGAAAGGACAGTAATCCTACTGTCAAATGGTAGTGCGGTAGAACGGAACTCAAATCCCGAGATAAGACTGAAGTTTGTAGGGGTGACAATCATCTCGCCCCAAGGAAAGTGGAAGATGTTAGTGGTGTCCCAAAAGAACTCCACCAAAGCTCGGCTTGCATCGAAAGAGTGCATGGCCTGAGTGGCCTGAAACAAGGAAGCCAGCCCACAAGACTCCCACAGTAGTCGCAACTCCTCATTGTTGCGAAAATACTTATCATACAATGAACCAATGGTCTCGTTGCCAGAGCCGTGGCTACGAGTCTTCCCAAAAAAAATCCCGCAACGCACTCACTTAGAGATGTGGAGCTTAGGAGTAAAAAAAAAGTGCGCTCATCCCACTAAAGGAAGGGACCTAGAGAGGTGGATGGCTCCTCGCCCTCACCAACGGGCTCGTACTCCCGTCGAGTGTCCCGAGACCTAGAACCAGAACTGTGTTGTCTAGCCATACTATATTATGAAAAATAACAAAAATTAAGGTTTTATATTATCTAAGGTTCGCCTAGCCACATGATACTATCTTCACAACAAAATAGAGTACGTAGTACTAAGACAGAGCACGAATTCAATTCAAGCATATATGGAATTTTCAAGCAATCAAATAATTTCTTGCAATACTATGACAATTATTGTGACAAATTGTACAAGAATATCTAGCAAAAATGAGAAGAACAAGCCACATTGTTCTCACGACCTCAAGGGGTTCAACAATGGTGAATTGTTCGTTTCTCCGCCAAATTGAGTCAAACAAGTCTCAAAATACTCTCAAGGAAATATACAAACATAATCAAGCAATTTCATGGCATAAAATTCAACAAACAAAGCAAATTAAGCAAAATATGTTATGAATTTTCAGAAAATTTGTGAAATAACATGCAAAAATTCAGCAAAATTCGAGTGAGTTTGAAGAAAACTTACATAGATTAGGAAACTAGATGAACTAAGCTTCAATTTACAAAACGTTTGAGAGAATTTTGTTCAGAAATGAGCGAGAACGAGTGAGTTGAAGTTTTGAACGATTCGTGAGCAAAACACAACAGCAGCGCATAAATGAAGAAGAAAGGGGATTTATTCGAAAATCCCGAGTGCAGCACCAGACGACGAAATTGTCGCATGGCGACAAGCCTGTCGTCTGGCGACAAGAAGAAAGCGCGACGACAGCGTCTTCCAGCAGGCGCTGGTGCGACGACAAAGTGTGTGGCCCTTTAATATGCTTATGTGGACCTCATGAAGCAATTTGGGTTCCTTGGTACGCCAATTAGCACCTCTAAGAAACTTGACATGATTTGGTAATCAACTCGATTACAATCACATAAATTGTTTGACCTGATAAACGATCGTCTCACTTAGCTTAAAGTGCCTAAACATTGGCTCATCGCAAAGGCACCGTCATAATGGTTCACAAACAGCAAAGGCACCGACATATTGGTTCATAAAACAGCAGAGGCACCGACATAATTGTTCACAAGCATAAAAAACGCCGACGTGCTGGCATAGCGGAAGCAAAGTTCAAGCGAACTTTAAAGATCAACAAGCGTTGATCTTTGGTAGTTTTCATCGGAAAATTATCGCAACAAATGAGGATGACTTCAAGCGAAGATATCTTCGACAGCGTTCCCCAACTTGCGGAAGGTTATCACAAACTACTGAGGATAGCTTCAGGCAAAGCAATCTTCGATCATGTTCCCTGGCTTGTGGAAGATAGTCACAAAGCGGTAAAAGATCGTTTCAAGCAAAGCAATCTTCTATATTATTCTTTGGCTTGTAAAATACTATCACAACGGAAATTGGAGGCAATTACAAGTGTAACAGTCTTCAGGTGGTATCCCCTAGCTTGAGGGAGATCGTCAAAGGAAATCTGTTACCACCAAAGAAGTGTGCTCGACGGTGCAAGATACGCGTTTCTCAACCCTCTTATCTATTTTACTTAACGCTAGTTTGCAGGTATCGGCGTTACAAGAATGATTTAGAATCGTAGAACGTTCTGAATCATTCTCCGTCTCTATTGCTACTTTGACTTTTGTTTTCGAAACATAAGTTTCTCCAAACTCAGTCAAAGTGGGTGCTTCTTTGTACACACATTTGTGTTTCTCTAAAACCACACCCGGTGATGAATACCTTTAATGTCAAATCATAATCGAATGAAGTGAAAGTATGAAAAGTCTAATATTGTGGTTAGTTTTTATTAAAAATCTTTCTTTCTGTTTTCGAAAACCTACTCTATTTTATGAAAATAGCCAATCCAGTTTTGTTTGGTCCATGAAAAGAGCTTTCCAACGATGTATTATAATCCCAATTCAGATGAATAATGAGGAAGTTATAGCCAAAATACTAAACTGAGCCCGGTTTGGGTCTTATATGTGACCCAATGATCTAGAGGAGGGCCTATTATGAATTACCATTCCAAATGCAATTAGGATTGATTATAGTTTTCTAGAATCTTCTAGAAGTTTCTTTTGAATCCTATGGAGTTAGGATTGATAATTATGTTTTATGAGCTTTATTTGAAATAAAAAAATTGTTTTAAATGAAATTACGATTTTACTGTTCGTACGAATTTTACGACTTGATTTTATTAAAAAATATATTTCGCGTTGAAAACGCGTGGAAAACCTTCTGCATCGCCAAACGAAAGCTTCGTCGCCTGGCGACGAGCCCTGTCACTGGCGACAGAAGCGTGTTTTATTTCTTTTTGAACTTTGATTCGTTTTTATCGATTCCGGAATATTTTCTTATAAATAGGGTCCATGGACCTCCGTTTTTCAATAACCAAAATTCTCTAATTCCTCTCTCTCTCTCTCTAAGCTAAAGCTTATTCTCTCTCTCCCTCTTTCTAGCCTAGCGTTTTACAAACACAATTCCTTATATATTAGCACTAGACACACCTAACCAAGTTCGAAGTTTCCTTCGCCCTAGACGTGAAAGGTTTGATATATTTGAGGGTTTGGTCCCAAATCTCTATTTCAATTATTTAATTTAATTGTTTGATTTTATTATTTTCCTTAAATTTACTAATTTGTGAGTTTTGTTATTAGAAAGAGGTACGAGGCATCGAAGTAAGTACTTTGATTGTTTAATTGATATTTTGATATAGAAATCATGTTGAGATTGTTATTTTGATTCCTAGTATCATGTTAGGATGCTTTTCCTAGTATCATGTTAAGGGTAACGAATAAGTTTCTAATCACAATTATGATTTCTATGATGCTTCCTACTGTCTTTTCTATTAGCATGTTAGCATCATGTTAGGACTAAAGCTTTGATCTTTATTGTTTAGACAAATGCTAGGATTTGTTATTAATCTTGTTAGTATCATGCCGAAAATCTTTCTATTAATTTTATGCCTTAACATGATTATGATAATTATGATTATTATTATTATTATTATTTTGATGATTAAAGTTATTATTATTATGATTATTATTATTATGTTTCTTGATATTTATTATTGTTATCGCTTGATCACACCTTTTATGCATGTTTCAGTACTGCAAAAATGCTCAAAGAGACCCAAACTAAGAGACCCGTTAGCTACGTAAGTGGTCTATGTGAAAAGAGAAACCCGTTATCTTCATTAATAGGTCTCTCAAAATATCATATAGATCCGTCATTTAAGAAAACCGGTCTCAAGGTATATAGAGAGACCCATCCTTTCAAATAACAGGTCTCTTGATTTTTAGTTTTTAATTTGAGAAATCGTGCGCGTGGTGTATATGTTGGTAGTTGAAAACCCTATCCCTTTAAAAAAAAATTCACTCTCTCGCTCTTCTATCTCCGCCTCCCTCTCATCTGTTTCTAAAAAAAATTTCACTCTCATTCTTCTGACTCCACCTCTCATCTCTTTCTAGTTTACTTTTGGGAGTACTATCTCTCCTCGTTCTCCCTCCTCCTTAATCTTTTATCCTTCTCACCACAATTTTAATTTCCTTCATGTTTTTCTTAATTTCAAGAAGTGATCTCACTCTAGCATGTCAAAATTTCAAGATCTACTGTCAAGGCGAGTTTGTAATTTTTTTTTTCCGTTTTTAAGTGTTGATCTTCATTTTTTTTGTTGTCTTTAATGAAAATATGACTATCTTATGATAGCTTTTAATTTTTATTTTTTTAAAAAATTTTTATACAATTCTTCATTAGTTATGATAATAGATTTTTCATTTAGTTTTATTCCCTTTTTCTTTTACGTTTGTTTACAAATTTTTCCCTTTTCAGATCTAGTTTAGTTTATTTTTGGTTCACTTTTTTATATTGTTGTTCATTTTATTCTTCTTTAATGATAGCCAGGTCTGATATGTTGATGAATTTCTTTTATTTTCTTTTTCAATATCGTTTTTTTAGATCTTGAGATTTTAGTTCTAGAATTTTTTTTTTCGTTTTTAAAATTTATCTATTTAGTTTTTCCTGTCAATATATCCTTTTAGCTTGTTTTTGAAATTGGTTAAAATTATATTTATATAATTTATTGTGTTTTTTAATCGCCATTTAACCAAATTTTTAATTTACATCCTGTATTCCATCAGTTATGAATTTTTCTTTTCAATTTTTAGATTTTTGTTTTTTTTTATAGGTTTTAAATTATTTTTATGGGCTGCTTTGGTTGAGATTCCGTAGTTTTCTTGGTTTAGATTTTTTTTTTCATTACGTTGGTATAATTTTTGAGATTTATTTTACTAGAGACTAATTTTTGTTTGGTTTTACTTGTGTATGTTTGTGGTTACAGGAAAAGATTTCAACAAATTATCATCTAGAAGATCTTTGGAACCAAAAGTTATCATTTACAGAGTTTTGTATTTTGTTTTATTTTTTGTGTATTGGATTTTCAATTATATGTGTATTATGTTTGTAATTTTTGAGGTATATGACATTCAAGAATTATTTTTGTAGGCCAATCTTTATAATTTTCCGTCATCTTTTAGATGATGGTCTTCACGTTTTTGTTGGCCGATTCGACTGCTCAGTTCGTTTTGTGGTCTGTAAGGTGATGATCGATGATGTTTGATATGATATTTCTGCAACAATTCCGCGCATTCGGCTTGGAAATATGTTCCATTGTCACTGATCATCTCATGTGGTACCCCATAGCGGCATATAATATTTTTCTCAATGAATTGAGCTACATGTTTCGCCGTCAGCTTGGCATATGAGGCTGCCTCAACCCATTTGGTGAAGTAGTCGATTGCTACGAGAATGAATTCATGCCCCCCTCGTCCTGGTGGTGTGATTTTCCCAATGATGTCAAGGCCCCAAGTGGAGAAAGACCATGGAGAAGTATACGTGTAGAGAAGTGAAGGTGGAACATGCTATAAGTTTGCATAGATTTGACACTTCATACATTTTTTGACGTACTCGTGACAATCTCGCTCCATAGTAGTCCAATAGTAACCTTGTCGTTGAATTTTTTGGACTAACATCTTTGCATTCATGTGAGTTCCACATATACCAGCATGAAGGTTTTCCATGATTTTATGTGCTTATTTCTTGGTTATACATAAGAGATTCCTTCCTGTTGCGGTTCTCTTGTGGAGTTCTCCCCTGATGAGCACATACTGTGAGGCCAGGAGCCTCAAAGCACGGCATGCCCTTTTATTAGTATTAGGAGGATATTCTGCTCTTGTCACATAATTAAGGATGTCTGTATACCATGGTTCTTCATCTTCCTCCTATGATTCTTGTTCATCATCAAGTGCATGAACATAAGCTGGTTCATACCTTCTCTCTATGGTCAATGGCATTCTGATCGTGTCAGCTGGAATTCGCACCATTGATGCTAACTTAGCTAGTGCGTCAGCGAACTGGTTTTCTTCTCTTGGCAGATACGTATATTCCACTTCATCTAGTTGCTCCGTGAGAGTTTCCAGATGAGTTTGATATGTAGCGAGACTTTCACTCCTCACTTTCCATCTCTTAGAGATTTGGTTAATGATTAGTGAAGAGTCACCATCGATTCTGAGTTTCTTGATTCCCAAGGCGACAGCTGTTTCTAATCCCAAAATGCATGCTTCATATTCTGCGGCATTGTTGGTGACATCAAAGTCGAGCTTCATGGAAATTGGGATGTGTTCTTCATTGGGAGATATGAGCAAGACTCCCACACCACATCCCTTTTGGTTTGAAGCTCCATCGAAATAGAGCGTCCAACTATCGTCTTCGGTCATGAGTAAGTCTTCGTCAGGGAAATCATACTCATCTTCTTCTTTTTCAGCTTCTTCTAGCGGAAAGTCTGCTAAGAAGTCAGAAACTGCAGAACCTTTGATGGCCTTTTGTGGCACAAATCTCAAATCAAATTGAGCTAGATTGAATATCCATCTTGATAATCTGCCGTTGAGTGTTGCTTTCTCGAACAGATATTTGAGAGGATCCATCTTAGATACGACATGCACTGTATGAATGAGCATGTAATGTCTCAAATTTTGTGTGGCCCATAGAAGTGCGAGACACAATTTCTCGAGTGGCGTGTATCGCGTCTCATATCCTTGGAGTTTCTTGCTCAAGTAATAGATTTCATTTTCCTTGCTTTCGATCTCTTGTGCTAGCGTTGCCCCATCGTTTCTCTTGTGACTGTAAGGTAGAGTCGAAGAGGAAAGTCAGGTATTGCTGGCGCTAGCACGGGTGGGTTTGCCAAATACTCTTTGATTTTGTCGAAAGCCTTTTGGCAGTCATCATCCCACGTGACTGGGACGTTCTTCTTAAGCTTCTTGAATATAGGTTCGCATATCGCTGTGAGCTTTGATATGAACCTACTTATGTACTGCAACCTTCCAATGAAACCTCGAATCTCCTTCTCATTTTTAGGTGGTGGCATGGCCATGATCGCTTTTACTTTTGAAGGATCTATTGCAATCCCTCGAGAACTGATCACATATCCGAGTAATTTGCGTGACGTGACTCCGAATGCACATTTTGCTGGATTTAATCTCATGTTGTACTTACGGAGTCTTGCAAAAAATTTGCGAAGTGCGACAATATGGCCTGGGCGATCTTTAGACTTGACAATCATATCATCAACATAGACCTCCACCTCTTTGTGCATCATTCCATGTAAAAGTGTTGTAGCTGCTCTTCTTTTTTTAAGAGTCCTTTTTTTTTTACTGGTAGGTGGCACCCGCGTTTTTCAACCCGAATGGCATTACCGTATAGCAATATGTACCCCACTGTGTGATGAATTTGGTTTTCTCCATGTCTTCTTCGGCCATCAATACTTGATTATATCCGGCGTAACCATCCATGAATGACAGGAGTGCATGGTTTGCTGTATTATCGACCAGAATGTCAATGTGAGGTAGAGGGAACCCATATTTTGGGCTTGCTTTATTGATATCCCTGTAATCAACACACATTCTGACCCTTCTATCCTTCTTTGGAACTAGGACCACATTTGCTATCCATTCCGGATACTTGGATACTCTGATGAAACCTGCGGCCAATTGCTTCCTGATTTCTTCTTTGATTTTGAGAGCCACATTTGGTTTAATTCGGCGTAACTTTTGTTTGACAGGCTTCATACCTGGAATGAGTGGTATCGTATGCTGAGCTATATCCCTATCAATTCCTGGCATATCTTGGTATGACCAAGCAAATACATCAACAAATTCACTAAGCAAGTTAATTAGCTCTTTGCGTTCATCTTGACTTAGTGTTAATCTAATTTTTACTTCTTTAACAGTCGTATCATTGGAAATATTAACTGTTTCTGTATCTTCAATAACTGTTGTTTTATTTTTGTGTTCTTCCATGCTTTTATTATTTCTTTGTCATTTTTATCATTAGCAAAGCAATATTGATCAGGGTAATACATCAAAAGAGGCAAGGTCGGCTGCGACCTCACCAGAGTTATTAGGACTAGGAAGAGAGGACTCAACAAGAGTCTCAGGGCTGAACTCTATAGCAGAAAGAGGGTCGGCCTCAAACTCTAAGGACTCATCTACAGACTCAGACTCAGACTCGGACTCGGACCTAGACGATTCAGACTCATCAAACACAAGACCCTTGCCAGCTGTTATTTCCAACTTCTCTCCACTTGGCATAGTGATCCTCAATGTCTTGCGCCATCCCCTTGAAATGTTATCAGCTTGGACGATTAACTCGGAGGGATCAAACTCCTTGTTTGCTATGACCGCTTGAACGAGCTCAAAGTTATCATTGCAGACCGGCTTGGATTCATTTTTCTCCATTCCAAAAAAGAAGGTTAATTCCCAGATCATCAGAGTTCAGGCTGGCTGACTTCTCGACTGTGGAGAGTTCTTCATCGATGAAGTCACAATCGAGGAATACCTCGAATCCTGGTTCACGGATCCCATCATGGACAAATGGTTTGGGGAATTCATAGCATGGGAAGTCTTCCCCTTCTTTGATGTACTGGCCGTTGAGAGTGAACGGATATGGATCCATGGCAATTTATGTCTTCGTGATTTGAGCATTGTTGCGAGCCTTCAATTTCAACGCAGCCCGTTTCAGGTCTTCCTTTGTCGGCTCGAATCCTAAGCCGAAAGTGTTCTTCTTGACTGCACCAGGATGGCCCCAAGATTTAGCCATTTTCTTCTTGAGACCAAGGGTCATTCCAGGAAAGTAACCTTGCCTCTTCAGAATGGCGTTGATACTAGTGTTTGAATAAGGATCGAAGTCGAGATGACACTTTTCCTCTTCTTCGATCGCAAGAACATCATCTATAGAAAACCCCCACAGATCTTCATCTTCCTCGTCGTGTTCAACATGGACGATAGGGGTATCAATAACTTGAATGCGCATAGGAGAAGCATCGATAGTAATCGGAATCCCTCCCACTATGGCTTTCACTTTCTGGTGAAGCGACGACGGAATCGCCTTTAGCTCATGAAGCCAAGGGCGTCCTAATAACAGATTGAAAGAGGCCTTAATGTCCACCACCTGAAACTTGGTGCGACGTTCAATAGCCCCAGTAGTTATATGCAGTACGATAGTACCCACGGCTTGACGGCGAGTATTATCTTAAGCTCGAATCCCTTGAGTAGAGGGAGTCAACTCTTAGTTCTTTATACCCAACTTCCTTGCAGTACGGAGTGGGCACACATTGATTACAGAGCCATTATCAACCAGGCTCATAGGAACATTCATCTGCCTACACACTACAGTGAGGTGTAAGGCCTTATTATGTTGGTCCCCTTCCGGGGGTAGATCCTTATCAGAAAAGGAGATCAGATTGCTGGTACTCGGCAGCTCAGTAGTGAGAAAGTTGACCAATCCTCGAGGAGTCATGTCGTCATCAACTCCTATCTTCACCAGAGCATTCATTACAGCCTTTTGATGCTCGTGGGAAGTGGCCAAAAGCTTCCATACATTCATCTCCACCTTGGTCTTTTGCAGTTGATTGACCACATCGCTATTCACAGGGTCGACGGGATCAACTATCGGATTTTATTGTGGTGGAGGTGGGTTAGGTTGTTGCAACCGTTCACTTCTGGTGAGATCCTTGACCTCAAGGTCCCCCCAAACATCTTCACTGGTGCCGAGAGATGAACAGGCTATGTCTTTGAGATAGACGTCTTCATCATCACTATCCCAAATCCCATTCTCTCTTTTCAGTGTTTGAGATAAATACAACTTCCGGCAGAGGTTTATTCACAGGTTGAATGAGTTTTGACGGATCAAAGGAGACTTCATCTCCCATGATAGCAAAAGCATCAGAAAGAGGACATGTTTGAATGTTAGGCTTCTTGCCCCCTGGAGGGACAGGAAGTTGGTTAGCATCAATTTGGTCTTGGATTGCGTCTTTCAGCCTCCAACACTTCTCAGTGTTATGACCCTTGCCTTGATTATACTTGCAATAAGCATTGAGGTCATAGTTAGCGGTCCTATTCCCAGGTCGAGGTTCTGGAAATGGTCCGATTGGCATAATCAGTCCCTAACCATGAAGACGGTCATAAGCAGCATCATAAGTCATTCCCAAAGGCGTATAAATCCTCCTTTGCCTTTGGAATCTTTGAGGAGGAGCATTAAGGGCTAGCACATCATTGATGTTGATATTGTTGGTAGCATTATTGGGCTTAGAAGACGAAGAAGAAGGAGTGTCGTTATTCTTGTTTTTCCAAGTGCTATTGTTATTGGTGCTACCAACAGACTTCATCAGTTCGTATTCGATATTGATTCCAATATCGTATACAGCATCAAAGGTACTTAGAGGTAGAAACTTCAGGTGTTGCTTGTATTTATGCGTCAGATTGGCAATGAACAAGCGAACCATCTCCTTCTCCTTGGGAGGATCCACCAAGAGCGCATCTCTTTCTCTCCACCTGCTTAAGTAAGTGGTGAAGCCTTCATTCTCTTTCAGTTTGAGAATGGAGAGTTCACATTCAGAAGTCTTGGCCTGGATGTTACACTTGTACCGATTCATAAAGCTTTCAGTAACATCCTCCCAGGTCGCGACATGCTTGGATTCCAGAGAATAGAACCACTGTTGACAGGCATGTTCTAAGGAAAGAGGAAACACCGTAGGGAAGAGTGTCACATCTACTCCCTTAAGAGCCATAGTTGCAGAAAAAGCCTTCAAATGGAAAAGTGGATTATCAGTAGGCTTGAACTTGGGAATATCAGCAGTGGAAAACTTCTCAGGGAGCTTCTCTCTTATAGACGAGGAGGTGATAGGCTGTTCCACATAAGTGAACTCTTCAGAAATCTTGCTCATTTGTTCCTTGATCTTGTCCATTGCAGCAGTAGTGACACTGTTTTGCTTGTCTTGCTCTACAGTGCTGACTCTAGTAGTGAGTATCTGCATCATGTCAGACAATCTTTCGATTGTCATGTTGAGGTTCTCGATGTCTTCCTTAGTGGCCATTGGTTGAAAGTAGACTGGAGACGGATCTTGTGGAGATGACTGAGGTGGTTTCCTTGTATGCCTCTTTGGTATAAGAGGTTGTTGAGGTATGGACTCGAACCGTAACAATCTACCCTTGCTTTTTTCCCAAGTGATGTGACACCGAAACAAACACACCTTTAATGACCCAAACTTGACCTTAACCTATCCAGATTAAAAAAAGAAATTTTTTTTTTATGAAGCTCTACTTATTAAAAAAAGAAAACATGGGAGGATACCATCCGACTTACTCCGAAAAAAAAAAACGACACAAAAAAAAAACAAAACTTCCCTAAAATACGGTCAAAAGTGGTGCATGACAAAAACAAAGTGTGTGGACATAATATGTGAGTGATTAGGTGAGGTTATAGACGCGTGTTTTGACCGTATAGTTAGACACGACTCAATACTGGACACTTTCATGGGCACCTTGTCACGGTGAAGACTGGCGTGACACGGTTAAGCCTACCGTCAGACGGTAGACTCTCCCGTGTCACGGCACTGTTCACCGTGACACGGCAGACAATGCCGTGACACGGTGCGCAGTTCCAGGTCAGTTTTGTGATTTTTTTTCAGATTTTAATCGATTTTAAGTCCGTACTAATTACTATGTGAGAATAAAAAACCCTCGGTCATGGGTCAAACAAAAAGAGCAAACACATTAGGGTTAGCACCGAACAAACACATAACATTTAGGCACGATGATGTAAAAAAAAAGTTCGCAACCTAAAGTCAAGATCTATGTTCAACTATTGGTCAAGCTTTGGGTGTCAAAATGGTACCATGGTTAAGAGTTTAGACGCGTTAGCAAGGCAGCCTCCCTTGAGGGTGTATGCCAACGGGCGGCTCAACGAGTTCGTGATGAAATCGAACTCGACTCCATGGTTTGGGTGGATTTAATGACTCGGATGAACCCTTATTGCCATGAGCGTTTTTAGGTTGATAAAGCTTAAATCCCCCGGGGCTAAGACGCATGTAGAACACATACGTTTTTTCAGAAAAATCGAAGGAAGTCGACTGTGAGAAAAGAAAATAGGCCACCAGACAGATTTTAGGACTGCCGTGACACGGCAGAAATTCCCGTGTCACGGTACAGTGTGCCGTCAGACGGTACACTGTACCGTGACACGGCAGACTCTGCCGTGACACGGCAGACTCTGCCGTGACACGGCAGTCAGAAAATCTGACTGGTGCCTTGTTTGCTTTTGCGCGCAACCAAGTTATCCAATTTTTCCTACGGGACAGACTTGAATGCGACGTTAAAACGTCTATGCAGATGCAAAAATGCCAAATTAATCACAGGAATATTTTTTCAAGAATCTTTCAAGTCTCATCCACTCATCTTAATTAAATACCGATCACTCAAATCGATAAATAATTAAGAATCCTCCCAGTGGAGTCGCCAAATTATAGGCGTCGTTTGAAGTGCGCCTACGTTAAAAGCATGTGGTGAATATGCTTGGCACTCATAGGAAGTGGGAATTGACATATACGATTAGGGACAAATAAAGTAGGGAGCCGCCAACAAGTATTTTAGGAACTTATAAACCGTTCACAGATCATAAAAAGGCAACCACGATAAGGGACAACGTTAGGCAACAACGATTGACCCGTGAAGGTTACACCCCATTCATAATCCATGAGATTATTAACTCCATATGGTTCGGAACCACGAAAGGAGGATTGGGGATGATGGTACGAAGTGAGTCATGGAGTCACATTCGCCCGTATTGGCCTCTACTCGATTCTTATATTGAAAAGCATTCCTGTGATCTCAAAGGCATACAAACAATAATTCAATTCGCTCCAAACTATTATTTAACTACTTTGGTTTAAAATTACTGCACACATAATTCTAAAAATTTAGTGATCACTTCAATTAATAATAAGATTAAAAAGGATCCTAAACCGATCGTCCAAATTATCTTATTAGTCGTGATTTTCAATTACATATTCCCCTTAAACATGCAATATGGTGATCAAAATAAATAATAGAATCAATATTAATATAAAAACCAATCTGATCATAATTCCAACAATATAAAAATCGTTAGAAAAATAATAATAATAAAAAGAGCATGATCCTTACTTTGAATCTTTTTGTTTGCAACTACAAAATAATAAACGAGTTAGTAACTTCAAGGAAATAATAAAAACAATAATTAAATTAAATTAAATACAATAAGGTTGATTTTGGGGCCAAACCCTCAAACGATTCTACCTTTCACGCCTTGGTGTAAGGACAGAACCTCGAGTAAAATATGGACTCCTTTGAGTGCTTGAAGAAGGAATTTTTGAAGAGAAAAGGGTAGGCTAGTGTTTAGGTTAATAGCATAGAGGAGAGAAAAATAAGAATAGTCGAATTCTGGTTGCCCTGTACATCAGAAATGAGGGGGTATTTATAGCAAAATGTGCTGAGGGAGCACACGGAACCCTAAAATGATAAAAACCCTAAAAATATATCTCGTGACACGGTCAGACTGTACCGTGACACGGTTAGACTGTACCGTCAGACGGTACAAGTTCCCGTGACACGGTCAGTTTTGGAGTGACGCGGGAAATTTTTAGAAAACGGAACAGAAAACGCGTTAAGGGTTTACGTGGAAAGGACACAGAACTTCCCGTGTCACAGCAGACCTCCCGTGTCACGGGAAGTCCCACCGTCAGACGGGAACAGTTCCCGTGACACGGTCAAGCTGTACCGTGACACGGTCAGTTCCAGTCCATTTTTCCGTCTAAATTCATTTTTAACCCTAATTTCTTTCGTCTTTTTAAGTGCCGATTGATAATTTCGGGCTTTTTTCTGACTTTTATTATTCGGGCTAAAATAAGAAAATAATAAAATAAAAATAAATAAAATATTTGGGCCAAAAATAAATAATAAAATAAAAAAATAAAAAGGTTTGGGCTTAAAATTAATTAACAAATTAAAACTATGCTTTTACCAAACACCAAGACTGATCCATAGACCTTTCAAAAATATGAATTTAATAAAATACGACTTTTTAAGCACTCTCGGGATTAGATACTAAACCCGACCAATAGTGGCGATGAAAGGTTATTTATCATCGGGTTTGGTTTCGGGGAGACATTTTTAGGTGTCTACAGTTGCCGAAGATATCCTTGCCTAAAGCTATCCTCATTTATTGCGATAATATTCCGAGGAAAAATTACCGAAGACCCATGCTTGTCGATCTTTTAAAAGCTCGCTTGAACTTTGCTTCCGCTATGCCAGTACGATGGCGCTTTTGCTGGTTTTGTACCTGTATGTCGCTGCCTTCTGAATTGTGAACCATTATGTTGGTGCCTCCGCTGTGTGAACCATTATGTCGGTGCATTGCAATGAGCCAATGCTTAGGCGCTTTAAGTTAAGTGAGACGATCATTCCAGGTCGATCACTTTATGCAATTGTAATCGAGCCGATTACTAAATCATGTTAAATTTCTTAGAGGGGCTAACTGGCGTACCAAGGAACCCAAAATGTTATAAGAGGTCGAAATAACTGCACTGAGTGGCTGAACATTCTGTCGCCACTGAAATATTGCTGGCGCCACATATATGGCTTCAGCGCCAGGCGCTGGAACTAGCGCCATGCGCTAAACATTACCGTCTAGCGCCAAAGCCTTTCGTTTGGCGCTAGAGTCGGTATTTTCATATATACCCCTTTCTTCGTCATTTTCGCTGATGGTGCTTATTTTTGCTCGAGAATCACCCGTGAACTTCAATTCACTCGTTCTTGCTCGTTTCTCAATTAAATTCGCTCAAATTTGTTGCAAATCAAAGCTTATTTCATCCGTTATCCTGAACTATGTAAGTTTTCTCCAAACTCACTCCGGTTTTGATGAATTTAGCACATGTTTGTTCACGAATTTCTTAAAAATTCGAAACTTGAATTGCTTAATTCACTTTGTTTTTCAAATTTTATGCCATGAAATTGCTTGATTATGTTTATATATTGCCTTGGGAGTAATTTGAGACTTTCTTGACTCAATTTGGTGAAGAAGAGAACTCACCATTGTTGGACCTCTTAAGGTTGGGAATACAATGTGGCTTGTTCTTGGTGTTCTTGCTAGCAATTCTTGTCAAGTTTGTCACAATAATTACCATAGTATTTTAAGAAATTGTTTGGATGCTTGAAAAATGTCGTGTATGCTCAATTTGAAATTTTGCTCTATTTTAGTACTACGTAGTCTCTTTTTTGCGAACATAGTATCATGCGGCTAGGAGAACCTTAGATACTATAGAACCTTAATTCATGATGATTTTGCACAATGTAGCATGGCGAGACAGAGAGGTTCGTGTTCACGGTCCCGAGACACGCGACGGGAGCATGAGCCCGTAGAGGAGGACGCCGATCCGTCCACTTCTCGTGGTCCTCTCCCTAAGTGGGATGAGCGGACTCTGTACTTCTCCCCCGTCCACCATATTTATAAGAGGGTGCAACGTGGGATTACGGTTGGTAGGACGCGCTGCCATGGCTCAGGCTGCGATACTCTGGGCGACCTATACAAGATGTATATCGGTATTGATGGAGAGGTGAGACTTCTCTTGGAATCTTGCGGGTTGACTACACTGTTTGAGACCTCAGAGGCCATGATTGCCTCTAGCGGGGGTCATCACGTGGCTCGTGCCCTGGTGGAGTTCTTTTGGAACACCACCAACACTTTCCACTTCCCCTGGGGTGAGATGATGGTCACCCCAACCGACTTCAGTCTTATTACGGGACTGGAGTTTAGTTCTTCTGCGCTGTCGTTCGACAACGAGATCAGCGTCTTTTCTCCTGAGGTTGAGGAGCTATTGGATCCGATTGCTGTCCGGGCTCGTGTTGAGGTAGAGTCAACTCAGCTAAGCGCCAAGGGCATTCACCGTTCGACTCTGGCGGCGGCTTTCGAGGATGATGCGACCACCCGAGAGCAGCGGGTGCGCATCTTTGTGCTTATCTTGCTGTCAGGGACGTTTTCTCCTGACAACGGTAGTAGAGTGCTGCTTTACTACCTACCTGCGGTCCGTGATCTACACTTGATCGAGACTTAAAACTGGGCCAGCTTGGCCTATGATTACTTTGTTCGAGTGTTACGAGACTCGTGTCGACACCGGTCTTTCACGGGAAACGTCGCTCTGTCCGGTTTCTTGAGAGTAGTAGAGGTATACTTTACTCCCATAAAGTTTAGCTCTAAGCTTTGGTTAGCACTTGCTGATACTTTTTTGCCTTTTGTAGGTCTGGTTCTACGAGTACCTTCCCTCAGTTAAGCCGGCAAGACCGTCGCCGCGCAGGTTTCTAGTGAGCGCCTATTGGGGAGGCCGTCGCGATGGGACGTATATTGCTTATGTTCGAGATCAGATCATCTTGGTATGGTTCTTTGTATAGTTGAAAATTTTCGTATTACTGTTGGTAGATTCTTATCTGATAGGCGTTCTTTGTAGGAACCTGACGTGTAGTACCGGCCGTGGATCGGCTTGGTTATCCTTGAGTTAGCTGCGCAGTATACCGTTGAGCGTCGCTATTTCATAGGGACATATGGAGCAGTTGTATATCTTGGAGAGAGGGTTGCTATTCAGCATTCCTCAGACACTTTCGTCGTTCCTGCTCCTCCGCCGCGTCACATGTTTAATGGCGCGAGGTTGGTGAGCATGTCAGAGAGAGCTGGTACCCCTTGGCAATCTTACACGATCCTTGGGCGGTGCTATGAGGAGGAGCTGGTGCCGTTGTTAGCTCCCGTCCCTGTACTGGTTGAGGAGGTGGCGGTATGATTTTCATCTTTTACCTTTTGTTAAGTAGCCCCCAAGTAATTTTTTACTGATTTTTATTGGCTTTGTCAGGCAGGACCTACTGAATTTGTGCCACCTCGTATGTCCATCCATTATCAGGGGATATACAGGCCGATCGAGGAGATGATTCCTCCGGCTCCTAAGGATGAGCGCTTCGTGGAGTGGTCGATTCCTCGTCACCAGACTAGGGTAAGCTTTATTTATTTGCAATTTTGTCCATATATGTTATGCATCATTACTGACTTTATTTCCTTGACAGTTCTCGTGCGAGGTGGTCACGGCGATGGCAAGGTGTATAGATGCCTTCCTGAGCCAGCTCGTTTGGATGAGGAATGTAGCTACGGGTCGTCGCAACGCCGCCGTTCAAAAGGTAGTTTCCCTTCTTATTTTTGCATTACTGCTTCTATTTTTGTTGTTTCTGACTTAGTTTCTTCTTGCAGGGTTAGCCCATTCCTTTTCGTACCTGGACGAGACCTGAGGTGCGGAGAGAACCTATGAGGTCTAGCTCGAGACATCGCCGTACTTTCTCTGGCGGTTGGGGTGGTCGTTTTGAGGCTGCTCGGACCGAGGCGGTGGTGGGCTTAGGCTCTTCATCTGAGGGTGTACACGCTGCGCCGGTAGGCCAGGGATAGGCTACCTCGGCTCTTAGAGGTGGTGGGATGTACGAGGTCGGCTCATCATCGCAGCAGCCTCCGCAGCCTCAGCCTCAAGTTCATCATGGGTGGACGAGTCCGGAGCTGCGTTTTCCGCCTCCCAAGGAGACTGGAGCTGGTGGAGAGGTTACTCCTCGTACTACACAGTTTTATGATATGATGGGCGTCTCTCATCATTTGCGTCCTCCGACGTCGTAGTTCGTATCTATGCTTTTTTATTTTGACTTTGTCTAGAACTTTACCTTTGTTAGACTCATTTATTAGACATATTTGTAATAGATACCACTATGAGTTTATTTATTTAACATTTATTTATAATTTTGGAAAAATACACTTTAATAATCTCAATTATGGGCGATTTACCTACAATAATCCCAACTAACGTTTATTTTCTACTAATCCCAACTATGCCCTAAGTTTTCCTCCAGCACTCCCAAAAACCGGTAACCTACTAAAAAGGTAAACTTTTTTAAAAAAAAAAACGACACATGTTAGAACATGCTTGGCTTAATATAAAAAAAATAAAATAAAAAGAAAAAATATATCAAAAGTCATCCAGCCACCCCCTCCTCCCTTCAGCCACCTTACACCCACCATGAAACCCTAGACCATGGCGGCTCTATCCTTTTTCTTTGCCCAACACCGCGGCTCAGCCGCCTCCACCAACGCCTATCCCCTCCGACCAACCGCAGCAGCGCAGCACACCCGACTGACCCGAAGAACACCCACAAAACCCCTTTCTCTCTCCTTCTCGTGCCTCTTTCTCTCTCCTACGCTGACTAACACTCACGATTCCACAAACACCCATGGTTCCACGACCACCCACGTTAACGAACACCCACGAACCCACCGAATTCTTAACGTAGACATCATCTTCAACCTCCAGACCTAATCCACGCTGGTGACGACCTTTAAGGTGGTCGAATTCGAGGTTGGGCTCTTGTTTTGGGGGTCATGGATAGCTGGTTGGGTGGTTTCAGGGTTGGGGTGGGTGGTAGAGGCCGACCGACCATTTTTGGTGGTTGTCCGGCCTATTTCCTGCGAGATCGAGGATTGTGGTTGGGGTGCCGACGAGTTTTGGGTGGGGGAGAGAGTGGCTGCCACTTTGGGGGTTTTTTATTTATTTATTTATTTTTATTTATTTTTTTTAAAAAAATTAACCAATCCAGTGTTGACACGTGTCATGGTACCTTTTATAACAGGTCATTGACTTTGTGTTTACCGGTTGGGACTGTAGGAGGAAAACTCAAGGCATAGTTGGGATTATTAGAAAATAAACGTTAGTTGGGATTATTGTAGGTAGATCGCCCGTATTTGGGATTATTAAAGTGTATTTTTCCTATTATTTTTTCATTTTTATGTGCATGTTTGTGTGTGCAAAGAATTGTTATAATTAATAATTTTTTCGCAAAAATTCCGTCATTTTTATTATTGATGGAGGGTATCCGATTTTCTCCCCCAAAAAAGAAAAAATGAAAAGAATAAAAATATTAGATTTACAAAAACTTAAAAATTAAATATAAATAAAATCCAAAAAATATAATTGATTTATTTGATATATTAATTAAGAAAAAGGGTATAAAAATAATAAAAGATCGTTAAGTCATTGTTCAGACTCGAATCAGCCAAAAAATGCGGTTTTTTGAAAGGCTTGTATGATAAGACACATCAGCGCCATCTGGCGCCACGCGTTTTGGGTTAGCGCCAGACGCTAACACTTAGCGTTTGGCGCAAGGCTCTGGCGTCATGCGCCAGGGTCTGGCGTCTGGCGCTAATGAGCGCTGACTCCAAATCCTTTCTGGATTAATACTGTGCCAATTTTGTGTATAAATAGCCCCCTGATCAGCCGAATTTGTTCATAATTTCAGCAGATTAAATATAACCTTAGCTTTTTAAAAAATAATAATCATGTCTTTAGTCTATAAAAGTTTTACCAACTTCACTCATGAATGGTGTCGGTCTCTAACTTGTATGGTGTATGTATGGTGTATGTTTGGTGGGTATGTATGGTGTCAAGGGGGTAGATCTTGATGTAGAATTTATTCATACCGCCTTAGAATATTGGGATGTGGATACTCAATGTTTTAGACTAGGGTGTGATGAAATTAGCCCTTTGCCGGAAGAATTCGGTGCTATCTTAGGCTTCCCTACATTTGATCTTGCAGTAATCCCTAGAATAAATGAATATTTTTATAAGGATTTTGAGCACTTCTTTAATTTAAAAGGCAAAGATCTAACAAATATAGTAGATGGTAGCATAGTTAATTTAAAAGAATTTGCTCGCCATTATTTTGATAGACCTTATTCTGAGTCTTTTCATGTTTGTAGAAGATGGGCTTTTCTTTTTTGCATGCTTAACCAATATCTTTTCACTAGTGGTAGAACTAATGAGGGTCAAGCAATCATATCAACTGTCTTGGAGCAGATTGAATCTAGGAGAAATCCAATGCCATTAATCGTTGGAGAGACTATGCTTAGTCTTGATGAATTGAAAAGAAATCCAAAAGCACCTTTTCGGGGCTCTTCAATTTTATTACAGGTAGAAAAATAATATTTTTAATTATAGAAATCAAAAACATATTTTTGTATAGTAATACTAATTTATTTGTATTGAATTTTTTTACTGATGTGGCTAATGGAAAGACTAGAATTAATTAGTCCTCCGGACAATAATGAAAAATACACTCCAAATTGCTTTGTGAGAAGGAAGAAACGCTTCTCTAAGATGGGGCGCCATGAATGGAAGAAGGTCTTTGGCTCTTGTAATTTTACCATCAAGTGGGTCATTCCTTGGTGGAAAATAGAAAAGATGGTTGGTGTCAACAAGCAACCCTTCTGTCGTCTTCTAAGCTTGTCCAGGATGACTTTTTAATATCCCTGCAGGGTAAAAAGACAGTACGGCTTACTTCAAACAATTTTTTCTAGGGATCTTCGTCGTCCCTATGAATTTCTTGTCTCTCAAGAAGTAGACAAGTGTGATGCTTATTGGAGCGCTAGACCTTTATGGGAAGTGATTACCCAAATTGTTCCTCCTTCCTTGCCCAATGATGTGAAGAGGTTGCTTCTGAAGAAACATTCAAAGGACATGAAAAAAATCAGAGAAAAACTGATGTGAAGAGTCGTCTAGGTGAAAAAGAGAATCCCGTTAAGGAACGCTTGGGTGAAAAAGTTGAGTTCAAAACACCTACAATTCCTAGGGAGAAGAGCTCTACGAAGGATAAAGGGAAGAGAAAAGCTGACACTTAAGTGAAGAAGGCTTGGGTAGAGAAGAAACATGGGGTCATAGCTAAGGGAGAAACCATTTACTCCAAAATTGAATGTAGGTCCTCTAAAGGGTGCCTACTAGCTAAAGTTATGGATGATGAAGAGGATACAGACAAAAATTGGAAGAGAGCAAAGAAAGAGAAAAAGGACTAAAGCATTGCTTAACTTTCAATTATTAGACTTAATTTTAAATTTAAAGTTAATTTGTTTAAGCTTTATTTAAATTCCGTCAATAATGTAATTGTTAGTTTATTTTATTAATGAAATTTCAGCTTTTGATTTAAAACATCTTCTTTAAATTAAATTTATTAAAGCAATTAAAACTAAAAATTTAGTTTTCCAGAAATTTTTTCGAGTACGGAAGTCGGAAATTTTCTGAAAATCACCGAAATATTCCCAGGTATTCCCAGAAAAAATAGCGCTGCTTTTTTACGACTGGAGCCAGGTGCGGCAGTCTGGCGTCAGGCGACAAACACTGTCGTCTGGCGCTAGAGTCAATCGGCTGGCGACGGAATTTTTTCCGTGACGCCGATGCTTCGTCGAATTTCTGTCGAATTTATTTTTAAGTCTGGGATGCGAGGTTTGCAAAAAATAAAGTGGCCGCACCCGTAAAGGGTTTCCTACTTATCCTTTATTAAGGAATCAGGCCAAACGTAGCTCTCTTGAATATCCTACTCAAGTAATTATGGGTAGTACTTTTTAAGTTAATCAAGGTTTGTCATTTTCGAGAACACATTGCCATCCATATCTGTTAATTTTGCTGCACCTCCTAATAGGATTGATTTAACAATATAGGGTCCAGACCAATTAGGTCTAAATTTCCCCCTTGGATATAAAACATTTTTCCTTAATGCTGTTAACACCAAGTCTCCTACTTTGATGATTCTTGTCTTGACCTTCTTATTAAAATGTCTAGCCATACGAGTTTGGTAGCATTGAGTATGATGTAGAGCTTCTAGTCGTTTTTCATCAAGTAGAATTAGCTCCTCATATCTCGTCTTAGTCCATTCAACTTCATCGAGTTTGCTTTCTAATGCAATGTGTAGAGATGGTATCTCTAGCTCTACAGGTTGTACGACATCCATTTCATAAACCAGGAAAAATGGCGTATTTCCTGTTGATGTGCGGATCGACGTGCGATAACCCCATAATGCGAAGTGGAGTTTGTCAGGCCAATCCTCGTAATTTTTTGTCATTTTCTCGATGATAGTCTTTAAATTTTTATTAGCCGCTTCGAGTGCTCCGTTTGCCTAAGGTCTATAAGGAGAAGAATGATGGTGTTGAATGCCATATTTTTGTAACAATTCTTCACACTCAGCTTGAAAGTGAGTTCCATTGTCACTTATCATTTCATGTGGGACTCCATATCGACAAATAATATTTCTTTCGATAAAGAGTGCTACATGTTATGCAGTGAGTTTAGCGTATGATTGTGCTTCGACCCACTTTGTGAAGTAATCAATTGCTACTAGGATATATTCGTGACCTCCTGTTCCTGGGGGAGTGATTTTACCAATAATTTCAATTCCCCATGTAGAGAATGGCCACGGTGAAGTGTAGGTGTAGAGTAGGGATGGAGGAACATATTGTAAATTGGCATAGATTTGGCAATTAGGGCATCTTTTTTCGTATTGATGACAATCCCCATTTATGATAGTCCAATAGTATCCTTCTCGCATTATCTTTTGGACTAATATTTTTCCATTTGAGTTCAACAAATGCCTTCATGGACTATCCTCATTGCTCTTTGAACATCCTTTTTTCCTACACATAAGAGAGCTCGCCCCTTAGGTACCCTTTTGTGTAACTCATTGTCTATGAGTACGTATTGGGAAGCCAAGAGTCTTAATGCTCAGTTTGCTCTTTTGTCAGCATGGGGAGGGTATTCTCCTTTGGTGATCGACATAATTAAGTATATCCGTATACCATGGTTCTTCTTCTTCTTCTTCATCTTGGATCACTTCATCATCTTCTATAGCATGGATATAAGCCGGTTTATGCCTTTTTTTCTATAGTTAGAGGCATTTGCTCGATTTCTGTAGGAATCCTAACCAATGAGGCTAGTCTTGCCAAGGCGTCAGCAAATTGATTTTCTTCTCTAGGTATATACGTGTATTCCAAGCCACCTTCTCTAACTGATTAGTAAGAGTTTCCAGATAAGTTTGGTAAGGGGCTAGACTTTTGCTCCTTACTTTCAATTTCTTAGAGATCTGATTGATGATCAATGAAGAGTCCTGACAAGGGTCAGAAATAGGTCTTTGAAACTAACCCTACACTAGGCTAAACAAAATTTGTAAACACTTAACTAACCTAAATACAAGTATAGAGGTAAGTCAAGGGTTGAACCGAAAGGAACGGTAATGTCTAGTGCTTTCGATTTGGGTTCCTAAGATAGGCCGAAGACGAAGGAAAGAAGGTGACACTAACAACTACTTAAACGAAGAAACCGAACAAATAAAGTGCTAGGGATTAGGATTCACATATAATAGGAAGTTGACTAAGTCGAGTGATGCGAGGGAAAACCAATCATGCAACCAAAAGAGCATATCAAGCTATTTTCCTTGAGGTCTAACTAGCGTCAACTACGATAAACTATAGCTAGGAACGTCACAAGACACCTCAGTCGTTAAATGCAAGCCACAAATCAATGGTTCGTATCAATGTGAACCTACAATGCAATCTAGTGTGAATAACTAGGGTGATCAAGCCTAAATCAAACACACACATGCACATAGTCAATCAATCACATCATCAACTCCATAAATTATCCCCCAATTTACATCAATCCATCACATCATATAAGCTTCACCATCACCCTAGCAAGCAAACTACTCTAGCAACATCATCAAATCAACAAACAACTATAGAAAACAAGAATCAACTCTTAAAGAAGAACAATTAGTCTAATCAAAGATCAAAGATCAAAATCCAATAAAAAAATCAAACAAACATGAATATTAAACAAAACAATAAATGAGATAGAGTTTAAAAATTCTGTTTGATGATAGAGAAGATCTCCAATACAATTGTCACCATTAAATCTTCAATCTCTTAATCACCATTGAAACCTCACTTTCTCTCTCTAAAATATACTCCTAAAATTAACCCTAAAACTAGAGAGAGAAGCTCTCAACTAAGCTAAGAGTATGATCAAAATCTAATATGAAAACTTGCCCCAAAAATCAGGTTTACAAAGATATTTATAGAGGCGCTAAAACACTAAAAGCCGAGCAACAAATACCCAGGAAGGCGTGCATGCGCAGCAGGGGAGGTGCGCCCGTGCCACCCAGTTGTGCGCCCGCGCCAAAGGGTGGTGCGCCCGCAACCGAGCTCTTTCTCTGGGTTTTTTTGAAATTCTCGCGCCTTCGTACGTTCGCTAAGGTCGCATGACTATGATGATGATGAACACTAGGAGTGGCAGTAGCTAATACTCTTGATTAGTGGGTACACCACTTCTTAATGGTAGCACGTTATGAGAGCGCAAGAGCCAATACTTGGAATTTCCACTTCCTTGCATCTTGAGCTTTCCAAATGTCGTTAGCTTGCTCCAAAGGATTTCTCCACCTTAGTAGATCACCATTATCAAGACCAGAACCTCGTACAATACCTACAACCATGGAAATAGAGCAAATAAAGGAGAAAACACTATAGAACAAACGAAATACACAAAAACAACAAAATAAGAGAGGAAAGGTAAAACTAAGCAACAAAGCTTAAAACTAAGAATTTATGGAGCAAGAAAGCTATGAAAAGAGGATGAAATCAACCTAAATGCTCATCAAATGGGTTGCATTTATGACACCCATCAATTGCCCCAAAGCTTATCTTTTTCTCGTCCTCGAGCAAAACATAACCAAGGGAGTGAAAATGACGAGCTTATTCAAACAACCTAAAGAGGGGAAGAGACAAGAATATACACGAACTCACTTTCGTAGGAATTACAGTCAATTTTAGCAACTAAAGACAAGCCATTTAAACCCCTAGATCGCCCTAGAGGACGAGTGATGCTCTCGTAAGGGTTTCCTAAGAGTTTAACCCATAACTCTCATAATAATACAAACAAGGCAAAGTACGAAAAACAATTCAAAAGGAATGTAAAACAAACAAATTTTCATGAAAGGACTTCTCCAAATGTACAAGCACAAATGAATGCAAATCTTTCTAAACAAGAAAGGGAGTGCACATTCCAAGATACCCAAGGTTGATTGAAACATAAATATGCTAAGCATAGGAACTAGCTTTAACAATCCACTTTCATCCCAAACGATTTTACCACGTTCTTCTTACTAGTCTCATATCAACCTCTAGTGAGAATCCCAATGATTCCTCGAAGGAACCATAAAAAGAGAATTTTTAGGCTACTCGACTTCTTGACTATGCATCCCTTCTCCTTAGGCTAAAACTCACATTTCTCTCCACCAATGAATGACTAAACAACTAAGGTCAAAATGTCTTTCCCCAAGGTTGTAACGTTATGGCAAAAGGATGAGGGTAGGCTAAAATTTAAAATTTGGTGGTTAACCTAAATTGTGAAGCAAAGATTGCGCATTTCTTTACACCATAACCAAGTAATCACCAAACAAACAACACCCCAAGCTTATTCAAAGCTATAAATCACAAACATATACACAAAAAGCGTGAGAACGCTTCCCCGCAAGCTTAAATGGAGCATTGTCCTCAATGCTAAAAAAGGAAGAATACTCACATCAAAATATTTTTGCATTTTTCATTTTTCACTTTTTTTCTTTAATAGTGCTTTGTCCTCGCCTCTTTTTACTTTGGACGGCTTTTCAACTTTGCATTTTCTTTGTCCTTGCCTTTTTTTAACTTTGGACGGATTTTTCATTTATTCACTTGCCATTATTCACAAAAATATTCAAAACACAATCTTGCATTCATTTGAACCAATAACCATACTAATACACCACAAACTCCAAAGGATGACCATTTGCTTCTTAAAAACCAAAAATGGAACAAAAAGAAACAAAGGCTCAAGAATCTAAAGATGTGGCTTGAAAAGAAGTAAGAAAAGCTCAAATGGTTAGCAAGTAGGCAAATGTAAACCCAAAAATAACAAAAAATATGAATACTACCCTAGAAAAAGAAAAATTACCACCCCGAAAAGATTCCTTTGTCCTCCCTGAATGGTTCGGTCTCGGTCTTAAGAAATATGAGTCAAGATTCTAGATTAGGTCCGCAATAGTCAAGGGTCCATGCCGCTCATGCAAATAAATGTTGAAGGCTTGAAAAAGTATAAACCTCACATGGATGTAGCAAAAACTCACTATTGGTGTCAAATCGACTATAGGAAGCAACTACCTAACCTGCCACATACAAGTATAATCCGGTTTCATGATCCTACTAGTTCTAACCAACTACCTTAGCATGCTTTATCCTAGAATCAACCAAGAATACTCTCAAACCATGCACACCGTTACCATTTAAGAAGAATAGCATTCAATTATTCAAGTCCAAATGTTATTATGTCCAAAGCAAGAACAAAACAAAACACATTGCAAAATTGCCTTAATAGAAACAAAAATCTTTTTGGAGTTTTTCAAAATATAAGAAACATGGAAAAGCATATACAAAGGTGCATAACATATAAGAATCAACATCCCACCAAACATGATAAAATACCCTCCCCCAAGCTTGAATGATACAATACACTCAAATATAAATCAAATAATCCAGGGGAGGGATGGGTAGATCAGATCAAATCAAAAAGATAAATTTTTAAAAAAACCCTAGCCTCCTCTCTCTCTCTCTTCTAAACTTTAGCCTCCATTGTCAATTTTGAAGGGGCTTCCATCGCATTTCACCGGTGGAAAACCCAAAATTTTATTTTCTTTCAAGTTTTTTATTTTTTTCTAGGTTACAATAATGTCTTCCTCGAAAGAAAGGGTTTATCTCCTTCGAAAGACAAGGTTTTTTCTATCTCCTTCGAAGGACAAGGTTTTAATTGTCTTTAATTTGGTCTCTGGTTGTGCGGGGCTACTGTTGATTATGGCTCGGATTCGGGTTACGGAATCAACACATGAATTTTCTTCTCACAAAATTGCGAAGCGGCGACGGATCCACTCAAAAAGTTGTATGAGACAATGAACCGAGAATGTGCCAAATTGTTATATTTATGTATTTGGATTCTTAGTCCATCCCCGATTAATTCTTGTTTGATTTTGCTAAATTCATTTTCATTATCGTTTATTGTCAATTGTAGATGTCGTATAACTATTATTAATGAAATTTAATGTCCTTTAGGACTTCTTTCAAAAAAAAAATCCATGGGAGAGGAAATCAAGGAGATCAATCCAACATACCCGCAAATGACCCAATTAAACCTTTCAAAGCTAATTTCTCAAGAATTGAACCTTGTTTCCATATGCTCGCAAAAATAGGAGTTAACCTTCCTTGATTCTTGATCTAAATCGAAGCACCAAAGTATATCAAGTCATGTACCTAGCAAACAACATCCAAACACTTCCATGAGAGAAAATCTATTATAAAAACAAAAGAAAATCTAATCTAAAACAAGGGTTACTTCCCGAGAAAGGCTTGCTTAAGGTCCAAGCTTGACCGCTCTAGTAAATAATATTGCAACAAACACAAGAGCTTGTCAAATGCACTACTACACATTTCATATGAAAGCAAGTATTTACATGACAAAAATAAGGCATGCAACAAGCATAGTGCACACCTATGAGGAGAGAGTTACCAAGATAAAGAAGAAGAATCAAAAGTAAACTCAACAAAATAAGAAGAAAAAGAAAAAGAAAAAGAAGAAGAAGAAGAAAAAGAAGGCAAACTCTCCTCAAAATATTTTTGGGTGGCAACATCACCCTTTTCCTCAATCAAGGACAAATGAGCCACATGCAAATCCTCATAGAAAAAAGGGTCCCCAATAGGCTTACCAACAAAGGGAGGGAGAAAAATAGGGCAATAGGGGATGTGGTCAAACTTTTGAGAGAAAGGGGTATGAGAAATAGGCAAAGGGGTAGCTACTCCCTCAACATAAGGTCCCATATCGCCAATGAAGGCATGAAAATCAATTATAGAGCCCTCAAAAGAAGAACACTCGTGATCACCATCTCCCTAAAACATCCAACTCCCAAGAGGAACCACATAATCTCCTCCACTACCTTCATGAACAACAACTCCCTCAACTTCCTTAAAGCCTATAGTCTCAAAACCATGCATGAATGGATGCAAATATAACTCAAAATCATCTCTCTCCTATGAAGCATCCTAAGTGAACTTGCTTAAAAGGCTATGGCTATTCCTTATACACTCAATAAACACATTTGACATAACCTCAAACGAGTCTAAATACTCATGGATAGAAGAGCCACATTCATACACTTGAGACTCATCACAATCAACAAAAGGAAGAGATGTCTAGACTTAAAATATCATCAAAATCATCATCACTCTCGACTCTCTTTCCTTCACTCCTATGCTCAACAATAGGATCCTCACACACTCTTGGTTGCTCGAAATTATCATCATCACCCTCAACACACACATTGGATTTTAAATTTTCCCACACAAGCATCAAAGATGACAATTGGCTTTCTAGCTCTTCATTTCTCTTTCTTCCCTCCTCATGACGCTCCTCACTCTTCACCTCCAATTGACTTTTCATAGAATTAAGTATCGACTCCTTTTTAGGCCCAAGATCGTCACTAAGCTCAACATGCCTAATTTGAGTTTCCAAAGTAGCAATAAGAGATTCAAAAGGTCTAGGAGATTGAGGCTCAACAAGAGAAGAAGAAGTATAACCAAAGGTAGGATCATCATCATTACAAATAGGAGCATTTTCATTAAATAAGGGATATTGGGAGAATTTTTAAACGTATGAGATTTGTTAGCTTGAACATGCAACTCATTATCATGAACAAAAAAGGAAATAGAATTGGAAGCATTTGTTCTAGGTTAAACTATGGGATCATGTGACACATCATGGAAAATCATGCTAACATTGGAAGAATTAACACATTGCACATAAAAAATAGAAGCACGATTACCCTTATTATAGACTTCCCAAGCAAACCAAAGATAAAATTCCCAAGCATCTTCAATAGAAAATGCTCTAAATCTACCATTATGCATTCCTTCAACTATATCCCTAGTTTGCTCATTCAATCCAAAGAAACAAATCTCACAAGCCTCCCAAAGACTACAACGATTATAAAAAGAAATCCCTTAAGTCTATTGAAATATTCACAAAAAGGCTCATCATACTATTGAGAAAAATATAAACATGCCATTTTTTCAAATCAAATAAAATAAAAGTATATACAAACACCTAGACTCAAGCAATCAAAAACACTCAAAAATAGACACCGTTCCCCAGCAACGGCGCCATTTTGACAAGGGTCGGAATTAGGTCATTAAAACTAACCCTACCCTAGGCCAAACAAAATTTGTAAACACTTAACTAACCTAAATACAAGTATAGAGGTAAGTCAAGTGTCGAACCCAAAGGAACATTAATGTCTAGTGCTTTCGATTTGGGTGCCTAAGCTAGGTCGAAGACGAAGGAAAGAAGGTGACACTAACAACTACTTAAACGAAGAAACCGAACAAATGAAGTGTTAGGGATTAGGATTCACATAATATAGCAATGAACATATCAAATTGGGATATGAAGTTAACTAAGTCGAGTGATGCGAGGGAAAACCAATCATGCAACCAAAAGAGCATATCAAGCTATTTTCCTAGAGGTCTAACTAGCGTCAACTACGATAAACTCTAGCTAAGAACGTAAAAAGACACCTCAATCGTTAAATGCAAGCCACAAATCAATGGTCCGTATCAATGTGAACCTACAATGCAATCTAGTGTGAATAACTAGGGTGATTAAGCCTAAATCAAACACACACATACACATAATCAATCAACAATTTAATCAAATGATCGACTCCATCAATTATCCCCCAATTTACATCAATCCATCTCATCATATAAGCTTCACCATCACCCTAGCAAGCAAACTACTCTAGCAACATCATCAAATCAACAAACAACTATAGAAAACAAGAATCAACACTCTAAGAAGAACAATTACTCTAATCAAAGATCAAAGATCAAAATCCAATTAAAACAAATCAAACAAAAATGAATATTAAACAAAACAATAAATGAGATAGAGTTTAGAAAAGCTCATTGATAATAGAGAAGACCTCCACTACAAATGTCACCATTGAATCTTCAATCTCTCAATCACCATAGAAATTCCTCACTTTCTCTCTCTAAAATCTACTCCTAAAACAAGATAGAGAAGCTCTCAACTAAGCTATAAATATGATCAAAATCTAATATGAAAACTTGCCCCAAAAATCGGGTTTACAAAGATATTTATAGAGGCGCAAAAACACCAAAAGCCGAGCAACAAATACCCCGGAAGGCGTGCCCGCACAGCAGAGGAGGTGCACCCACACCATGGGGAGGTGCGCCTGCGCCACCTTGTGGAGTGCCCGCACCCGAGCTTTGTGCGCCCGCGCTTTTCTGGTTTCTTCGAAATTCTCACGCCTTCGTGCATTCGCTAAGGTCGAAAAACTATGATGATGATGAACACTAGGAGTGGCAGTAGTTAATGCTCTTGATTAGTGGGTACACCACTTCTTAATGGTAGCATGGCATGAGAGCACAAGAGCCAAGACTTTGAATTTCCACTTCCTTGCATCTTTAGCTTTCCAAAGGCCGTGAGCTTGCTCCAAAGGCTTTCTCCACCTTAGTAGATCACCAATATCAAGACCCGAACCTCGTACAATACCTACAACCACGAAAATAGAGAAAATAAAGGAGAAAAGGCTAGAAAACAAACGAAATACAAAAAAACTACAAAATAAGAGAGGAAAGGTAAACCTAAGCAACAAAGCTTAAAACTAAGCATTTATTGAGCAAGAAAGCTATGAAAAGAGGATTAAATCAACATAAATTCTCATAAAATGGGTGCCATTTATGACACCCATCAAGTCCCCGAATATTCGTAATTTCTTCACTCCCAATGCCAAAGCTGTTTCAAGGCCTACCACGCATGCTTCGTATTCAGAAGCGTTGTTGGTAACGTCGAAATCTAGCTTTATGGAGATTGGAACGTGCTCTTCTTTAGGTGATACTAATAATACTCCAACGCCACATCCTTTTTGGTTTGAGGCTCCATCGAAGTATAAGGTCCAAGTACCATCTTCCGTGACCATCAAGTCTTTGTCTGGAAATTCATTGTCGTTTATTGGCGTTGAATCTTCTATTGGAAAGTCCGCTAGAAAATCTGAAACCATAGATCCTTTTATAGCTTTTTGAGGCATGAATCTTACATCGAACTAGGCTAAGTTGACTATCCATCTTGATATGCGCCCATTGAGTGTAGACTTCTCGAATAAATTCTGGAGTGGATCTAATCGAGAAACTACAAAGACTATATGCACGAGCATGTAATGTCTTAACTTGGTTGTGGCCCACACCAATGCGAGGCACTATATCTCAAGTGGTGTATAGCGTACCTCATACTCGAGCATTTTTTTACTTAGATAGTAGATTGCATTTTCTTTGCCTTATACTTCTTGTGCGAGCATGGCTCCCATTGTTTCTTTGGTGACTGTTAAGTACAACCTAAGAGGTATTCCTGGAAGTGTTGGTGCCAATACGGGAGGATTTGCGAGGTAGGCTTTGATCTTTTCAAAGGCTTTTTGACACTCGTCATCCCATATTACTAGTACATTCTTTTTAAGCTTTTTGAATATTGGTTCACATATTGTTGTCAATTTTGATATGAACCTGCTAATGTATTGCAACCAGCCAATAAATCATTGAATTTGCATCTCGATTTTGGGCGGTGGCATTGTCATGATTGCTTTGATCTTGGTTTGGTCTATCTCTATTCCTCTAGAGCTTATGACATAACCCAAAAGCTTGCCTGAGGTGACTCAAAAGCACACTTGGATGGGTTCAACCTCATGTTGTATTTTCTTAGCCTTTTGAAAAATTTTCTCAAGGCTATTTGATAACCTGGGAGATCTTTTGACTTCACAATCATATCTTCCACATATACTTCAACTTCTTTGTGCATCATGCCATGCACCAAGGCAGTCGCTGCTCGTTGGTAAGTAGCACCCACGTTTTTCAACCCGAATGGCATTATCGTGTAGCAGTAAGTAACCCATGGTATTATGAAGGTTGTTTTCTCCATGTCTTCTTCTTCCATGAGAATTTTATTATACCCCGCGTATCCATCCATTAACGAGAGCAGTGCATGATTCGCTGTATTATCTACCAGAATATCGATGTGTGGTAAAGGGAAGTCGTCCTTTGGACTTGCCTTATTTAGATCTCGATAGTTGACACACATTCTTACCCTTCCATCCTTTTTTGGAACTGGGACGACATTGGCAACCCGTTCAGGGTATTTGGATACTTTGATAAAATCTGTAGTTATTTGTTTTTGAACTTCTTCTTTTTTTTCAGAGCTACGTCGGGTTTCATTCGACGCAAATTTTGTTTTACAGGTTTATTCCTGGAATTAGCGGTCTAGTGTGTTGAGCTATTTCTCTATTAATTCCTGGCATATCTTCATATGACCATGCAAATACATCGATGAATTCTTTAAGCAGATTGATTAAATCGGTTCGTTCTTGTTCATTAAGTGTTAATTTGATTTTAACTTCTCTTTTATTGGTTGAATCATTTGAGATATCAACCGTCTCAGTTTCCTTAATTATCGTTGTTTTCTTTTCAAGTGTTTCCATTGCTTTAATAAGTTCTTTGTCATTTTCATTGTTAGTTAAGCAATGCTCGTCATCTTTGGTTAAAGAAAAACACAAGGAGTAAGAGGAAGAAGACATATTATTAAACTCTGAAATCATTACATCGAAAAGAGATATGTCCTGAGGGTTTTGATTGCTAGCAATCCTAGGGGAAGAGATAGAAGAAGGGGGTGCTAGAATTAAAGACTTAGATAACTCTACAGTAAAAGACTCTGACTCCGACTCTGACTAAGATGACTCTACGAACATCGGTCCTTGCCCCGTCGTAATGGAGATTCTCCTTCCGCTTGAGTAATCACCTTGAATGTCTTGCGCCACCCTTGTAGTGATCCTTCTGCTGGAGTGATGAGCCTTGAGGGATCAAAGCTTTCGCTTTGTAGGACCGTTTGGATGAGCGAGGAGTTATCCTCTATATACGTCGGCTCATCTTTTTCTCGCCCAAATAGTAATCCCATGACATTAAAGTCAAATCATGGGGGTGCTTTCTCCTTCTGGATAGGAGTTGGGATTTCATCTAGAAAATAGCAATCTAGGAAGATTTCGAATCCCGGTTGCCTTATTCCATTTACGACAAAAGGTTCGGGAAATTCGTAGCATGGATAGTCCTCTCCTTCTTTTATGAATTTACCATTGAGAGTAAGAGGATACTGATCCATTGGGATTGCTTTCTTTTGGATGCGAGCGTTTCTACGCGCATTTGACCTTTCCTGGGCTCACTTGAGATCTTCATGTGTCGGTTTGAAACCAAGTCCGAAAGTGTCTAATTTAGGGAGGCCAGGCGATTCCAGCGATTTTTCTATTCCTTTCTTCTTTCCTAGAGTCGTCCCAGGAAATGTCCTTGTTTCTTCATAATAGTGTTCACTATCATATTGGAGTGGGGGTCGTGGCAGAGAGGGGTCCTTTCATCCTCCTTGATTGAGGAGACCTCTTCATTAAAGCCCCACAAATCTTCATCATCTTCATCGTGCTCCACATTAATTTATGGATTTTCTATAGCCTTAATCCTCATGGGTGAAGCATCGATCGTAATGGCAATTCCTCCAACTATGGCCTTTACCTGTTGGTGGAGAGATGAAGGGACGGCCTTTAGGTTATGAAGCCAAGGGCGTCCCAACAATAAATTGAATAAAGCCTTAATATCTACTACTTGAAATGTAGTAGCATGTTCTATCGCTCCCGCCGTTATATTCATAGCAATCTTGCCAAGTGCTTGACGACGAGTGTTATCATAAGCTCTTATTCCTTGTGTTCACGGGGTTAAGTCTTCATCCTTTTGTAAACACAAATTTTAAATCTGCAAAATATAGATTCAAAATAAATGAAACAAAGTGTTAATTTTATGAATTTGATTATTTTAGGTACAATCTCTAATTAGCTCCTCTGATTCGATCTCCACTTTGACTTTGACGTAATTCACAAATTGACTTGATTCTTTAACGAAGGCCGTCGAGGCTTGATCTCGATCAAAGATTTGATGCAAACCTTTGACTTATCTTTGATGTAAACCTTTGACTTGTTGTTGATGTAGACCTTTGACTTGAATTCTTGATTGAGGGCCGACGAGGCTGATCTCGATCAAATTAAAGACTATTTGATGTAGAGATTTTGATGATTTGAAGTCCTTCTTTCCTTCGTGTTGAGGGTCGTGGAGGCTTGATCTCTTCAACGAGTGATCTTCTAGAGTAGAACAGCACGTCGAATGCTTGTTGTTCATCTTCTAGTTTTTGAGAGGAATTCTTTGGAGAAGTTTAGAGTATTTGATGAGAGATTTTCTCTGAAGAGGTTTATAGTATTTGAGAGGTTTTCTCTGTATTTTAATTCTCTCTAGTTTTCTCTCTCTCTAGGTTTTAATCTGTAGGTTTTTCTCTCTGTTTTTTTTCTCTTCTTCCCCCCTCAAATGAAATTGAGAGAGCTCTATTTATAGAGTGAGTGACTCTTAGGGTTAGGATTTGATGTACAAATGGAAGTGGGCCTGCTTGATTATCATAACCCATTTTTAATGGGTTTTAACTATTATATAAACAATATAAATAAAATAACTAAAATGGGCCAATTTAATTTATTCATCAAATTTAATTAGTTTTAATTAATAGTCAAATTAGCATCAAGTTAATAAATTGACTTTTGACCCATATATTATCCAATGTGGCACATATATAAATTTTCCGTGCCTACAAATTGCCCCCTTCGAGATCGGTCACGGACACGATTTAAAGTATTTGATCGTAATCGGGCTCGAAATCTTGTTTTGTAACCAAATTCAGCTAGACACCCAACCAAATTTAGCTAGCTACTTGTCGTATATTACAAAAGCATATTGCCCCTTAGTTGATTAATCTATGATATTATGGAATCTATCATGATTTCAAGATTAACCACCAAAATATCATTTCACGTCTAGTAACATTGAATTTATTTTTTTTTTTATTTTTTTTTTTATATGTATGACATATACTTGGCCTTGCTGTGATAGACTTTGAAAGCCACTTAGTATCCCACGAAATTCTCAACAACATGGAAAGATAGGTTTAAAACCACCAATCTCTATCGTGTTGGAGATTATCATTATCAGCTGCATACTTGCATCATGGCTATAAATACATCCAAAGGTGAATGGATTTTCTACACCAAAGTCACCGTAGTATTTGCTACTAGCTGTGACTTGCCTTCTAGCAACACGCCATGAAGAGAGCTGCTACTTCAAGGTCTCAAGCCGACACCCGCAATGGAGCTACAGAGGAGCACCACTTACTTGACATCAATAGCATGGGGAAGCGGTCACGCCACGAGACACAAACGATGCCAGCATGCCACACTAGAGGGAGCTACTAGGCCACGCCACACCACAACAACTTATTTGATGCATGTCACGCCGCAATAGCTACTTTCATGTCACACTATAGGGACCTATCAAGCCATGCCACACCACAAAAACTTACGCCGCAACACCATGCCAGGAAGATGAGAAGCCAACATCGAAAGTCGTCTTCGTCGATGCCTTGGCGATGACCTTTTTTTTTTTTTTTTTTGCAGGTTTGTTATCTTTCGTTGTTCCATGGAGAGCCACCATGAATCTCGGAAGCCTCATGTCTCGACCAGAAGTGTACCTTTAGAAATTTGACAATGGGGGACAATGTCGATAATTCAACTAACATCAACCTGTTTTTAAAAACGAGTACAAAATATGAATAATTCGGGTACATACTTGTTTAATACTAAAAAGTTACAATCCCAAAATCTATTGAATAATACAATTTGGTTACATAGTACTAAAATATTCTCCGAGTCTTCAGTTTTTGATTTCGATCAATGATATCTTCATCGGGGACTTGCAAAAACACTTCTTTCTCAATGTAAGTAACCAACAATCATTCATAAGTTGATCACCCATACTATTTCTCAATTTACTTTTGATGTATGTCATTTCCGAAAAGACTCTTTCAACACTTGCCGTAGCAACGGGAAGAATCAACATTAACTTGATAAGCAAATGAATAAGATGATAAGTCTCATGCAACTTGGTTTTGACAAGCATCTTTGAAAGAGAATTAATGTCATGCAAATCTCAAAAAATTTCATCATCTAACATGATTTGCTTGAACACTTCAAGTTGATCATCAAGACTCAACAACTCATTATGTGAAAAGTCTTCGGGGTACAAAGAAGCAAGTTTAAGCACCTTGTAAAAAAAAATTTGGACAAGTATTAATATATAATAACAATAAGACAAGTATCTTTTATATATGAGGTTAGCTTTTATACCTTTTCTTTGTCAAATGATGAAAAATTATCCTTAGGACTTAAGCTAGTCATGCAAGTAAGTAGCTCCATGTTTTTCTCATTAAACCGATTATCAAGTTCTTGAAGATGCAAATTAATCACTTCCAAGAAAATTCCACCACGAAAATGATGTTCATTTGTAGCTTTCTCAACAGAACGCCTTGATCTTCCATGTGGAACATAATTAGCCTCCATATTGGGAACATCAATTTTGTGTTTATTGCAAAATGAAGTTACTTTTTTCAAGAGAATATCCCAACCTTGTTCCCTCATTTTTTGTAACACTTTTGTTGTAGAAGAAACAAGTCTCATGGCATTAACAATATCTTGTTCATTTCTTTGCAAAGCAATACATAAATCATTAGTGTATCCAAAAATAGTCAACATCAAGTGAGCCATGAAAATAAAACCAAATGATTCTAATGAACCCAACACAATTTGAGCTTTGAATTTATCCTCCGATGAACCATGTTTTCCAATGTGCACAAGCACCTCAACAATTGCAGGAAACAAGGAGATAATGTTTAGAACACATTTGTAATGTAATCCCCAACGTGTATCTCTGGGTCATTTCAAACCAACTTCTTGATTCAATCCCGAACCACTATCAATTTTCCCCACTTCTAATGCTTGAGCAACCTTTTGAGCTTGACTTTTTTGAATCATTTCTCTTCTTTTACAAGAAGCCCCAATTACATTCAACAAGTTTTTAGTAATTTCAAACACCCAACCACAATTATCTTTTTTTTTTTAGCAACGGCAACAAGAGTCAATTGAAGTTGATAAGCAAAACAATGAATGTAATAAGCTCTAGGAGTGTCATTCATAATCAAAGTCTTAAGTCCATTTATCTCACCTTTCATGTTCTTAGCACCATCATATCCTTGCCCTCTAATCATTGATGGAATCAAGTTGTGTTCCATAAGCAAAGAGATTATTGCATTTTTTAAAGATAAAGCGGTAGTATCACCAACATGAACAATGCCTAAAAATCTTTCCATCACCGCTCCACTTTTTCTATCAACAAAACGCAAAACAAGAGCTAATTGTTCTTTTTGTGACACATCACTTGACTCATCCGCCAATATTGCAAAGTATTCATCACCAACCTCTTATACTATAAGCCTAGTTGTTTCTTTTGCACAACAAGTTATAATGTCCTTTTTAATCTTAGGAGAAGTCAATACACAATTTTTAGCAGCATTTTCTTGAGTATGATTTTTAACTTCCTCCACTTTTCCCCTTAGCCATTTCAAAAGTTCAAGGAAATTACCCCGATTGTATGACTCCTCACTTTCAAGATGCCCACGAAATGCCAAACCTTGCCCCCAAAGAAATCTCAAACATGTTAATGATGCTTTCAAACGAATATGATATTTTTGAATTTGTGCCTCACTTGCATTGTCAAATATTTTGACAATTGATTTTTTCCCCCTCTCTTAGATTCACATACTTCTCATAAGCAACATTATGAGCACTATTCACTCCACAAACATGCGTATCAAACCTCTTCGGTTTATTCCATGCCCTTAATCCTCCATTAACAAATACATCACCGCCACAATTATTTTCAACTTCATGCTTGAACAAGTAACATACAAAAAAAAATGCGGCATCTTTTGAAATACTATATTCAAGCCAATCTCTTTTATTAAACCACTTCACACTAAAATGACGTTTTCCGGAGCATTGTCTTTGAGGTAAATTATGAGTTTTTGGTTGACAAGGTTTTTTTTTTAAGAATGTAGGCTCTCCTCCCTGGATTTCTTTGATTAGGGTGATAGTCCATTATGTCCATTCTTAGTCCCGGATCATGAGGAAGAAGTTCAACATCATAAGCCAATTCCTCTTCTTCCTCCTCTTCCTCTACCTCAAATGAATCTCCCATTTCTATATCCACATCAAATTCTTCATCCAAATCATTCACATCAATTGGTTCATCCACATCATTCACATCAATTGGTTCATCCACATCATTCACATCAATTGGTTAATCCACATCATTTACATCAATTGGTTCATCCACATCAATTGGTTCAATACTAATGGTTTCATTTTGCATACTATGATTAGGAGGTGTCTCACTTTGTGTGGGTGAAGAACAAGAATTATCTTGTGATTTCAATTTTTTAAACATCATTTGACGAAGATCCGCTTGTTTTTCCATTGTCCTAGACTTGTTTGAAGAACTTGACATATCCTAATTCATTTAAAAATTAAGCTTCAATAATATTCAATAATTATTTTTTTAACAATAAGCATCTAAAATCTAGAAAACCAAATCACAAACTAATTCAATACCCAAAATTACAAACTAATTTACATCTTAATTAAATTCACAAACTACTTGTCTACTTTCAAAGTTTCAATTTTACATTTACCATATTCACCAAATAATTCACAAAATAACAAATTCAATTCACAACTAAGAACATATAAACTAAATCACAAATTAATTCAAAAACATGATTACATAAACATAATTACTCAATACTCATAAACTTTTTTTTTTCTTAATCAAAGATTAAAATTAAGAAATAAAGATAAAAAAAGAAAAAAATTGACCTGTGGCTGTGACGCTGTGTGGGCTGCCGGAGCGGCAGGGCTGGCCTGTAGTGGCGGCGTCCGGCGGGCCTCGGTGGATGGAGGTGCGGTGCAGCGGTGGTCTTGGTGGAATGGTGGGAAAGATCTAGTTTCTCTCTCTAACTCTCTTAGGTTTTTTAATTTTTAAAGTTTTCTCTTTCCTCCTTTTTTTCTTTCCTTCTTTCTTACCCACGATGATGCCTTTCTGTTTGTTTTTTTTTTCTTTTTTTCAAATTCTCTAATTTTATTTTTTTTAAAGTGGGGGACAATGTTCCCCACTTGTCCTCACGTGGGTCCGCCCCAGATACGGACGACACTACTAGAGCATCGACACTATGGAAGAGGTACAATACTGCCGAAAGTACTCGTTCTCACTTCAGCTCACCAAGCCGCACTACGGAGCCTCGACGCACCACTGCACACCGGAGTTCACACGCCTCTCGTATGCGTAATCTTAAACGTGTAGACTACTATACGGAGTATTTCTTGAGCGACATGATAACGGGTCGTCTCATCATATGCTTAGAAATTTGAAGTTGCTTGCAACTTGCTTTAATGAGTCCTGAGAAAGAAACTAAGTAAAGTACCTCTTGTTTATTAATGTCAGACCTTTGACATTAATATCATGATGATCATGAAATATTGACAACAAACACCACAAGCCACGTGACTGTCATTCTCCTCCATTTTTTTTTTTTTTGAATGATAATCATGATCATGATATCACTAGTCTTTCCTTTTGTTTTTAGAACGCTAATCATGATAGGATCATGATATGACGTGACTTTCCTTTTTTTTTTTGAAAAAATGATAATCATTTGTATTGATAAATGATTATCATGATTCATGATCACTTTGGCAAACAAATGACAAGGCTTTCTTTTTTTTTTCCTTTTTTTTTATACTTTGGCGCTTTAGCAACCTTTTTCAAATCTTCAAAATTTCTCGGTGAAGTATTGGTGTTTGATAGCTTTCTCCAATCTTCGTGGTTAATGTCATGGGTTGATCTCAAGTGCTTGGAAGCTTTCTCCGAATCTCAAGGACTTTGGCGGACCGATGTTTGGTATAACTTTCTCCAATCTTTGTGTTCAACACTTTAAGTTGATGATATCTGGTGCTTAGAACTTAGAAGCTTTCTCCAGATCTCAAGAACTTTGGTGGACCATTATTAGTGCTTGGAAGCTTTCTCCAATCAATGTCCATGTTTGACAATTTACGAATCTTCAATGCTTGCAGCTTTCTCCAGATCTTTAAGTAAACTTAGTGAAGTATTGGTGCTTGGTAGCTTTCTCCAATCTTCGTGTTGAACGCTTTGAGTCGACCTTCGGTGCTTGAAAGCTTTCTCTGGATCTCAAGAACTTTGGTGGATCGGTGCTTCGTAGCTTTCTCCGATGTCCATGTTCAACTTGATTTGTGAATCTCCGGTGCTTGCTGCTTTCTCCGGATTTTCATGTAAATTTTGCGAAGTATTGGTTCTTCAAAGCTTTCTCCAATCTTCAAATGACATCATTTGACTTTCTAGGAACAAATTGAAACTTGCCCCCAATCTTGTAGTTTATCATTGTTTTAACGGGTGCCCGTGAATATATTTTATATATCCAAGATGCCTACGTACCAATAAGTAATTGAAATTTACTTTTTGGATCAAGCCGGACGTAGTTCAATTTGTGTGATTTTTTTTTTGTTATGCAGTTTAGGCTGTTGCTTGGAGCTTTGAGGACCGCTTTTTCATCTTTGCCCACTTTGGATGTTGATGACCATTTAATCGGATTTGTCTTCACGATTGGCTATCGTAAACTCCATCTCATGAGCTCGAGTCGCCAAGTCTTGGAATGTTTTGGGCTTGCTGCCTTGCAAAATGTAAGCAAGATCCAAATTCATGCCTTGGATGCACATCTTGACTGCTAAAATTTTGGACAAATGATCTTTGCATTGAAGGCTTAATTCTCGCCATCGATTAATGTAGTCCACGATTGGTTCATCTTCCAACTGGTTGGTTTGTGTCAACTCAATCATGCTGACAACGCGCCGAGTGCTGAAGAAGCGATCAAGAAATATTTCTTCCATTTGCTCTCAACTGTCGATGGATTTTCGAGGTAGATCTGTGTACCAATCGAAAGCAACAGTCTTGAGAGAGCGAACAAATTGCTTTACAAGTAAATCTCCAAAGGTCCCAGCATTATTGCAGGTCTCTATGAAGTGCGCAATATGTTGATTGGGGTTTCCTGTGCCATCGAACTGCTAAAATTTCGGAGGTTGATAGCCGCTTGGCATTCTTATTTTATCAATTCTCTTTGTGTAAGGCTTGTTGTAGCGACTATCTTTGTTGACGTCTTTGTCGAGCTGTTGTTTAATAGCATTAGCTATCATCTCATGGATTGCTTGGAAGCTGAATGAATCACCATGGGGCCTTTTTTTTAACTTTCTTCGTCTTCGTGCTAAGTTCTGACTCGCTACTATCACCTTCACTTTCTTCGATTGGGCGCTTCTCGAGTCTTCTTTCAAGCACATAAATTTGTTCGCTTTGGAGTTTAATTTGTGCCCCCTTTTCTTCATTGTCCTTGATGAGCTTCTCAAGAAGTAGTTTCATATTTGCTAACTCCTCCATGATGGTGTTTGCTTCAATGGCCATCACATTGACGACGTCGTCTTGTGCATCGTTCTTTGTCATCATTTCTTCTACGTGCTTCGTCATTTGATTTGTGGAGAAAGAGATGAGAGGTAGAAATGGTCCCACCGAGCGTGCTAAATTTGTAAACACAAATTTTAAATCTGCAAAATATAGATTCAAAATAAATGAAACAAATTGTTAATTTTATTAATTTCATAATTTTTGGTACATTCTCTAATTTGCTCCTCTGATTCGATCTCCACTTTGACTTTCACGTAATTCACGAATTGACTTGATTCTCGAACGAAGGCCGTCGAGGTTTGATCTCGATCGAAGATTTGATGCAAACCTTTGACTTATATTTGATGTAGACCTTTGACTTGTTGTCGATGTAGACCTTTGACTTGAATTCTTGATTGAGGACCGACGAGGCTTGATCTCGATCAAATTAAAGACTATTTGATGTAGAGGTTTTGATGATTTGAAGTCCTTCTTTTCTTCTTGTTTAGGGTTGTCGAGGCTTGATCTCTTCCACGAGTGATCTTCTAGAGTAGAGCAGCACGTCGAATGCTTGTTGTTCTTCTTCTAGGTTTTGAGAGGAATTCTTTGGAGAAGTTTAGAGTATTTGATGAGAGGTTTTCTCTGAAGAGGTTTAGAGTATTTGAGAGGTTTTCTCTGTATTTTAATTCTCTCTAGTTTTCTCTCTCTCTAGGTTTTCCTCTGTAGGTTTTCCTCTCTGTTTTTTTTCTCTTCTTCCCCCCTCAAATGAAATAGAGAGAGCTCTATTTATAGAGTGAGTGACTCTTAGGGTTAGGGTTTGATGTACAAATGGAAGTGGGCCTGCTTGATTATCATAACACTTTTTTAATGGGTTTTAACTATTATATAAACAATATATTTAAAATAACTAAAATGGGCCATGTAGACACCCATTTATGTCTCCCCAAACCAAACCCAGTGATGAGTACCTTTCACGTCAAATCGTAATCGAATGAAGTGAAATTGTGGAAAGTTTAGTGTTGTGGATAGTTTTAATTTCTTTTCTCCTCTCTCTGTTTTTGAAAACTTATTTTAAGAAAACAGTCAATCCAGTTTGGTTGGTCCGTGATATGGGTTCAATTGTAGTGTAGTTGGATAGGGTTTGAAAAGAGCTTTCCAACGATATGTTATAAGCCCAATTCCGATGAATATTGAGGAAGTTAAGGCCAAATTACTAAACTGGGCCTAGTTTGAGCTTCATATGCGGCCCAATGATCTAGGGGAAGGCCTAATATGGATTTATCATTCCTGATGCAATTAGAAATGGTTTTAGTCTTCTAGATTCTTCTAGAAGGTTCTTTTCATTCCTAATTCAATTAGCATTGATTAATTGACTTTTGTTGACTTTTTAGAGTTTTAATCAGAATAAAAGAATTTTTTGAGGAAAATACGATTTTATCCTCCTGTACGGTCAATATCTATCTGATTTTAGAAAACGCGTCAATAATTTAGTCAGCGCCAAACGCCAGCATTAGCGCCTGACGCTAAGCTTGGCGCCTAGCGCTAGTGTCAGCGCTTGGCGCTAATGTCAGCGTCTGGCGCCAACCTCGTTGTTGCGCGTCAGAACTCTATTTCGATTTTCTATCTTTTTGGCTGATTTTCTCTATAAATAGCCTTCTAAAAACTCCGTTTTCATTCACCAACTCTCATCAAGATTTTCTTGATTCACTCTCTCTCTTTTCTAAACTAGCCTTTTCTTAAAATTCAAAATTTTGCACTCGCAAGACCTAGATACACCTAGCCATATTCGAAGTTGCCTTCTCCCTAGACGTGAAAGGTTTTAATTTCTGAGGGTTTGGTCCCAAATCTTGGTAAAGGCTTGGCTCGGAAAATGTTTTTCAATGAAAGACTTGGGAGAGGCTTAATACATATTAGGCATCAAGATCTATAGGGATAGATCAAAGAGGATGATAGGATTGAGTTAAAGTGCTTATATTGATAAGGTACTAGCTCGATTCAACATGGAAGGAGCCAAGAGAGGCCACCTACCCATGTCACATGGCATAATCCTTAGCAAGAAGCAGTGTCCAAAGACACACCTGATGAGCGGGAAAGGATAAATCAGATTCCATATGTTTCGCTTATTGGATCGATCATGTATGCCAGATGTACCGTATGCCTTGAGCGCTATGAGCCGATACCAATTAGATCCAGAAGAGGCGCATTGGACTGCGTCCAAGAATATCCTAATGTACCTGAAAAGGAACAAGGATAAATTCCTAGTATATGGCGGTAGAGATGAATTGGTTGTTAAGGGATACACCGACGTAAGCTTCCAGACAGATTGAGACGACTTCAAGTCACAGTCTGGGTACATATCCTGTCTCAATGTAGGAGCGTTTAGTTAGAAGAGTGCTAAGAAAAGCACAAATGCTGATTCAACAACTGAAGTCAAATACTAGGCAGCATCTGAGGCAACTAAGGAGTCAGTTTGGATTTGCAAGTTCATTAGGGAACTTGATGTTTTACCCTCCATCAAGGGTCCAATAGATCTCTTTTGTTACAATAATGGGAAACTTGCTTTGATTTCATTAATTTAGTGTTTTAATTAAATTTTGGACAATATTGATGTAAAAACTATGATGAACCATTTAGTTTTAGAGTAAATAAATTTTCATGCGGTTTAAATCACTCCGTTCCTATTTAATTGTTTGTTTAGCATTAAATAATCAATCCATTCGATTTATATGGTGGACGATTAATAATGAAACGTCTTAGATAAAGAAACGTCTATTAAGTGAACATTGAATATTTTAATTGAAAATTATCCTCAATCAAGGTCATTTATATGGTGGACGATTAATGACCAATAGAGATTAGTGTGTAGTATGATTTACAACACCATTTATTGTGCTATAAGGACGTAAATTATTTGCACATGTATTGGTTTAGAACCATACTGGATCGACCTATGAGAATACTTTAATAGATTCAAAATCGTCATAAGTATATTTCTCATTATTGCTATCGAAACTCTTTTCCTTGACCATGAGTATTGTGAGGTCTCTTGTTTAAGTACTAGTCTGTTTTTTATGTCGGTCAAACGTCTGCCATAATTAGGGATTATAATGACGGCTATTAGCCGGCTAGGTCCTCTTAGTAAGAGAAGCTACATTACAAGACTGGGAATGTCCCCTTACTAACAATAGGGAACATGTCTTGTTGTTTACAAGGCCTCTCGAAGAGCGAGACTGTGAAAATGCATGGACGTGCTCTGATGGATTTTAGAAATCATCTGCTTATTGACAGTCAAATTCGGATTTCGAGAAATACTTCTGGAAGTAACAGGGATGATCAATAATCTTATCCTTTAGTTCATGAAGAGACATAAAGAGACATAGGAAAGGGGTTATACACTGAATGCGCACTTGTCCGGAAGGACAAGTGAAAGATTAAAAGTAATGGTGTCCTTCGAACAAGTTTATTATTCTAATCGTGGGTTCAGAATTATTAGAAAGCTAATATATTCAGTAAGGTCAAGTGATCGGAATGCCTAGGTGGAGGCTGCTTCCGATCAGTAATATTAATGTATAATTAATATTACAGCTTAATCTTGACTGATCCCTTAATGAGTCGCCTGAGTATTAAATACTTAGACGTCAGAAAATTCGAGCTTGGAGCGTCGAAACCGAGCGTCGGAAGTCGAGTCAAAAATAGTAAATGACGAGACGGGAAAATAATAATAAATCGACAATATTTCCCAAAATACCCCTAGCATTTGAATGCCCCGAGCATCCGAGTGCTAGGGGCATAATGTGCTAAGCATATGTGGCTAGCATGCGCACTAAGCCGAGCCTAGGCTGGCTGGTGCATGCTAGCGCACCAACGCTAGCAGTCAAGGGTAGCCACGACCTCAAGCAACAGCAGCAGCCCGCACAAGGTGTGCGTGGCTTGCTGGCCGCAAGCAGCAGCATCAGCAGCCCGCACAAGCGTGCGTGGCTTGCTAGATTTATTATCAGTGACACTTGTAGATTTATTTTTAGTTTGCTTATTTATTTTAATTTATCTTTACAATAAATTTTTAAATTTCATGCTCCCACATTGATGGTGTAGAAATTCCCACTTTCCCTCTTACCTATAAATACCCATCTTGGGTTTTTAGGAAGAGTGCTTGAGTACGAGTTCAATAGAGCATTGCATTAGGAAAAACTCTTAAACTCACATAATGCTCGGGTTTTTGGTCGGACCTCGCTAACCTCAAGGTAACGGACCTATAAGCTGGTAGTTGTTTTTGCGGATGGATCTCTGTCGGAGGCTCTCGTAATTTCGGGGAAAATTTCTCAAGTAAGAGCCCAATTTGTGCGGCGAAGCACGCGCCTAAGCACGCGCGGCTTTGTGAGTGGTAAGATTCGATTTTATATTTTCCGTATAATTTCCGAATACTTACAAATCTTCTGTAGCGCAACTCTGAAAGTTGCGCTGGGTGTCGCGCGCAATTGAAATAGTTGCGCGCGGCAGCCTAGCGCGACTTTATGAGATGCGCGTTGCTTTTTCTACGACAGCACTAAGTATTAACCTAGGCGCTCTTAAATCCGTCATTATTAGGGTTTAAGCACGGGCTTAAGCCTAATTATGATCGGGTTTAGTTAAATGGACCTTTGTTTTGGCTTTTTCTTTTATTTGGGCTAGTCTTTTGTGTTTTATGGTCAACTAGTTATCCATAAGTATTCTTCACTTTGATCCAACACGAAGGTGGCTTTATTTATCATCGTTGCAGTTCCTGTTGGGACAGGAGGCCAAAAGTAGATGTCTGCAGTTAGCCCCCACTTTGATCGAGTCTGGAATAGACGATGATCAAAGTAGACAAGGAAATAACTCCGAGACTCATTCTGCAAAGTTCTCTAAGGATAGAGAATCTTTCAGTAATGTTTATGGATGTCGAAACAATCCTTGGTTCGCTAAGTGTTTGAAACAAGTAGCTATTAAGGCTAGAAAAATTCCTTCCTAGTCTTAATGCGCTAAAGAAACTAGATTGATCCTTTGCAATTGTAGAACACTCTTACAAGTAAAACTATTATAGGTGATGTCAGGTCAGGAGAAGAGATCGGTTTTAAAAAGGATAAAATGGGAGGATTTCCTCTCAATTGTGTCATCGTTGGTCTAAAGTCCCTCGATATGTCATTGAAACTTTAGCCTGACTATAACAAAGTAAAATATGGAAAAGGGGTTTTCGGTATTCGAGCCGAAATGATCCGGTATTCGTGGTCGGGTTCGGTATTCGAGCTAGACGTCTACAAGATAGAAATACATGTTTCAGGACTAGAGGCATATATCCAAATTCTTTGAGAGGGAAGAAAGTCAGAAGCTCTCTCATCAGTTTTGTCCAGAAGATGAGTACACGTGTCTCAGGACTTTGGGCACGTGACTACATGGGCGCGACATCATCTCGTCGCTTCTTTACACAGGGGGTGGATTCGACACCCTAACTGTCCGGTCAGTTAGTAAGCGTACTAAATACCATATCCATTCAAGAAGTGCCTGTTCCTAAAGGTTCGGCTCACCTATCGACTCGTTGAGCTAACACTTACAGTAATTCTCTACCTATTAGTCCCAAGAGGTAGATCTCGCAAAGCTTAGGCTGAGTGAAATTTTACGCAACATCTACGCCATACAATTTTGCGCCAAACGATACGCCATTTGCATTTTTACGCTGCATGAAAACGCCTTCCTTTTTTCTTCGGACGTTAAAAAAGAAGAAAACCCAGACATTTGTAACGCCAGTACAGTAAAATGACAAACCTGTCTATGGGTGCTCTTACGTAAAGCACCACCACGAAACGCCTTCAGGCACTCTTACAAAAAACGTTCAAAACATATGTTGGGGAAGGCACATAGCATGGTGTGCATGCAATCTGATGCAAAAAACTAACAAAAAAGAAAACAAACTACAATATGAAAATCAATTAAAAAGATTTTGATTATTTACGCGCCATTACGTCTAATAACGAGCAAAAACTGTTCAAAAAATGATCAAACGGATCAAAATCAAAAATCCGGTCTTTTAGTGACCAGTATCCGCGCGCAACTCAGAAGGTCGCGCTGGCCAGGCGCGCGCATCTTTCTGAGTTGCGCTAGTATGTCACGCACAATATCTAAAGTTGCGCGCGACATTTATGTCAGTAAAATGAAAATCACAGGTGCGATTTTTCATTTCACCATTTTTGTTCTTCCTTCGCCATTTTCAACCCATTCTCTCTCTAAAAAGCTCGGTTTATTGTGATTTTTGAAGCTAAAGGAAGCTTATTTTGTTCTCAATTCATATTTGTCATAATCCAATGTAAGTTTTTTGCTAAAATTTGCTCTTTTTTAGCTTAATTTGATCGATTTTTGAATTATTAAACCCAAAATTTTGAATTTGGGGGTTTTTTATTCGGCTTATTTTTCTTGAAATTGTTTGCTCTATGCTGTTATGCTAGGTTTAAGGAGTGTTTTGCAACAAATTTCATGAAAAATGGTTAAGTATTGAACCTTGTATGAGCGTTTCTTGTTTAAAGTTCGTTGTTGCTTCTTTTTTCGAATTTTTGCTTGAGTTTCTGTTATTTTGTTTGCTCTTTTCGGTTATACTTGTTAATTATGCAAAAATTGTAGTATTGGAACTAGCTTTGCTTCCATAATTAACATTTTGAAAATTTTGAATCCGAAAAAAAATGGCGCGAAGTGTATACTTAGCCTATTTTTGCCATATTTGAACTCCAAAATTATTTAGTAGACGATAATCATGTTTATATTACTGTTATTCATCTAGAATTTTTGGATTCTTTGAGATTTTAGAATATAATCCCATGAATGCTTAATTAAAACTAGTATAGGATGGCTTTGTGGGTGTTAAAAGCCCCCATTTATTGAGTTTAATTGGAGGTATCGTAGCCCCTGGTATGGGTGGCATTCGATTTTCATGTTTTCCCTATCGGTAGCCGTTATGCTGCCGAAATGGGTCTAAAATATGTATATTATTTTAGTATAGGAAATATAATAAACTAATTGAAGAAATTTTATTAGTCATAGCATGGACTCGCCTCCGTTTGTCGATGCTGAGGAGGTTCTTATTGGTCCAGACGAGGCAGTTCTTATTGGTCCTTAAGTGGGACCCAGACCACCACGTTTCGATCCGAGGGTGGCGCGACATTGTGAGTTTTCCGCGCTTTCGTCTCTTTTCTTTTCCTTTGTTTCTTCTCCTTTTTAAACCATAACCGTTTTTTTTATTTTTAGAGTGAGCCTAGCATGCGTTTGTATGGCTCTGGTGACCTGCGAGCCCGTTTTGAGAGTTTTCCCGAGGTGGCAAAGGAGATGGTAGCACTTTCTGGGATTGACTCCCAGCAAGCGGCTCTTCGGGGTTTATCGAGCCAGTCTGCGTCGACAGCTTTCCTCCGTGGATTGTTGGAGTTTTGTTGGGATTCAACCAACACTTTCAACTTTCTATGGGGAGAGATGACGGTTACCCCTTTCGATTTCTCTATGATTAAGGGTTTTCCTTTTGGAGGCGAGCCTGTAGTTATAGAGCTCGTTAAGGGGTAAGACGAGAGATTGTGCGACCTCGTGGGGGACCGTCTTGCGTTAGCCCTTCACGTGTAAACGCAATCTTGTCCGTACTCAGTTCTTGCTAATGAGTTGTTGGCTAACAAGCTTGACCGGCACTATACCCCTGAGCAGCTGGCTTGGATATACATTGCCCACGTTCTTTCCGTCACCATCTTGAGTGATCGAGATGAGCATTTCTCCATTGGGTTACTTATTTGCCACAGCGATTTGGGGCAAGTAGGTAACCTGAGTTGGGCGGAGGTATCGTATGCCTGAATGCTTACGGCTATGGGCAAGGTGACCCAGGTAATGGATTCCGCGGCAGGTACTGAGGTGCCTCGGATCTCGCTTACATGGCATGGTCGTATCCTTTAGGTACGTGTTTTAAGCCTTTCGGTTATTACTTTCATTTTTTTTCCATTAGGCTTATCTTTTCTCGATTTTAGGCTTGGGGCTACTTGTTTTCCAATCGGACATCGATTGGTCTCGATTAAGATGAGACGAGCTACTTCTGCCGGCGACTTCGACAGAGGATTCTCTCGACGACTCGTGCGTCGGTGAGCATTCCAACTACATGTTCTCTTTTCGTTTTATTATTTTATTCATTGTCTAACGATTTTTCGTGTGGTTGTGCTTTATAGATCGATCTATGTCCTTGGAGTTTGACCGTCGGAGTCCCTGAGGCTATCCGGTTTGGCATGGTTCGTTGTCGTTTCCGGGCCCTCTATACGGGACTTTCGATATTCTAGAGGACCGACGCTTGGTTTTTAGGCGAGCGTGTTCTCTAGCAGCTTTCGATTGAGGAGCCTTTTGTTCCTACGGATCCCCCGATCCGGATGCTGTGTCCGGACCTGCTGTCTACCGAGGATCGAGCTCAGGCGATCCTTGGTTATCCAGCAGAGCAGCAGGTGCTCCCGGATGCTTCTTATTCGGATTTTAAAGCATCCAGGCTGACTCCTTTTCCGGCCTTTGTTCCAGTTAGTTTTCTTACTCTCCTTTTTCGTGTTTCTATTTTTTTTTTGGAATTTTGACCCTTTTATCGTGTTTTGTGCCTCCTACAGCGGAGATCACGTATACCAATGCTGTCGGATCGGTAATTCGTGAGACCCTTCCAGCGGCCGAGGATGATGAGGGGATACTGTTCGTACCTGAGACGGTTGAGTCGGTATGCCTTTTATGTATATGTACTTAAATATTTCTATTTTTTTTGTTTCATATACATTTGTTTACTAACTGCCCTTGTATTCTTGGAACAGGTTCCGCGAGAGACCGTGAACGGCATGGTGAGGACTTTACGTGCTTTTCGAGCTGCTTATCGGAGAGCCCTCGTGACCTTGTCGTGCCGTGATAATCGGATGACCGCGGTAAGTTTAATTTCTTCTTTCTTTGCCACGAAGTTATTACATTTCATGTATTAATCTTCGTTTTGGATTTTGCAGGATGTGCAGCAACTGTCTAGTAGTCGTCGAGCGCCCTGATTCCTCTTGTACACATTTATATATTTTTTTTAGGAAACTTATGTATATATATATTTTTTGTATTTTTTTGTATATATGACACATTTGTATATATGTCATTATTATTATTATTATTATTATTATTATTATTATTATTATTATTATTATTATTATTATTATTATTATTATTATTTGTTTCCATGTGTACATTATTGAGAAAAAATTTCGAGTGAGGGAAAGGGTTCCCGACTTACCCCCCTCGAAAAAAATAAACAAACTCAAAAAAAATAAGGCAAAAAGAAGGAAAGAAAAAAAAAGAAAATAAGAGAACAAAAAAAGAAATAAAGAAGTAGGAAAAATAAAAATAAAAATAAAAATAAAGAAAATAAAAATAAAAAGAAAGTAGGAAAACAATGGAAAAAAGAAAATAAGAAAATAATAAATGAAAATAAAAAGAAAATAAGAAAGTAGGCAAGAAAATGGACACAAAGTGTTAGAAGGCAAGCGTATGATTCGTCTTAAGATCTCGTGAAGATTCCGTCATTATATGAGCCAAAAAATGGAAATTAACCCAATTTACATGCCGCGTCAGGGAAGTCGCGCGCAACTGCATGAGTTGCGCACGGTTTCCGCGCGCATGTATTTCTGTTATGCGCGGGTGTCACCTATCAGTGAACTTTCCTTTAAGCCGAATTTGCCAAAAATTGGCCCCTCTTGGGTCTATTTAAACTTAGGCTTTTGATCATCTCGCATTCATTCGCTTAGTAACATAAGAAATAAAAATAAATAACCTCTCTAAAAATATTATTATCTTTTTATTTGAACAATGGTGAAGACCTTTGAACAACATTTGTAGCAATGGGTCACTTCCCTTTCAACCGAGGACAAACTCGCTTTCAAAATTTACCACTTAGACCCTTTATTGAATTACATGCAACTAATGGTTAACTTTGATTTTCTTCATGCCGCAGTCAACCATTGGGACTCTAACCACCATCTTTTCTTGTTTAGAGGGGACGAAATTGTCCCCCTTCCTGGTGAGTTCGAGGTCTTGCTAGGTTTCCCTACAAACATTCTCCCTGTGACTTATTCGTCTACCTATGCTCTCGAGATGTTGCCAGAAGCTTCGATACGTTCATTTCAACCTTGGTTTTCTTGAAATGTTTGACAATATCATTGTCTTCTATGATAGGTATGGGAACTTGTTGCGTAGTCGACATAGGTTGTGTCGAAATAGGAGGTTGCATTCTCCCGGATCTTGTGAGGACGTCTATAGATGAATCTTCTTCAACCCATAAGTCATCCATGGCATATGACACTGAAGGTGGAGGTCCTTCTATATCTTTTAAGTAGTGTCTTCTTCATCGCTGTCCCAAACTCCATTAATGCTTATGTCTTCCTCTTGTGGAATTTGGACTATCTTTTTGTCATCAATCATTTTTTGAATTAAATCTTTAAATTTAAAACAGTTTTCAATAGAGTGACCCCCTGATTGGTGGTATTGACAGTAGAACCTATCTGTCCTTTATAGCGATTCAAATGGTCTCGGCTCGAGAGGTTTGACCTTGCCACTCTCGGAGAGCATGTTGAACATTTTAGCATATGAAATCCCAATTGGAGTATAGAGTCTATTACTCTTCTTGGGTCTGTCAATTACTTGTAGAGAGAAGGGTTTCTTCTTTGTGGATGGGACCTTGTCACATTTTTTCTAAAGCTCTTCCAATTGTTTCTTCGCAACTTCGAGAGCTTCACGCAGAAAGTTTGATCCCTCCAACATGGACAATGTGAGCAATTGTATATCCTCTTCACTTGCTAGTTCAAGAAAGTCATCCATGGCATTGAAAAAGATCTCCTCCTCTTCTTCGATAGCATGGATTTATTCAAGAGGTTTGATGAGAGATGAGGGATCAACCTCGTTTTCCTCATCATAGATGGCCAAGGAGTGAGCGAGAGGTGCATTATCAATGATCGACTTCTTACTGGTAGGAGGCAATGGTAGTTTGTTGTTATCGATTAAATCTTGGATAGTTTCCTTAAGCTTCCAACAATTTTCTGTAATATGGCCCCTACCTTGATGATATTTGCAATGTGCATTGGGGTTCCAATTAGTTGTCCTCTTCTCGACCGGTGGGTCCACAAATGGTCCAATAGGAGTTATAAGACCTTTTGCATTTAGTCGGTCAAATGCGGTGTCATAACTCATACCTATAGGAGTAAAGTTCCTCTTGAATGGTTTCTTTTGTCCTTGATTACTCATAGCAAGGACTTCACTTAAGTTAAAGGTACTAACGTTGTTTGAGTGGGTGGTTTAGGAAGAAGAAGGATTGTCGTTCTTTTTTCCTTTCCAGCCACTGTTGGAGTTACTGTTAGTAGCTTTCAGCTTAGCCAGGTCGTCTTCAATATTGATTCCAATGTCATAGACGGCCTTGAAGGTATGGAGATTATTCTGGTATTTGAGATGCTTGGAGTACTTCTCTTGAACGTTCTTGATGAATAATCTCACAGATTCTTTTTTGCTCGGTACTTCAATCATCTTTTCAGAGGTTTCTCTCCATTTGTTGAAGAAAGAAGTGAAACCTTCATTCTCCTTCTGCTTGAGAATTTCCAGTTCCCTAAAGTCAGTTTCAACTTGAATGTTGCACTTGTACCTATCAATGAAAGCGTTTACTATAGACTCCCAAGTAGAGGTTCTTTCTTTTTCAAGGGAGAAGAGCCATTGTTGGCAAACGGTTTCAAGAAATAGAGAGAACAAAGAGGGAAACACCTTCTTGTCAATACCCTTAATGCTCATTATTGTTTCGAAGGCTCTTAGGTGAAAATAAGGGTTGTTAGTCGCTTTGAATTTCGAGATTTCGTTGGCATTGAACTTCTGCGGAAGAAGATCCTTGTCCACCGAGACCCCTTATGAGCTTATTCCTTGAAACTTATAGTCACTAGACAGTTTGCTCAGACTTTCTTGCATGAGGTCGATCTGTTGTTGCTTCACAGGATCATCGATTTTGAGGGTTACAAACTTTAACGCCTCAGTCACAGTAATCAATTGGTTCCTGAGCTCATTAACTTCCTCTTGAGTTGCCATTATTGTCTTTGCTTTCCTTTTACAAGCGATCGGTTTATCAAAAAGTTGAACTTGATTAAAAAGGTTGTCTTTGATCAAACGCCCTTCCTTTCTTGACCACGCATTGTAAATTAAACCATTTTTGTTTTAATGACTTGACTCAAATTGACTTTGACTTTAAGGGTTTTTCAAAAAGAAAATAAATAGCAAAAATAAGGTGCATATTTTTTGCAAAAATAAGGTGTATATTTTTGGAAATAAAGTATAGGGTTCAAACAAGTAGCTCAATTGGAGGATTAATATCCGACTTACCCGCCTAAAAAAATGATGGAAAATACGCGCATACAAGACTCTCTTAGACATGGTCAAAGTGTGCACTAGTGTGTGCTTTATATGGTGAGTGTAAGTGACATGCTTTGACTCTTATGTAAGACCATGGGACTTAGTGCTTAGACTCGATTAATGACTTGACAAGGTATTATTACCAGTAAAAATTAACCAAATTGATTAGCCAACTGTTCAATTAGACATAAGGTGATGACTCGAGCAATAAATTGAAATGTCGCCAAAACGACAGGACTGGCGCCTCTCTTCGCAGTGTAGCGCCAGACGATAAGACTGTCGCCAGACGCTAAGCTCCAAAGATTGGCGCTGCAGTTTTCATCTTGGCGCCATTACTAGAACGTCGATCTTGAACTGCTTTCGGTATTATTACTCTACAGGGTACGCCTAAAGTTGTACTAAGTCAATTATGATTAAATTATTATACTTTAATTAATCAAATTAATTAATTAATTAATTAATTAGGCAAAGTTCTTTTAGTCATAAATCAATTTATTTAATCTTAACACAAGTCAAACAAACGGTTAGGAAAAAACACATAGAGTATGCACAACAAATTATGCACAATTAGTCAAGTAGTCACAACATGATGCAATGAGTTTGCAACCTAACCATGGCTCTAGTTCTCTAAAGTTCGGGATATGGGTTAGTCAAAAGAGGGTCCATGGTTAATTTTTTGGATGCACCGCGCGGAAGCCTAACCGTGAAGGGTTGGCGCGAGTGGATAGGACACCCGAGTTCGGAAAAACTCGCTTCAATGGTTTGGTGAATTCAACATTCTCGGATGTACCCTTTGTTGCTCAGAGCGTTCAATCAGGTAGATGGAGCATGAATTCCCAGAGGGTTATGTCCATATGTAGAACACATATGGGTTTCAGAAACTGTAGGGAATATTTCAAGAATTACCCCTAGCTTGAACTCAACTGTGATCATACACTAAAGTACGGTGGCGTCCAAAGGGAAAGAAGCTAGAGAAAAAGAGACGCCAACAAGTTCTAGGAACTTGTAAACCGTTTACAGGGTGAAGGTTACACCCCTTAACAATCTAGGAGATCGTCAACTCCAATAGGTATCGAACCATGACTGGTAGTTCGGGGATGAAGGTACAAATCAAACCTAAAAGAGATTGAACCTGCCCTAATAATAGGTCTCTACTTTATTCTAATCGTATTCATGTGCAACATGCAATCAATAGGTTTGACCCTTAACCTGTTTAATCTATGTTGGTTGAATTTTTAATGCACAAATAGAACTATTATTGGCGACCACTTAAATTATAATCAAATAAACTCTAAATAAGATTATTAATTATCTTATTAAGCGTGATTACAAGCACCAACTCCCTTTAAACATGCATAAAAGTTTTGATCAAGCAATAAATAAATATAATCAAGCAACATAATAATCATCATAATAATAATCAAAACAATCATGATAATTATAATCATCATGTTAAAGCATAATAATAGCAAGATCCTAGGCATGATACTAACAAGATTAATAACAAACCCTAGCATATTACTAAGCATTAAAAATCAAAGCTTTAACCCTAACATAATACTAACATGAATATTAGAAAAGAACATAGGAAGCATCACAATTGTCATATTAGATATTAAAGTTACCGTAAACATGATACTAGGAAGATCAAAACACCCTAACATGACGCTAGGAATCATAATAACAACCTAAACATGATTTCTATATCATAATATCAATAAAGCAATTAAAGTACTTACTTGGATGCCTCGTACCTCTTTCTAATAACAAAGTACACACGTTAGTAACTTCAAGGAAAATAATAAATTAAATAATTGAAAGAGAGATTTGGGACCAAACCCTCAGAAATTAAAACCTTTCATGTCTACGGGGAAGACAACTTCGAATTATGCTAGGTGTTTCTTGTTCTTGTGAATGCGGAGAATAAGAAAACTAGAGAGAGAATAAGAAAACTAGAGAATAAATGATATTTTTTGATTGTTGATGATTTAAAACGGAGGTTTTAGGAGGCTATTTATAGAGAAAATAAGCCAAACGGATAGAAAAACAAATCAAAGTTTTGACGAGGATAAAACAGATTAGCGCCAGACGCTGAACATTGGCGCCAGGCGCTAATCCCTGTCGTCAAGCGCTAATTATTTTTTCACGCTTTTTCTTAATTATGATAAAATTTAGCCGTACAGAAGGGCAAAACCGTATTTTCCTTAAAAACACTTTTTATTCTGATTAAAACTCTAAAAGGTCAACCAAAGTCAATTTATCAATGCTAATAGAATTAGGAATGAAAAGAATCTTCTAGAAGAATCTAGAAGAATAAAATCAATTCTAATTGCATTAGGAATGATAAATCCATATTAGGTCCTCCTCTAGATCATTGGGCCGCATATAAGTATCAATCCGGGCCCAGTTTAGTAATTTGGCCATAACTTCCTCATTATTCATCGAAATGGGGCTTATAATATATCGTTGGAAAGCTCTTTTCAAGCCCCATCCAACTACATCATTATTGGACCCTTGCTATGGACCAAACCAAACTGAATTGGATGTTTTCTTAAAATAGGTTTTCAAAAACAGAGAGAAGAGAAAAGAAATTAAAACTATCCGCAACACTAGACCTTCCACACTTTCACTTCATTCGATTATGACTCGACGCGAAAGGTATTCATCACCGGGATTGGTTTTGGGGAGACACAAATGGGTGTCTACAAATATTATTAATTGCGAGCGAGATCCTTGGCTCGGGTTTTTTCTGTGGTGAGTGGGACTCACCAAACCCTAACAGCAGTATCAGAGCCCCATTCGTTTATTTTTAATTATCATATTTTTTTCAAGGTATTTTTTATGGCTTAATTTTTTCTTGTTAGAGTTGCTAATTAGATTATTAGCTCGTATTATCTATTTAAACCTCGTATTAAAGCTGACTTCTGCCCCCGAACCCATATTTCGACCCAAAAATAGTGAATTTTTGGTGGAAAAGTGTTCTGGAAATGGTTTTACCCTTAGGACCTGATTTTTAGCATAAAAATGACCAGAAATGTATTTTTCGAGGGGTTTTTTCTTTTTACGAAAAAATTTAAGTCTTTCTATCCTTAAAAATTAATTGCATATTTATGGTGGTTATGTAATTGGTTCAATACATATTTTATATGCAATTTTAAACCTCTTTAGGCATGATTACTTGGTGGTAATTTGTGTTTGAAAGCTTGGTTTTATTTTTCACATAATTGCAAATTAATTGCATTAAGTGTGAGAACTTTGTTTTTTGAGGCTTCTAAAGTGCTAAAGATTCAATATTTAGTTATGTTAAGTGATTGAAACTTTAAAAGCTACTAAATTCCATGAATTTTATCTTGAACTTTGTTGTTTTAATCATTTTTGGTTGATTGGAAACATAAAGTTTCAAACTTTGTGATAGAAATTTGTTCATCTTCATACTAGAAGATATAATTTTTCAAGGATTCACAAATATTAGTAGTTGGATTTTTCAATTGAACATTAAAGTTCATATTTTTCCAACTCCCTCTTACTTTGTCAAAATCTCAAGATTAATTTAAATTGATTAAATTAATAATGAGAAATTGCCTTAATTTTTTGTTGCACCAAGTTAAACCAATTTAATTAAAGAATGGATATTGGGAATTATTTTGGTTGAATGCACTTTGTTAAATTTTATTTAAGTTAGACTTGTTTAAATTTTCAATTTTTTGCTCATTGAATTAATTATAAAATCAATTTAGAATTAATAATATGTCACGCAAAATTGGGATGAAAATCCCGAGGCTATGACACTTAAAACAAGGCAAAACCCCCTTGGCTAGCCGGGCTGCATAACATCCCGCATGTGGCTGCCAAGAGGGGTGCTCGTGTGTGCAGCCATGTGCGTGGCTAGAGCACACAACAGCAGTAGCACACGGTCGTGCGTGTGTGTGTGCGTGCGTGCTGTTGTGCGGCAACGAGCAATGTGTGTGTGTGCTTGGTGTTGAGGTAAGAGAATGCGTGTTGATGTGCTACGTGCTTGCGGCACAATGTGCACAACCCCACACTTTGCACTTTACCCCGGGTTGTAAGGCAATGCAATTTTGTTTATTTTGCCTTTTGATTTATTTTAATTAATCTTGTTTATTTTAATAAAAAAATTTGAAGCTAGGCTTTGGTTTTGAGCGGAATTGGCAAAATTTATTTTGACAAATTTTAGTAAGGAAAATTTGGATTTTGGTACCTCAAAAATGGGGGTAATTGAATTTTAGTACCCATCTAAAATTTTATTTTAAATTGGTACCTCAAAAATGACTAAACTATAGATATCAGTACCTCCGTTAGCATTCTATCAACTTTGCCATTAGTGGGTCCCATTATCTAAGTATTTAATAATTTAATTTATTAAAAAAAATTAAAAATATTTAATAAAAAAAAAAACTTAAAAAATAATTTTAAAAAAAATCAGAAAAAACCCCCTAATAAAAAACAAGGAATGTGCTTAGTGTTAATCCAATCAATAAAAAACAAAAAACAAAAATTAAACACAAAGCACCACGAACAGAGCCCAGTACCACCCAACACACCACCACCCAGCGTACCACCAACGAGCCCATCACCACTACCACCTGCGAACCCAGACCCATAACCCCGAAACCCACGTACCACCACCCACCCTGAAACCCACCACCAAAAACCCAGACCCACAACCCACCAACCTCCACCCCGAAACCCACAACCTACAACCCACAAATGCTAGACCCACTACAACCCACCACCACCCACTCCAAAACCCATAACGTAAGAACCCAGCCAACAACCCCAAAACCCGCCACCACGAACCCAGACCCACAACCGTCGAACCCACTACAACCCACCACCACCCACCTCGAAACCCAATTCCCACGAACCCAGACCAACAACCACGAAACCCACCACCCACAACCCCGAAACGCACAACCCACGAACTTAGATCCACCGCCCACAACCCCGAAACTCACAAACCACCAACCAGCACCACCACCTATCACCAACCACCCACCAAGAAGCAGCAAGGAAAGGAAGAGAGACTATCACCACCACCCACCCCGAAACCCACCACCACCTATGGTTGGATGGAAGTCGGTGGTAGAGTGGAGATCGGGGGAGATGATAAAAAGAGAGAAATTCTGGGTAGATAGAGTGGAGATTTAGTGGTAGTAATGGTGGTGGTGGTGATTGCCAATTAAGGGTGGCGTCTTCGCGGGGAGGCAGGGCTGGTGGGGGGAGGGGGTGGCGTCGGCGCGGGGAAGGTGGGTGGCTGGTGGTATTAGGGGTTTTTTCTGATTTTTTTTTAATTATTTTTTAAGTTTTTTTTTATTAAATGTTTTTTCTTTTTTTTTTTAATAAATTAAATTATTAAATAATTAGATAATGGGACCCAATAACGTCAAAGTTGATAGAATGCTAACGGAGGTATTGATATCTATAGTTTAGTCATTTTTGAGGTACCAATTTAAAATAAATTTTTTGATGGGTACTAAAATTCAATTACCCCCATTTTCGAGGTACCAAAAACCAAATTTTCCTTTTAGTAACTACCGGCTTAATTAATTGGATTAATTAAGATGGATGCGGAATTTAGTGGGAGCTTCAATTATTAATTACGTCAATTACATAATAGGTTAAATAACTTTGACTAGTTTTAAATAGGCCTGTTAATCGGATTAACCACCTAGATTAGTTACTAGTGCGCGCGCGTGTTTAATGCATTATTACTTGTTTGTTGTAAAATGCATGGGCCATTCACATTCACATATAGTGAATGGATGAGTGGAATGTATATTCTCTCACAGGTTTTATGAAATGGAAACTAGTGGGACCCGATTAGGATAGAAAATACGGACTGCGTGTCGTGATGTATTTTTGTAAATCTAAATACAGTCTATGTACCGTTGAGTATTTTTGTACCTTAATATTTAGATTAGTCCTAATCATAGATAATAGTAGTTGAATAATTTGGTTAAGTCTTGAAGACGGAGGTTCTTGGAAGACAAACCCTTGAAGTTGCAAGAGAAAACTAATTGAAGACTTGAAGAATTCAAGGGGTCATACTAGTTACCAATATGCATCTCATATTTATGCTTTATATATTTAAGCTTGTGCTTATATATAAATGGTATGTTAGATGCATGTGTAGGTTTTCAAAATGTTGTGATGATTAGTTAAGTTCACTTAAATCAACCAACATAGAAATCCTAGGTCCCTAGTAATATTGAGTTAAAACTTGTCTTTCCAAAACAACACTTGAAAACCGAATGGGTGTAATGGTGGGCTACGCCAAAGCGAGGCACCATTAATACTTTGAGGTTAGTGAGGCACACTGGGTGTGCAAGATGGTTTTGGTTCAACTCATCAGTATGAGTGAGGAGTCCTCACATAATGTGGCAAAAGAGATATATCGTCAAGATACATTGGATGTGACGATTATCTAACCAAGAGTGGCTTGGAGCCATTAGCAAGGTAATGCTTACCTTGGGATAACAAGTGTTAGGACAAGCCAAAGCATGCCTAAAATACTTGTTGATCCCTTGGATCTTGGAATCGCCTTATTTTCACAATATGGGGACAATTTTATGTTTAAATAAGACGTTAAATAAATATTGAAATATGCATCAAAATTCAATCTTATTTAAGTATTTTTGAATGGTTTTTCATTTACAATTCTTTCAATTATAGAATCATGTCTTCAACTATCGACAACAATCTAATATTCCCAGAACTTCCCGAGAAGTTATCATTTAGGTTGAATTTGGTAAACTTCAAGGAGTGGGAAGAGGAACTCCGTTGACCTTCCGCAATTGCTACCTAGAGCATATCTTGGATACGCCCATCCCGAGTTTCTACTCAAATTGAATTATGAGCGATGTGGCTCATGAGGAGTGGAGTTATGATTCCAAGAGAGTCCCTCGACTCATGGCAAACTCCATTCCGGAACAGTGAAAGAAGAAATTCTCCAACTACCTTCCGGATGTACTTATCAAGGTTCTAGAAGATGTGGTCAATTTGAGGGTAACAAAGAACGATAAGGGCAACTATGATGGACTCATGGAAGAAGTGACTAGGTCATTGTCTAACATGAGGATCAAGCCACCGCAAGATGGGTGTCTCGGCAAAGAGAGGCAAGAAGTATGGGCTAGGGTCTACAGTGCAAGAATTAGACCCTGGATACCACTTCAAGCCCATATGAAAAGATGACAAGGTTATTTAACCATCTGGAACCGATTGGTAAACCGGTGGAGGATGAGCAAGAAGCTCATATGCTTTTAAGCTCACTCCACTCGGGGTACGTTGCAATTAAGATGCAACTTACCAACAATCGGAGCAAACTATCCTACAAGGAAGTTGTCCAAGAGCTCAAGAAAACCTATTCTTGCAAGACGGCTAAGTTTGCTCTAAGGCCAAGAAAAAGGAGTTCAAAAACAAGGCTACGATGCGCTGCTTCTATTGTAGTAAGCAAGGCTACTACAAGAGAGAATGTAGTGAGTATTTGGAAGATGAGGCAAGAGGAAAGAAAGCCTCAATCTCAAGTATCATCTTGACACTTGAAAATAAGCAATTTATAAGGTATTAGATACCGGAAAATTGACTCACTTTATGCTCCTGTTTCAGGAACAAAATGAGCGATGTTTTTTCAAGTGTTCATGAGAACACAAGTGGAAGATGAAGAAAATCTATCCGAAGAAAGCTTGTAATCTCATGTATTTTGTCTAAATTCTAAAACTTGCCAAGTTTTATCTACCATACATTGATCTTGCGACGTTGGGCATCATTTTAACCTTGATCACAAGACCATTTGTTTCATGTCTTGTTTATATTTATGGAAATGACACCTTTTGTGTGTTTAGACAAAATTGTTTATGATGATACCAAAAGATCTAAGACCACGGAGTCAAATCAAACCTACTTGTGGCATTGTCTCTTGGCCACATTAACATCAAACGCATCAAGAAACTTATATTAGAAGGCATTCTAGACTGATTCGATTTAGAATCATTTGAGAATTGCGAAGGATGTTTATTAGGCAAGATGAAAAAGTAACCATTCTACAAGTTAGGAGAAAGGGTCGCTGACTTATTAGGTCTAATACATACCGATGTATGTGGGCCAATGAGTACACCTGCAAGAAATGGTTATTGATATTTTATAACCTTCACGGATGACTATAGTAGATATGTATATGTCTACCTAATGTCGCACAAATATGAATCGTTTGATAAATTCAAAGAATTTCATAGTGAAGTTGAAAATCAGCTTGGAAAGAAAATCAAAGTCCTTCGATTAGACTGAGGTAGCGAATATTTGAGCCAAGAATTCGATGACCATCTGAAAGAACATGGGATACTTTCAGAATTGACACCTCCTGGAACTCCTTAATGGAACGGAGTATCCGAAAGGAGAAATCGAACCTTGTTAGACATGGTACGTTCGACTATGGGTCTTGTTGAACTTCCAATCTCTTTCTGGGGACATGCACTTTTAACTGCGTCACTAACACTGAATCATGCTCCGTCAAAAGCTGTAGAAAAGACTCCATATGAATTATGGACTAAGAGACCTCCAAGGTTGACTTTTCTTAAGATTTGGGGATGCGAAGCATATGTCAAGAGACTAATGTCTAACAAACTTCATCCAAAATCTGACAAGTGTTTCTTTGTGGGCTATCCAAAAGAAACCAAAGGGTATTACTTCTACAACAAATTCGAGAATAAAGTGTTTGTTGCTCGTGATGGTGTCATTTTGGAGAAGGAGGATCTTTCCAAAATGACAAGTGGGAGGAAAATCGAGCTCGGTGAAGTTCGAGAGGACGAGCAACAAGGACAAATTGACAATCAAAGTGCTCACGAAGCATCTATTGACATTGGTCAAAGTCAAAATATGCAAAGTCAAACCGACAATGCAAATGCTCAGTCCATTACCTACGTAGGTCTCAAAGGACGAGATCTTAACCTGATAGATATCTTGGATTGTTTTAAACCGAGAATCAAGACATCCTAATCATGGATGAAGATGAGCCGGCAACCTATAAGCAAGCTATGACGAGCCCTGACTCTGCAAAATGGAAAGAGGCCATGAAATCCGAAATGGACTCCATGTTAGAAAATCAAGTATGGGACTTGGTTGATTTACACGAAGGTTACACACCTATCGAATGTAAATGGATTTTCAAGTTTAAACCGACAAATATGGAAATGTAGTCATTTACAAAGCTAGACTGTAGCAAAAGGTTGCAGACAAGTTCATTGTATTGATTATGATGAAACCTATTCTCCAGTTGCAATGCTTAAGTGTGTTCGGATTCTTCTAGCGATTGTTGCGTATTATAATTATGAAATATGGCAGATGGACGTCAAAACCGCCTTCCTCAATGGAATTTTTGAAGAAACTGTGTACATGACACAGCCTGAAGGTTTTGTCGACCAAAACAATTCTAGAAAGGTATGCATGCTTAAGAAGTCCATTTATGGATTAAAGCAAGCAAGCAGAAGTTGGAATCTGCGATTCGATGAAGCCGTTAGTAAATTTGGTTTTATCAAAAAATCCAGATGAGTCTTGTGTTTACAAGAAGGTAAGTGGGAGTGACATCGTCTTCCTAGTCTTATATGTCGACGACATCTTGCTCATTGGAAACAACATTCCGTTATTAGTGTTTGTAAAGGCTTGGCTCAGAAAATGTTTTTCAATGAAAGACATGGGAGAGACTCAGTACATATTAGGCATCAAGATCTATAAGGATAGATCAAAGAGGATGATAGGATTGAGTCAAAGTACTTATATTGATAAGGTACTAGCTCGATTCAACATGGAAGGAGCCAAGAGAGGCCACCTACCCATGTCACATGGCATAATCCTTAGCAAGAAGCAGTGTCCAAAGACACTTGATGACCGGGAAAGGATAAATCATATTCCATATGCTTCGCTTATTAGATCGATCATGTATGCCATGATATGTACTAGGCCAGATGTATCGTATGCCTTGAGCGCTACGAGCCGATACCAATTAGATCCAGAGAGGCGCATTAGACTGCGTCCAAGAATATCCTAATGTACCTGAAAGGAACAAGGATAAATTCCTATTCTATGGCGGTAGAGATGAATTGGTTGTTGAGGGATACACCGATGCAAGCTTCCAGACAGATAGAGACGACTTCAAGTCAAAGTCTGGGTACATATTTTGTCTCAATGGAGGAGCGTTTAGTTAGAAGAGTGCTAAAGAAAACACAATTGTTGATTCAACAACTGAAGTCAAATACTTGGCAGCATCTGAGGCAGCTAAGAAGGTAGTTTGGATTTGTAAGTTCATTGGGGAACTTGATGTTGTACCCTCCATCAAGGGTCCAATAGATCTCTATTGTTACAATAATGGGGCTATTGGTCAGGCCAGAGAGCCTCGAGAACATTAGAAGGTCAAACATGTGAAGAGGCGATTTCACATTATTAGAGAATGGAAATCAAAAGGTGAAATCAGAATTTGCAAAGTTGAAATGGATGATAATGTAGCCGATCTACTTATTAAACCTCTGTCTCAAGTGAAGCACAACAAACACATTGAGGCAATGGGAATCAAGCATATTGGAAACTGGCTTTGATTTCATTAATTTAGTGTTTTAATTAAATTTTGGACAATATTGATGTAAAAACTATGACGAACCATTCAGTTTTGGAGTAAATAAATTTTCATGCGATTTAAATCACTACATTCCTATTTAATTGTGGTTTATAATTAAATAATCAATCCATTTTATTTAAAGAATATTCAAAATAGGGTATCAAGATAATGTCTTGGATAAAGAAACATCTATTAAGTGAACATTGAATATTTTAATCGAAAATTATCCTTAATCAAGGTCATTTATATGGAGGACGATTAATGACCAATAGATATTAGTGTGTAGTATGATTTACAACACCATTTCTTGTGCTATAAGGACGTAAATTATTTGCACATGTATTGGTTTAGAACCATACTGGATTGACCTATGAGAATACTTTAATAGATTAAAAATCGTCATAAGTATATTTCTCATTATTGCTATCGGAACTCTTTTCCTTGACCATGAGTATTGTGAGGTCTCTTATTTGAGTACTAGTCCGTTTTTTATGTCGGTCAAACGTCTGCCGTAATTGGGGATTATAACGACGGCTATTAGGCGGCTAGGTCCTCTTAGTAAGAGAAGCTACATTACAAGATTGGGAATGTCCCCTTACTAACAATAGGGAACATGTCTTGTTGTCTACAAAGCCTCTCAAAGAGCTAGACTGTGAAAATGCATGGCCGTGCTCTGATGGATTTTAAAAATCATCTGCTTATTGATAGTCAAATTCGGATTTCGAGAAACACTTCTGGAAGTAACAGGGATGACAAATAATCTTACCCTGTAGTTCATGAAGAGACATAGGAAAGGGCTATACACTGAATGCGCACTTTTCCAGAAGGACAAGTGAAAGATTAAAAGGAATGGTGTCCTTCGAACAAGTGTGTTATTCTAGTAATGGGTTCAAAATTATTAGAAAGCTAATATATTCAGTAAGGTCAAGTGATCGGAATGCCTAGGTGGAGGCTGCTTCCGATCAGTAATATTAATGTATAATTAATATTACAGCTTAATCTTGACTGAACCCTTCGGGTCACACCCAAGAAATTAACAAACCAACTCGAGAAATTAATTCGGAAGAAATTAATGAGTCGCCTGAGTATTAAATATTTAGACGTCGGATATTCGAGCTTAGAGCGTCAAAACTAAGCGTCGGAAAACGAGTAAAATATAGTAAATGACGAGACGGGCAAATAATAATAATAAATCGACAATATTTTCCAAAATACCCCTAGCATCGGAATGCCCCGAGCATCCAAGTGCTAGGGGCATAATGTGCTAAGCATAGGTGGCTAGCTTGCGCACCAAGCCGAGCCTAGGCTGGCTGGTGCATGCTAGCGCACCAACGCTAGTAGTCAAGGGCAGTCACGGCCGCAAGCAGCAGCAGCAGCTTGCAAAAGGTGTGTGTGGCTTGCTGGCCGCAAGCAGCAGCAGCAGCAGCCCGCACTAGCGTGCGTGGCTTCCTAGATTTATTATTAGTGACACTTGTAGATTTATTATTAATTTGCTTATTTATTTTAATTTAGCTTTAAAAAAAATTGTGAAATTTCATGCTCCCACGTTGATAGGATAGAAATTCCCACTCTCCCTCTTCCTTATAAATACCCATGTTGGGTTTTTAGGAAGAGTGCTTGAATACAATTTCAATAGAGCATTTCATTAGCAAAAACTCTTAAACTCACATATTACTCGGGTTTTTGGTGGGACCTCGCTAACCTCGAGGTAACGGACCTATAAGCTGGTAGTTGTTTTTGCGGATGGATCTCCGTCGGAGGCTCTCGTATTTTTGAGGCTAAGCTTCTCAAGTAAGAGCCCAATTTGTGGGGCGAAGCACGCGCCTAAGGTAAATTTCCTATTTTACCCTCTTATGTTTATTTATGCATTAGTGATATTATTAATTGCAAGCGAGATCCTTAACTCGGGTTTTTTCCGCGGTGAGTGGGACTCACTAAACCCTAACAAAAACTGCCACCCCCAGCGTGTATCAAGTAGCTCACAAGACCCATTTGCGAGCGCACGACGCGTCAAAGAAGTCAAAAAAATCAAGAAAAGCACGGGCACGCACATCCCATGCACGTGGGCACAAGCCCCCTGCACGGGTGCGCATGCCTATTGGGCGGGCGTGCACCTCTGCCCACGCGGGCTTACTTCCATATTTCCTACTTTGCTCGATTTCAATTCGGTTTCATAGCCTCTTATAAATACCTTTTGACAACCTATTTTTGTAAGAAGCTTTTGGACATAATTTTGATCATAATTTTAGCTTTGTTGAGAGTTTCTCTCTCTAGTTTTAGGGTTAGTTAAGGAGTAGCTTTAGAGATAGAAAGTGAGAGATTTCAATGGTGATTTGAGAGATTGATTATACAAGGGTGACAATTGTTTTGAATATCTTCTCTATTATCATTGAGAATTTCTAAATTTATCTCATCTTATTGTTTTGTTTAGATTCATGTTTGTTTGATTTTATTTTGAAGTTTAATTTTTAATTAGTGCAATTGTTCTTCATATTTTGTTCATTCTTGATTTCTTAGTTATTTGTTGATTAGATGATGATGCTTGAGTAGTTGTTTGGCTAGGGATTGGGCGAAACTTGTATATGTAAGGAGGGTGATCCCAACGTAAGGGGTACTCTCCTTATATTCCTTTGGCCATTTAAAAGCCTAGGACTTTACACTTGTTAGGGTGTAGTAGGACTTGAATTCCTGACTGTTTGGGGGACCTTGAATTAGAATTGATTCTATCATCACGGTTTTTTTATAAGAAACAAGTAGGAGTCGCCAATGACTTTTAGGAAAAAACTCATAAACCTCGTTCATGCCTTTCTTCCATGTGGAATTCATGGAATAATTAGCACAAATTATAAGTTTACCCATGCCCAAATTGGTCTATAAACCAGAAATGAGTTCAGGAGCGAGGCTACTAAGATAACGTACCTTTTAGATAGGAATCGTCATCCTAGCCCTAGTACGGCATCTACTAGCTCTTCCTTTTTCAAAATCTCATCACCAAACAATGTATGCAACGCGATACCTAAAGCTATGTTAGATGATTTTATTTCCAAACATTAATTCATATAGGAATTACATTGCAAAAGTCGTTATATATTCTTATTTAATAATATTAGTGAAAAACCAATAAATAAACAAGATTCGCCTTGGCTTAAGTGATCAACCAACAATTATTTAATCCAATTCTAGTCTTATTTTAACGTAAGATACTATGTGGAATTGATTAATTAATTATTTTAAAGGTGATCAAACAACACTAATTAATTAATTTAATTCCTTTTAAACAAGAAAAAGAAGATGATTTAACTAATTGCTCGGGAATTTACCACTTCTCTTTGCTAGATCTCCGTTTAGAACACTTATGGACACCTTCTTGTTGGGGAACCTCCACCGTAGTAACAAATTATTGAAAGGGTGAGTGTTTAGGACAAGAGGGCTAGGTTACACAAGTTCACAAGTTATTTCACCAGAGTTTTAGGTTAATTTTTGTCTGTTGAAGCCTCGGTTTAAGCTCGTATTTATAGTAAATGATTAGGCTTAGGGTTTCGAGCAATTTGCCGCAGCAGGTGTCGCGCGCAACAGGTGAAGTTTTGTGTGGCATCCCAGCGCAAGTTATAGAGTTGCGATGCTATGTGCAGCGCAACTTTTTGTCTTGCGCGCGGCTTTATGGTAAGATTCGATTTTATATTTTCCGTATAATTTCCGAATACTTACAAATCTTCTGCAGCGCAACTGTGAAAGTTGCGTCGGGTATCGCGCGCAATTGAAATAGTTGCGTGCGGCAACCCAGCGCGACTTTATGAGATGCGCGCGGCTTTTTCTGCGGCAGCACTAAATTTTAACCTAGGCGCTCCTAAATCTGTCATTATTAGGCTTTCAGCACGGGCTTAAGCCTAATTATGATCGGGTTTAGTTAATTGGACCTTTGTTTTGGCTTTTTCTTTTATTTAGGCTAGTCTTTTGTGTTTTATGGCTTTATTAGTTGTCCATAAGTACTCTTCACTTTGATCCAACACGAAGGTGGCTTTATTTATCGTCATTGCACTTCCTGTCGGGATAGGAGGCCAAAAGTAGATGTCTACAGTTATCCCCCACTTTGATCGAGTCTGGAATACAAGATGATCAAAGTAGTCAAGGAAATAATACCGAGACTCATTCTGCGAAGTTCTCTAAGGATAGAGAATCTTTCAGTAATGTTTATGGATGTCGAAACAATCCTTGGTTTGCTAAGTGTTTGAAACAAGTAGTTATTAAGGCTAGAAAAAGTCCTTCCTAGTCTTAACGCGCTAAAGTAACTAGATTGAGCCTTTGCAATTGTAGAACACTCTTACAAGTAAAACTATTATAGGTGATGTTAGGTCAGGAGAAGAGATCGGTTTTAAAAAGGATAAAAGGGGAGGATTTCCTCTCAATCGTGTCATCGTTGGTCTAAATTCCCTCGATATGTCATTGAAACTTTAGCCTGACTTTAACAAAGTAAAATATGGAAAAGGGGTTTTTGGTATTCGAGCCAAAATGGTCCGGTATTCGTGGTCGGGTTCGGTATTCGAGCCAGATGTCTACAAGATAGAAATACATGTTTCAGGACTGGAGGCATATATCCAAATTCAGTGAGAGGGAAGAAAGTCAGCAGCTCTCTCATCAGTTTTGTCCAGAAGATGAGTACACGTGTCTCGGGGCTTAGGGCACGTGACTACATAGGCGCAACATCGTCTCGTCGCTTCTTTATACAGGGGTGGATTCGACACCCTAACTGTCCGGTAAGTTAGTAAGTGTACTAACTACCGTATCCATTCAAGAAGTGCATGTTCCTGAAGGTTTGGCGCGCCTGTCGACTCGCTGAGCTAACACCTACAGTAATTCTCTACCTATTAGTCCCAAGAGGTAGATCTCGCAAAGCTTGGGCTTAGTGAAATTTTACGCAACACCTACGCCATACAATTTTGCGCCAAACGTTACGCCATTTGCATTTTTACGCTGCATGAAATCGCCTTCCTTTTTGCTTCGGACGTTAAAAAAGAAGAAAACCCAGACATTTGTAACGTCAGTACAGTAAAATGACAAACATATCTATGGGTGCTCTTACGTAAAGCACCACCACGAAACGTCTTAAGGCACCCTTACAAAAAACGTTCAAAACATATGCTTGGGAAAGGCACAAAGCACGGTGTGCATGCAATGTGATGCAAAAAACTAACAAAAAAGAAAATAAACTACAATATTCAAAGCAATTAAAAATATTTTGATGATTTGCGCGCCATTACGTCTAATAACGAGCAAAAACTGTTCAAAAAATGATAAAACGGATCAAAATAAAAAATCCGGTCTTTTAGTGACCAGTATCCGTGCGCTACTCAGAAGGTCGCGCTAGCCAGGAGCGCGCATCTTTCTTATTTGCGATGGTATGTCACGCACAATATCTAAAGTTGCGCGCGACATTTATGTCAATAAAATGAAAATCGCAGGGGCGATTTTTCATTTCACAATTTTTCTTTTTCCTTCGCCATTTTCGACCCATTATCTCTCTAAAAAGCTTGGTTTTTGGTGATTTTTGAAGCTAAAGGAAGCTAATTTTGTCCTCAATTCATATTTGTCATAATCCAATGTAAGTTTTTTGCTAAAATTTGCTCTTTTTCGGCTGAATTCGAACGATTTTTGAATTGGTAAACCAAAATTTTTGAATTTGGGAGTTTTTTATTCGGCTTATTTTTCTTGAAATTGTTTGATCTATGTTGTTATGCTAGGTTTAAGGAGTGTTTTGCAACAAATTTCATGAAAAATGGCTAAGTATTGAACCTTGTATGAGCGTTTGTTGTTTCAAGTTCGTTTTTGCTTCTTTTTTCGAATTTTTGCTTGAATTTCTGTTATTTTGTTTGCCCTTCTCGGTTATACTTGTTAATTATGCAACAATTTTAGTATTGGAACTAGCTTTGCTTCCATAATTAACATTTTGAAAATTTTGAATCCGAAAAAATGGCGTGAAGTGTATACTTAGCCTATTTTTGCCATATTTGAACTCCAAAATTGTTTAGTAGACGATAATCATATTACTGTTATTCGTCTAGAATTTGTTGATTCTTTGAGATTTTAGAATATAATCCCATGAATGCTTAGTTGAAACTTGTATAGGATGCTTTTGTGGGCGTTAAAAGCCCCCATTTATTGAGTTTAATTGCAGATATCGTAACCCCCGGTATTGGTGGCATTCGATTTTCATGTTTTTCCCTATCGGTATCCGTTATGCTACCGAAATAGGTCTAGAATATGTATATTAGTTTAGTTTAGGAAATAAAATAAACTAATTGAAGAAATTTTATCCGTCATAGCATGGACTCGCCTCCGTTTGTCAATGCTGAGGAGGTTCTTATTGGTCCGGACGAGGCGGTTCGCCCTCAGAATAGGGTGACCCGTCCTCGAGAGGAGGTTTGAGAGCGACGCGTCGCGACCGATCAACGTCGCCAAGAGGAGATGGTTTGGGAGGCCCCTCCCAACTGGGACCCTAGGGTCCTTAAGTGGGACCCAGACCACCACGTTTTGATCCGAGGGTGGCGCGACATCGTGAGTTTTCCGCGCTTTTGTCTCTTTTCTTTTCCTTTGTTTCTTCTCCTTTTTAAACCATAAGCGTTTTTTTTATTTTTAGAGTGAGCCTAGCATGCGTTTGTACAGCTCTGGTGACCTGCGAGCCCGTTTTGAGAGTTTTCCCGAGGTGGCAAAGGAGATGGTAGCACTTTCTGGGATTGACTCCCAGCTAGCGGCTCTTTGGGATTTATCGAGCCAGTCTGCGTCGTCAGCTTTCCTCCGTGGATTGTTGGAGTTTTGGTGGGTTTCCACCAACACTTTCAACTTTCTATGGGGAGAGATGATAGTTACCCCTTTCGATTTCTCTATGATTAAAGGTTTTCGTTTTGGAGGCCAGCCTGTAGTTATAGACCTCTTGGGGGACAGCCTTGCGTCAGCCCTTCACGTGTACGCGCAATCTTGTCCGTACTCGGTTCTTGCTGACGATTTGTCGGCTGACGAGCTTGACCGACAGTGTACCCCTTAGCAGCTGGCTTGGATATACATTGCCCACGTTCTTTCCGTCACCATCTTGAGTGATCGAGGAGAGCGTTTCTCCATTGGGTTACTTATTTGCCACAGCGATTTAGGGAAAGTAGGTAACCTGAGTTGGGCGGAGGTATCGTATGCCCATATGCTTACGGCTATGGGAAAGGTGACCCGGGTAATGGATTCCGCGGCAACTACTGAGGTGCTTCGGATCTCGCTTACATGGCATGCTCATATCCTTTAGGTATGTGTTTTAAGCCTTTTGGTTATTACTTTCGTTTTTTCCATTAGGCTTATCTTTTCTCGATTTCAGGCTTGGGGATACTCGTACCTGCCTTTCTTATCCCCTAGGGTGCTTGGGGGTACTCGTACTCCAATCGGTCATCGATTGATCTCGATTAAGATGAGATGAGCTACTTCTGTCGGCGACTTTCGACAGAGGATTCTCTCGACAATTCGTGCGTCGGTGAGCATTCTAACTACATGTTCTCCTTTTGTTTTATTATTTTATTAATTTTCTAACGATCTTTCATGTGGTTGTGTTTTATAGATCGATCTCCGTCCTTGGAGTTTGATCGTCGGAGTCCCTGAGGCTATCCGGTCTGGCATGGTTCGTTGCCGTTTCCGGGCCCTCTATACAGGACTTTCGATATTCTAGAGGACCGACGCTTGGTTTTTAGGCGAGCGTGTTCTCTAGCAGCTTTCGATTGAGGAGCCTTTTGTTCCTACGGATCCCCCGATCCGGATGTTGTGACCGAACCTGCTGTCTGTCGAGGATCGAGCTCCGGCGATCCTTGGTTATCCAGCAGAGCAGCTGGTACTGCCGGATGCTTTATATTGGGCTTTTATAGCATCCAGGCTGACTCCTTTTCCGGCCTTTGTTCCGGATAGTTTTCTTACTCTCCTTTTTCGTGTTTCTATTTATTTTTCGGGATTTTGACCCTTTTATCGTGTTTTGTCACATGTATTTTTAGCGGGTCAAGCTAGGTGGTTGGGTGCCTCCTACAGCGGAGATCACGTATACCAATGTTGTCGGATCGGTAATTCGTAAGACCCTTCCATGGGCCAAGGATGATGAGGGGATACTGTTCGTAATGAGACGGTTGAGTCGGTATGCCTTTTATGTATATGTACTTAAATATTTCTATTTTTTTGTTTCATATACATTTGTTTACTAACTGTCCTTGTATTCTTGGAACAGGTTCCGCGAGAGATCGTGAATGGCATGGTGAGGACTTTACGTGCTTTTCGAGCTGCTTATCGGAGAGCCCACATGACCTTGTCATGCCGTGATCATCGGATGATCGCGGTAAGTTTTATTTCTTCTTTCTTTGAAACGAAGTTATTACATTTCATGTATTAATCTTCATTTTGGATTTTGCAGGATGTGCAGCACCATCTAGTAGTCGCCAACACCCTGGTTGCTCTTGTACACATTTATATATTTTTTTAGGAAACTTATGTATATATATATTTTTTGTATTTTTTTGTATATATTTTTTTGTATATATGACACATTTGTATATATGTCATTATTATTATTATTTGTTTCCATGTGTACATTTTTGAGAAACATTTTCGAGGGAGGGAAAGGGTTCCGGACTTACCCCCCTCGAAAAAATAAACAAACTAAAAAAAAGGCAAAAAGAAGGAAAGAAAAACAAAAGAAAATAAGAAAACAAAAAAAAGAAAATAAAGAAGTAAGAAAAATAAAAATAAAAATAAAAATAAATAAAATAAAAAGAAAAAGAAAGTAGGAAAACAATGGAAAAAAGAAAATAAAAAGAAAATAAGAAAATAATAAACGAAAATAATAAGAAAATAAGAAAGTAGGCAAGAAAAGGGACACAAAGTGTTAGAAGGCAAGCGTATGATTCGTCTTAAGATCTCGTGAAGATTCCGTCATTATATGAGCCAAAAAATGGAAATTAACCCAACTTACATGCCGCGTCAGGGAAGTCGCGCGCAACTGCATGAATTGCGCGCGGTTGCCGCGCGCATGTATTTCTGTTGCGCGCGGGTGTCGCGCACAACTCAGGTGTTGCGCGGGCCACCTGTCAGTGAACTTTCCTTTAAGCCGAATTTGCAAAAAATTGGCCCCTCTTGGGTCTATTTAAACGTGGTTTCGTGTAGGCTTTTGATCATCTCGCATTCATTCGCTTAGTAACAAAAGAAATTAAAAAGAATTAATCTCTCTAAAAATCTTATTCTCTTTTTATTTGAACAATGGTGAAGACCTTTGAATAACATTTGAAGCAATGGGTAACTTCCCTTTCAACCGAGGACAAACTAGCTTTCAAAATTTACCACTTAGACCCTTTATTGAATTACATGCAATTAGTGGTTAACTTTGATTTTCTTCTTGCCGTAGTCAACCATTGGGACTCTAACCACCATCTTTTCTTGTTTAGAGGGGACGAAATTGTCCCCCTTCCTGGTGAGTTTGAGGCCTTGCTAGGTTTCCCTACAAACACTCTCCTTGTTACTTATTCGCCTATCTTGTCAAATCCCATACCTATATTCCAAAGATTTTTTGGTTTGTCCGACAATGATATGACCAACATAGGAACGGAAGAAGGCGTGAACTTAATTCAATTTATTGAACACTTCGTCGCCCCTCGTGACAACATGACTAAACAACGCTTCAAAATTCGTGTTTTATGTTATTGTCTTGTTGTTAATTGTTTACTTAGGACATGCAAAGAATACGGAGATTATTCGATGGTGTTCATAGTAGAGCAAACAGAGGGATGTCATTCAACCGCTCCTTTGGTTTTGGCGGAAACCGTTCTATGCTTGAATCGCCTTTGAGAAGATCCTAACGAAAATGGTTTCACGGGAAGTCCACTCCTATTACACGTAGGTTTTTTTTCGGCTTTTACCAGCGCAAGTCAAGAAGTTGCACTGGCATGACCAGCGCAATCTTCTAAGCTGCGCTTGGAGGGTGTGCGTAACTGATTTAGTTGCGCGCGCCACCTGCTTGTGTAATAAATCGCAAAATATTTTTATTTTTTTTTAGATTTGGCTCATGGAGCGTTTATGAATTGTTGATCAGCCTCAAAACCTTGAGGCTAATGGAGTAAAGATATTCCCTGGACATCGAATCCTTTATAAGCATAAGAATGAAGAGGAATGGACGTTGTTTTTCTATCGTGGAGTTCCTAACATACGGTTTGTGATTCCTTGGTGGAACATAAATAGTATGATTGGGAATAGTTTCAATTGGCCTTACATTAGGCTTTTAGGCCTACCTAGTACTACTTATATTTTTCCTTGTAGGGTGATGAGACAATACGAGATGAGGCAATATATTCCTCCGCAAGATTGTGATGCCCCTAAAGATATGACTTTTAAACCCAAAAGGATTTCTCGTTGGATGGAATATTGGTCAAGTCTTCCTAAATAGGTAATACAAAATCCTCCTTCGAGTATCACATTATCTTCCTTTTACAAGGCTTGGATGAATGCGGCGGATAAGGATGAATTAAACAAGGCTCGATCTCAACTTCAAGCCGCCACCGCTCGCAATCCACCTACGCCTTTGATGTATTCAACCACTACTACTCCTCCTAGTGGTCAAAAAAAAGGAGTGAGAAGAAAGTTAGACTTCTCATCCCCTAAGTCGTTCGAAGGAAACAAAAAGAAAGGCTCACAAGAAAGCTCGAATAGTCAAAGGGAAAGGAAAACCGGTTGCAAAGGCCCCAATCCCAAAATTGAAAAACAATGTTTGGGTGAAAAAGAAGAGTGTAGGGGAAAGCTCCAAGGTTTCTTAAAATGTTGCGATGGAAACTACTCCTCCATTATCTGTGACAATCGAGGACATAGTAAAACCTTAGAGTGTTACACTATGTTTTTTTTTCGTTTACTGTATAATTCAATAATGTCTCTCTTTGAATTTTGAATGAAATAAAACGAGATTTTTATATTTTGATATGACCGAATCATAAAGATTGCCTACGTATTTGCATTACGAAATCAGGTTTTTGTGTAGTTCTAATTTTTTTATATCAATTTTTTGTTTTTATTTAATATCTTAGTTAAAAATTAAATGAAAAATTAATCAAACCTTGTTTAAAAGAATTAAATCAAAGTTTAATTTTATTTTCTCAGTATATGTTATATTTAAGAAACACCCTTATTTTACCGTAAGTAGAAATCGCAACTTCATTCAAAAGCAAAAATTTAGGTTCGCAGTTCGTCATCAGGTTGCGCGCACAACTTCTAGAGTTGCGCAAGCTTGTTGCGCGCAACAAAATAAATTGCGTGTGATATCCACGCGCAACTATTCCATTTGCGCGTGACACTTGTGCTACGAATGTCTTGAAAAAAATTTCTTTTAAAAAATCGTATTGTTACCCCCCGAAGTGTGAAAATTTTTTCGTGATGTTCAAAAAAATTTGAACACTTAGAACGGTTTATTATGTCAAAATTACCCCCCCCAAGTGTTATGTATTTTACCGTGTTATTCGGTAAAATGCATAACGCTTAGAATCTTTCAATTGAATGCTTAATTAAAAAATGGTTGTCTGAGTGAACGAGTTTTATCCAGATTTCATATGTAATATTTCTCAAGGCGATCAATGTTTATTAATTGGCGAATTTCATCTCCTCCAATGTTAGTTAATCTGACGGCTCCTCCTGATAGGATTTCAATTACGCGGTAGGGACCTATCCAATTAGGTTTGAATTTCCCTCTTGGATCGGTTGGTGGACCCCTAACCTCCTTTAGTACAAAGTCACCTTCTTTTATATTTCTAGGTTTTACTCTTTTATTGAAGTGTCGCGCAATGCGCCTTTGGTAGTCTTGTACATAATGCAAAGCTCTTAATCGTCGTACATCGAGGAATAAAAGCTCTTCATACCTCGCTCTTTACCCATTCAGCTTCCGGTAGCTTACTTTCAAGTACAATGCATAGGGATGGTATTTCCAGTTCAAATGGTTGAACTGCGTCCATTCCGAAAACTAAGGAGTATGGAGTTACTCTTATTGATGTCCGTATAGACGTTTTATAACCCCATAATGCAAAGTGTAGTTTATTTGGCCAGTCTTTGTAATTTTCTGCCATTTTCTTAATGATGACTGCTATATTTTCATTTGCCGACTCTACAGCTCTATTCATTAGATGTATGAATGGCAATGAGTGATGATGTTTTACTTTATAACGAGTTAAGAGGGTCTCGACTTCAGCTTTGAATTGAGATCCCTGATCAATAATTAATTGGCGTGGAACTCCATATCTACAAAATATGTTTCATTCGAGAAACTTTGCGACATACTTAGAAGTGAAATTCACGTAAGAAGAAGCCTCAATCCACTTAGTAAAGTAATCAATGGCAACTAATACGTACTCGTGCCCTACTGATCCTGTTGGAGAGACTTTTCCAATTATGTCAATTCCCTAAGTCGAAAAAGGCCAAGGGGAAGTGAGATTGTATAGTTAGATGGTGGAAGGTGTTGTTAATTAGCGAACATTTGGCACTATGGACATTTTTTAACATATTGTATGCAATCATGTTCCATAGTGGACCAATAGTACCCTTGTCGTGAAATTATTTTTGAAAGAATTTTTCCATTCATGTGAGGTCCACAAACACCTTTGTGAGTATTTTCCATAAGGCGTGTGGCTTCCGATTAGCCTATACATAGTAAGCTTTGACCATTAGGTCCTTTTTTGCATAATTAACCATTTATTAGACCATACTGGGCCGCAAGTGTTCGTAAGGCTCGTTGGTCTTTCGATGAAGTATTTTCGAGATAAGTGCCATGAGTAATACATTGAAGGATATGATCATACCAAGGATTGTCTCCTTCAATGTCATTTATTTCCTCTATTACGTTGCAATACGCTAGTTCTTCTCTTCTATCAACGCATAACGACATCATATTTAAGTGATCTGGAATGTTGATCATTGAGGCTAATTTTGCTAGAGCATCGGCAAATTGATTGTCATCCCTTAGGAGATATTTAAAATCAATATGTTCAAAATGCTCGATGAATTGCTCTAGGTGTGCTTGGTATAATATGATTGTGGAGTTCTTTATTTTTCATTTTTTTAATATATGATTTATAATCAAACTGGAGTCTCCATATACCTCTAATTTTTTCACACCTATGCTAGCTGCTGCTTCTAATCCAATAATGCACGCTTCACATTCTGCGGCATTATCAGTAACCTTAAAGTCTAATTTAACGGAGATTGGAGTATGTGCTCCCTCTGGACTTATGAGTAACACTCCTACGCCACATCCTTTTTGGTTGGACGCACCGCCGAAGTACATTACCCATTTGTCATCTTGTGTCATGAGAATCTCTTCATTCGGAAGATGAGTAGTTTCTGCACGACTTGTTTGAATTGGATGTTGTGCTAGAAAGTCGGAAATTACTTTTCCTTTCATTGATTTTTCAGGAATATATTTTCGTTTAAATTCCGTCAACATCACCAACCACTTAGATATCCTTCCTTGTCTGGGTGGTTGTTCAAACAAATACTTTATCGAATTTTGTTAAGAAATCACATGAGTAGTGTGTGGTAGCATATAATGTCGTAACTTTTTGGTTGCCCACACTAATGTTGGGTTGTCTTTTCCAAGGTGCTATATTTTGTTTCGTATTGGATGAATTTTTTTGCTCACATGGCCCCTGTGGATGTGTCTGTAACTGTAACGTATAGCTCAAGAGGTAGTTTGGGTACTGGTGGTGCTAAAATTGGTGGACTTTTGAGATAATCTTTGATTTTCTCAAAGGCCTTTGGCATTGATCGTCCCATTCATGTTTCTCCTCTTTTTTCAATTTTTTAAATATTGGCTCACAAGTCATAGTCAATTTGTTGATAAATCGACTAATGTATTGTAATTTGCCAAGGAATCCCCTAATTTCTTTTTTTGTTTAAGGGGGAGGCATGTCAACAATTTCCTTTATTTTAGAGGGATCGATCTCGATGCCACGTGTGCTTACTACGTATCCGAGTAACTTAGCAGAAGTTACTCCGAAGACACATTTTTGTGGATTCAATCGCATTTTATATTCTTTTATGCGAGTGAAAAATTTGCGTACAGCTTTTATATGTCCCATTCTATCTTTGGACTTCACAATCATATCATCCACATACACTTCTATTTCTTTATGCATAATATCATGCAAGAGAGTCGTAGTCGTTCTTTGGTACGTAGCTCCTGCATTTTTTAAACCAAATGGCATGACTGTGTAGCAATACGTACCCTAATGGGTAATAAAGCATGTCTTTTCTTCATCTTCTTTTGCTATTAAAATTTGGATGTAACCTGCGTATCCATCCATAAAGGATAACATCGCATGTTCAGCCGTGTTATCTACCAATATATTAATATGTGGTAGAGGAAAATCGTCTTTAGGGCTAGCTTTATTAAGATCCCTAATGTCTACACACATACGACCTCGTCTAACCTTTTTAGGGAATGGAACGATGTTCGCTACCCATTCTGGGTAATTACATATGCAAATAAAACCGGCGTCCAACTGATTTTGTACTTCTTCTTTTATTTTTAATGCGACATCAGGTTTCATTCGTCTAAGTTTTTGTTTTACTGGTTTAGAAGTAGTGTTCAAGGGAATGGTATGTTCCGTGATTTCCCTATCTATTCTAAGCATGTCCTTGTATGACCAAGCAAACACGTCTTCGAATTCTTTGAGCGTTAATATGAGGGTCGATTGCTCTTCCGGATTTAGAGTTAAGCCAATTTTGACTTCTCTCTTATTTTCGTTAGTTCCAATATTAACTATTTCAGTTTCTTCAACTACAGGGTTCTTTTATTCTCGTTCATTCATTAGTTCAACCAATTATTAATGTTATCATCTTCATTAGATTGATTGTTAAAGCATTCGAAAGATTCAAGAGAAGGCATATACTCAGAAATAGAGCTCATATTATTAAAATTAGAAGAGAGTACATCAAGAGAAGAATCCTTTTTGGGATCTTCATCCTTAGAACTAGAAAATAAAGACTCAGTAATGGCCACAAAGCCTAAATTTTCAGCTTCCCTAGAGTCTACAATAGATTAATCGTCTGATTCTTCAAACATCTTCCCTTCGCCTGTGACGATCTCCAGTTTATCGCCTTTGTGATTGATCCATTTGAATTATTTCCTCCATCCATGCTCAAAAGTTTTGTTTGATGGGGTGATCAACGAGGTTGGGTAAGAGCTTCATCTTGAATGGCGTTTTGATTGGTCATTGTTGCGACATGATTTTGCTCTAGTCCAAATAAAAATTTAAATGCTTGCCCATCATAGCACCCTAGAGTTGGGTGTTTTGATTTAACGATACTATGATCGTCATCCAAGAAGTAGCAATCATGAAATATCTCAAATCCAGGCTTCTTGGTTCCTTCCAAAACTAAGGGTTCTGGAAAGTCGTAGCATGGGTAATCTTCTCCCTCCCTAATGAATTGTCCATTAAGGGTTTATTGATAGGATGGAAGTAAAGTGATTATCTATTTCTTATTATTATCTCTACGTGCTTTGTTTTTAGCATTGTGAGACTCCAATTCTTCTTTGGTTTGTTTACATCCCGATCCAAAGGAGAAGCTTTTCTTTGGGATAGGAAGTAAGAGAGATTTCTTCATTCCTATTCCCAAAGGCATCCCAGCTGGAAACTAACTACTCTTGAGCAAGATGTTATTTACTATCCAAGTGGAATATGGATCAAGCTTGAATGGTTCTTCCAAGTCTTCTTTCATTTCAATTGTGAAGATTGGCTCCACGACGAATCCCCACATGTCCTCTTCATCATTATCATGATTTATTTCTAAGAGCGATTGATCATTTATTGCTATTTTGAGTGTAGAAGCATGTATAGTCATAGGAAGCCCTTGATAGTTCAACCTAATCATATGATGAAGTGAGGATCGTATTACACCAAGCTCATGTATCCAAGGACATCCAAGTAAAAGGTTGAATGTAGGTTTTATGTCCATAACATGGAATTCAACCATCTTTTGAATTGGGCCTGTGGTAATTGGTAGCTTAACAGTTCCACACACCGATCTTCTCGAATTGTCATAGGCCCTTATGCTTTGTTTTGTTGATTGGAAATCTTTTTCTAGATTTAGGCCTAAGTATTTTGCCGTTCGTAATGGGCATACGTTTACAGCCGACCCATTGTCTACCAAAGTTAGAGGGATATTGTATCTCTTGTATCCCACAGTTAAGTATAACGCATTGTTGTGGGTAATGTCTTTAAAAGGAAAATCATCATTAGTGAAAACGATTGACTTGTCGGATTTCTCGCTAGTAAGCAAGCTAACGAGGTCCGGAGGGGTTGTGTCCGTACTTACAGACAAAGCCGTTAGAGCGTTCATGAGAGAATTCCTATGTTCTTTAGAAGTACTTAGGAGTTCCCAAATGCTAACATTCGCCTTGGATTGGCGAAGTTGTTTGACCAATGGATCTTCCGCCTCAAGAGGAGGTGGTATTGTATTTTATGTTTGACCTTGAATTTCATTTTGTGTGGTCGAAGATCCATTTGGTGGTGGTGCTTGGTAGACTCGCCCAGAACGAGTTAAATGATCTATCTCATTTGGGTAAGTCATAGGACTCATAAACCAACTTTCTTTTAGAGACTTTGGATGTGCCTCCATTTCAAGATGCTCCATGAGTTGTGCTTGATGTCATTATTCATCCAAGGAGAGATTCGATAAATCTTGCTATTTCCCCGAGAAATGATCCCAGTCAAGCGCTCCATTTGTTTCATTTTGTAAACAAGACGGAGGTGGGACGGCGGCATACTTAGAGACATATAAGTCTTGAAAGTCGTCGTTTCATAGTCAACATACTTCATTAGTTGCCCCTATGAATATCGTGGATAGAGGTTCTCCTATGGGTGTGATATAGTCCAAAGGATTGAACGTATCACTTCCCATATGGTCTTCCTCGATGTGAAACATCCCTAAGGAGGATGCATTATTGTTAGGTTTAGGCATGGAAATTCTCCCATCGTCTACTAAATCTTGTATTTTGTGCTTTAAAACATAGCAACGTTTAGTATCGTGTCCAACGCCTCTATAATAAGCACAATAAGCGCTACCATTCCATTGAGGAAAACTCTTTTCTGGTGGAGTGGGTGGTGTTGGCCCTGTTTGGGCCAGTAAGCTTTTTCATTTAATTTTTCTAGCAATTCTTTATAGCTTACAGGAAATGGAGTAAATTTTCTCTCTTTTGTCCATCTTTTTCTAGGATCATCATATCGATTTGTGTTATTGTATTGCGTGGAAGTCGCAAATACGTTAATAAAGGATGATGCATTATCATTCCCCTTCTTGTAGTTATTCTTAGGTTGATGATGATAATGAGGTTTGTTTGCTTTTTCTTTAGCAAGATCATCTTCAATCCTAGTAGCCACAGAATAGACCTTTTGAAAAGTGTATAGACCAAGGTAACGTAAATGTTTGTTGTATTTTTCATAACAATTGTCAATGAATTTTTGTACTAACTCGAGTTTAGGAGGCCTTTGGGCAAGGTGGGTCGCCTTTTCTCGCCATCTACCATAGAAAGCAAGGAAACCTTCATCGCCGCCTTGCTTAAGCATCAAAAGTTCATGTAAAGTTGACTTGAACTCGACGTTACTCTCGTATTGGGTAATGAAAGCCGAAACTACATCTTCCCATGTTGCTTTAAATTTTGGATCTAGCCCATAGTACCACTCTCTCGCGGTTGGGTCTAGTGATAAAGGGAAAGTCAAAGCATAAAGCTTAGGATCAACTCCCTTTAGTTCCATAGTGCCAGTAAAACACATTAAGCATAAAGCTACAAACTTTTCTGGTAAAGCAAGTCCTGGGGAGGAGAAAACTTTTCTGCATCAAAGAACTAGCTTCTCCAACGACTTTTCTTTGATGGATAGTTTCTCCACCTTTTCTTGTAAGGGTAACGCTTTAACTGTTTTGTTTTCAGCATTTTCCATCTTCTTAATTCTTCTCTCCTCGGCCTCTTTAGCTGGCCTTTTCCTCTCTCATACGAAGAATCTCTTATTGAAGTTCTTCGACGGTTGTCATTATTGTTGGACTAGGATTAGTTGGCAAAGGAAAGTGGTTTGAAAGGGGTTGATCTTTGGGTGGTAAACGTAGAATGCGAGTGCCCGGGGGTCCTCTTTCCCAAGCTTGAAAACCGACCCTAAAGGAGTACGAAAGCAAAAGTAAATCGATACGCTTGCTTTTGAAAGGACACCAAAAGGAAAAAAGACGTAAAATATACTCAAATGGATAACATCCCCCTTAACAATTCTTCAATGAAGATATTGTTCAGATGAGTCAATTTGTTTTTTGAGAAATCAAAACTTACTCGTCCAGTAGGCGCGCGCAAGTTACTTAGTTGCCCGCGCTGTTGCACGAAACAAAATAACTTGCGCTAGGAGGGGTCGCGCAACATCTTGAGTTGCGCGCGCCACCTGCTCGCAATATTTTTTTTAATTCGAGCGTTTTTTTCAATTCGATTGTTTTTTACTTGACTCTTTTTTTTCTTTTTTTTTTATGTTACCTTTGAATATTACGCTAAATCACGAAGAGACAACTTCGTAATTGGGAACCTAGGCTAAACTAAAAAATGAAAAAGAAGACTATCCTAACACGTTGCACATAGTCACATAATCAAATAAGCATGTCATCAGACAAGATTCACGCAATGCCATTCTAAGGTCAAAAAGGCTTGGGTGTCCAAAGGTACCATACCTTAAGAAACGACGCATAAATAAATCACTCAACGTGTTGACCCATGACATCGCCCTCCCAACATTTTGTTAGTGATATGGGTGGGATGATTGTTATTGATTTTGGGATAGACGCCTAATGTTGGCGACCCCTAATTAATGAGCCAATCCCCAATGGTTTAAGTATGCTATGTTTATGCATGATGCATTGTTGCTTGTTTGGTTTTTACTCTTGTGCAAAAGGAAGATATTTATGCGTTCAAGTCTCGCTCTCTAACTAGAGAATATTCAAGTTAATTCTTGTTACAAACCATAGGCAACCTAGTGTTGGATACCTTAAACCATAACTACGAATTAATCATGTAATCTCTAAGTCCCCAGTGGAGTCGCAACTGTAAGGAGGGTGATCCCATCTTAAGGGGTACTCTCCTTAAATGCCCTTGGCCCTTTAAAAGACTAGGACTTTACACTTGTTAGGGTGTAGTAGGATTTGAATTCCTGAATGTTTGGGGGGGCCTTGAATTAGAATTGATTCTATCATAACGCTTTTTTATAAGAAACAAGTAGGAGTCGCCAATGAGTTTTAGGAAAAAACTCATAAACCTCGTTTATGCCTTTCTTCCATGTGGAATTCATGGAATAATTACCACAAATCATAAGTTTACCCATGACCAAATTGGTCTACAAACCAGAAATGAGTCCTGGAGCGAAGGTACTAAGATAACGTTCCTTTTAGATTGGAATCGTTATCCTAGCCCTAGTACGGCCTCTACTAGCTCTTCCTTTTTTATAATTTCATCACCAAACAATATACACAACGCGATACCTAAAGCTATGTTAGTTGATTTTATTTACAAACATTAATTTATGTAGTAATTACATTGCAAAAGTCGTTATTCTTATTTAATAATATCCGTGAAAGAACAATAAATAAACAAGATTCGTCTTGGCTTAAGTGATCAACCAAGAATTATGTCATTCAATTCTAGTCTTATTTTAATGCAAGATACTATGTGGAATTGATTAATTAATTATTTTAAAGGCGATTAAACAACACTAATTAATTAATTTAAGTCCTTTTAAACAAGAAAAAGAAGGTGATTTAACTAAGTTCTCGGGAATTTACCAATTCTCTTTGCTAGATCTCCGTTTAAAACACTTATGGACACCTTCTTGTTAGGGAACCTCCACAGTAGTAACAAAGTATCGAAAGGGTGAGTGTTTAGGACAAGAGGGCTAGGTTACACAAGTTCACAAGTTATTTCGCCAGAGTTTTAGCTTAATTTCTTTCTGTTGAAGCCTCGGTTTAAGCTCGTATTTATAGAGAATGATTAGGTTTAGGGTTTCAAGCAATCTGCCGCAACAGATGAAGTTGCACGCGGCATCCCACACAAGTTATAGAGTTGTTCTGCTATGTGCAGCATAACTTTTTGTATGGCGCGCGACTTTATGGTAAGATTCGATTATATATTTTCCGTATAATTTCCGAATAATTTCAAGTCTTCTGCAGCGCAAATCTGCAGCGCCCAGCGTGACTTTATGAGATGCGCGCGGCTTTTTCTGCGGCAACACTAAGTTTTAACCTAGGCGCTCCTAAATCCGTCTTTATTAGGGTTTAAGCACAGGCTTAAGCCTAATTATGATCGGGTTTAGTTAATTGGACCTTCGTTTGGCTTTTTTCTTTTATTTGGGCTAGTCTTTTGTGTTTTATGGCTTAACTAGTTATCCATAAGTATTCTTCATTTTGATCTAGCACGAAGATGGATTTATTCATCGTCATTGCACTTCCTGTCGGGACAAGAGGCCAAAAGTAGTTGTTTGCAGTATGATTGATTGATTGTGATTGGTTTGGGAATTATGTTGATTGATTTTTGAGATTTAAGTGATTAATGTAAGTTTGCATGTGTGTAATTTAATTATGCCTTGTGAATTATGCTAGATTGCATTGTGATTTCTATTGATACAACCAATTGATTTAGGAACTGCAATTATCGATTGGTTGGGATTGTGATTCTCCTAGTTTTTTTTTTTTTGGAAAGTAAGAGAAGTATATTGATTAAAAAAAAAACTAATTCTCCTAGTTTGTTATTCGTAGAGACATCTAGCTTAACGATTAGGAGATAGTTCTTTGATTCCAATTGATAGCTCTTATCATTAGTCTTCGCAACCATTGATTGGCATGTTCTTCCCAAGTAGATGAAATTGTCATGATTACTTGTTGATCCCCATTCCCTAGTGCTTTATTTATTTGGTTAGTTGTTTGTTTTGTTAGTTAGTGTTACCTCTTTACCTTTGGCTTCAACCTAGCTTTGGTGCCCAAATTGAAAGCACTTGAACATAAATGTTCCTTTGAGTTATACCCTTGACTTATCTCTATACTTGTATATAGGTTTGTAAGTGTTTACAAATTTTGTTAGCTTAGGGAGGATTAGTCAACAACCTAGTTTTCCCCTCGTCAGCCTCCTTTTTTTTCTTTTTCCCTCTTCTCTCTCCTCTCTCCTCTCTCTTCTAGGGTTTCAGTTTTTTTTGGATGTTTAGGTAAGAAATAGTCTAATTTCTTCAGAAATTAGACTATTTCCGAACCTTTTTCTTTATTTCAATTGGCATTGTTTTTTGTTTTTAATTTTTGGTTTTTTTTAACAAGAAACCAATTTCCACTTTTTAGTTGTCAGTTTTCAAAATTATCATGATCACGATTTTAATAAGTTTATCTAATTTTTGTTTCATTATATGAAATATATCATATGAGTTTGAAAAACAAAAAAAAAAAATCAAAAACCACAGTAATGCGAAACGAACCTTTAGTTTTTTTTTTTACGTGTTATTTTGTTTGTTTTATTTTGTTCTCTCCATCTATGAGAGTTTGTCCCAATTTTTGGGATTTTGATTCTCATACATGGATGAGAATCATATTTTTAAGGTTCTTAAAATAATTAGGAAGGTGATTTGGATTCCTATGGGTCTGGGATTGTCATCAACTGGTCAATAAAAACATCATCGCAGATTACAGAAGTCTCAACTTGAAAAGATGCACAGACATCCAAAATCATTGCTCGCGTCAAGCTTGAAGTGATGGAGTATGAGTTGTGCTAAATATGCAAATTAGTTACAATTTTGATTGTAAAAGTTAGGATATTTTCTCTATATATGTGGTTTACAAATCTTTATCATAGTAGATGTCATATAGCTGTTATTTAATGATATTATTACTTCCCGTTAAAAAAAAAAAGCAAATTTGATTTTCTTAGATACAATGACTATGGACATCATTTGGGCCCTTGTTAAATGGGCTAAATATTAAAGTTCCTAAGCCTCGAACCGAGCCAAGTTTAATCGAGCTTTTTGGAGTCTCGAGCTCGAGTCATGGAGCTTTAACAAGTCTCAAGCTCGAGCCGAACCCCAATTTTATAGGCTCTACGAGCTTCAAGCTCAAGTCGAGATTGAGCTCATGAGCTTCGAATGAAGGCTTGATCTCGGCTCGTACTTGTGTCCTTGTAATTATAGATATATTAATGTTATTTGTTTGGTGACATTTAAATAAAAATGATGGACTATGTTAATAATTATCATATGAGGAATTACTAATGCATATACGATATGCGTGCATTTACAAATAATACATATCACATATTGAAAGAATAATAAAAGTATATGGAAGAAAGAGGTAGGTGGTGTGGACCCCACCTATTTTCTCTTTTGTTATCATTCACGTAAAAGAAGGAAACACAAATGATGGAGACCACACTCTGATTATACCATTGGTAGCTTATAGAATATGAAAAAAAGGAAAGAAATAGTTGAAGGATTTATGTCTTTATCATGTGCAATCAAATTATGGAGATAATTAAGTTCGGACATTTGGGTCGTCGTTTTATCATATCTAGAGATACTAATGATCTTTGGACTAGTAAAATAGGCCAAAGCCCAATTGGACGGATCCTATAAGGTCACACAAAGGGACTAGATCGAGCACGAAAGGTTGAGGCCCATGGCCCACCCCCTATAGTGGCCGGCCATATGGAGTAAGGTTGGTGGGTTTTGGGCTTTCTAACCTAGTCTAATTATAATATGATTATAAATAGACTTGGTTCCTAGGGTTTACATGACAAGATAATTCAATTGATCAGTAAGATCAAAACCTAAGTTAGCAAACACGAGACCAAGCCTCTCAAACTCTCTCTCTCACACAAGGCTCTCTCCTCCTCCCTTGCGCCGGTTGTGGTGGTTTGTGGTGGTCAGTTAGTCCATTAAAGGTGGTGATTGCGGTTTTTCTCTTTCACTCGACCAATTTAATATTGGTGGACGGCTCGTTCAAAGCTTGTGGACTAAGTAGAGGACCAAGGCTTGGGGCTATATTCTCTCCTTGATTTATCAATCATTTGCTACATGTAATTCACGCTTTAAAGGGTATGATTATGTGTCTTGTGTGTTATGCATTCAATCTTGGGATTAGGTGCTTGATTGAATATGATTCATGATTTTCCGCTTGATATTACCTATAAACTCCTATAGTGGTATCAGTTAGCCTCTTGCATGAACGCGCCTGATCATATTAATATGGTTAATTACAAGTCCATGTTAATTTTATAATCAATTAAGAGGGAGAATTAATTTAATTATGGTTCAATTGTTATATTTAATGTGATTAAACTTTAGGAATTGATTGAATACGATTTAATTATGCTCAAATAGCCATGAAGAGGACCGAATTTAAGCCCTAAAGTATTCAAAATTTTTGAAACCTAACCCTAATTTATTCGAAAAATGCAAACCATATAAGCCTTATTCTGATTTTTGATGCTTATTTTGGTTGATTTCGTTTTAAATATGTTTTATAATTTTAATCGGATTGATTTATTTATAAAAATGTTTTGTGTATGATCATCGATTTGATTTTAAGAGATAGAATTAAATTGAAATTAATTTTATGATGAACACTAATTTTAATATTGAATGATGATTATATTTTAAAATTTGGGCTGATTTAATTTAATTTTGATAAAAGTTATTTTAATTAAATTTAAATCATAAAAAAAATAGTTTTAAGGCTGGCAGCCACGGCGGCTGCCGACCAGGTGGCGGTCCAAGAAGGAGGGAGGGAGGGAGGGCAGGAGGTCTGGGAGGTGGCTGGACAGCGACATGCAAGAGTTGCACAGCTTCTTTCACAACCATGCCAGGATGTTGCTGCTGCCATAGTGCGGCAATGCAAAGCAGCCAGCCACCGTGGCTAGCCGCTCACGGTGGCCTACAGCCTAGCAGAAGCTGCTACCACACTGCTGCCCTTGCGGCAGTGGCTGCTGTCATGGCAGCCAACCACCGTGGCTAGCTTCAGCTAGACAACCACGGTTGGCGACGGTGGTGGCTTCCCTTTTCAAAAAAAAATTGTTTTGAAAATTATTTCAAGATAATTACAAATTTATTTTGGGATAAAATCAGTTTTATTTTAGATAAAATCTTTTATTTAGGATAAATCAAATATTCAAAAGTTGTTACATTTGATATTATCCATATTTAAAGTTGTTAAATTGGTAATTATCCATAATTAAAGTGGTTAATTTTGGATAAGATTGATTAGGATATTTTTAGCATATACCAAAAGGATAGTAATTGATTTAAATAATATGATTATCCCATTATTAGATTAGGATATAATTGATTTTAAAATTATTTGATTGGCTAATAATTAGGATAGAATCTCCTAAGTTTGTTAGGATAATCATGGAAGATTAAATTGATATATCTTTCTAAATTAAAATAAGATTTTATTCTATCTCATGACTAAATTAATATATATGATATTTTATAATTGGTCATGAATAATATATGATACTATCTAATTATGAATTAAAATATGTGATATTTTAGGAAATGCGTTGCCTTAATTATGAACATTCGATGTTGTAGTTTAGACAAGCATGTTGAGTGATTTATTATATTACACTTTTATAATATATAATATTATGTTGCTGTATATATAGACTAGTATAGCCCATAGATTCTTAAATATGATCTACGCATCGTGATTTATTTTGTAATCTAAATACGGTCCGCTTATTGTTAAGTATTTTTGTAACTTTTATTTAAAGTAAATAGACTAGTTATTTAAATAGTGTTAGTCCATAGAAGCTAAGCCCATGAAGTGAAGGCCCAAAGGAGATCCATGATGATTCATGTGGGAGCTTTTCATTTCTAGTTTTCTTAGGACTAAGGGGCCATACTATGTCATGTTTTATTGCATTAGTTGATTATGCATGTTAAATTTTATTTATGTTGATTGATGATGCACTAGAGTTCACTAAATAATAACAACATAATGAATCTAGGTCCCTATAATATTGAGATTGCTTTTCCAATTAGATACCTAACAATCCTTGGATAGTGAGTGATAGGTCGGCCTCCACAAAGTGTCACTTGTTATTTTAGGCATTGTGGGGTGGATCACGTTCTGCATATTTAATTGGTTATGCTCAACAAGGTTATCTAAAGCGTTTAGAACCTTGAAGCAAAGGGTAATAATTAAACATGAGATGGTTAATTATTCAACCAAGAGTTACAAGAGTTGTAATCAGTAAAGAATTTAATCACCTTGAAAATGTAATGCTTGATGGTAGGGCCTCATTTCGGTCAACTATTACACAAAAAAAGGATCTTGAAATCACTTAAAATTCAATTGGGATCAATTAATGTTGAATAAAGTGTTTTAAAGTTACCAATTTAAATTCGCTTATAATACTTTAATTTTAATTAAACATATTTATTAAACTTTGCCTTATTTTGACTTAGATGGGTAGCCGTAATCACAATGACAACAACATTTACAATCTTCGACCATTTCTTGAGAAGGATAGGTTGACAGGAGAAAACTTTTCCGCTTGGAAAAGAATGCTAAGGATCGTTCTGAAATTTGAAGGTAGAGAGGATTTAACACCCCCAAGTTACACTCTAATATTAATAATAATAATCCAACTTTAGGGAGTAACATAGGAGTATTACCGCCACGTGATTATGCATGACTTTAACGATACCACTTTGTAACACCCCCAAATTACTCTCTAATATTATCAATAATAATCCAACTTTAGGGAGTAACAAGGGAGTATTACCGCCACATGATTACGTAAGGCTTTAATAGAGTTTTGCAGCGAAAAAATATTACTTAACTTTCATTAATAATAATAATAATAATAATAATTATAATAATAATAATAATAATAATAATAATAATAATAATAATAATAATTTTAATAATAATAATAATAATAATAGTTTGATACACTTCCAAAGTAACTACAACACTAATACTATATTTACTAAGTTAAACTAGGTGATCACCGCCCATCGTTCCCAATGCAGCAAATAGTTCACGTTGTCCAATCGCCATCACTTATCTACTCATCAAAGTGATAAGTAAGGCCAAGCCAAAACAAAACAAATATGTATTAGCCAAAATGTTAAGTACATGCAAATGCTAGACATGTAAAATCAATTTAAATAATTAAACATGGTTTCGAAGAGATTTAATTTTAATAAATCATAATTTATCCAAACTATTCATGAATAGGATTTCATGTATAAAAGCTTATCAAAAGAACAAAATTCTGAAATAACCAACTTTCCAAAGAAAATTCCGGATAGGGTGGATCAATCCATATTTTCATAAATCATTTTTCAATCTAAGTGTGCACACCCCCCAAGCTAGTAACTCCTTTACATAGTGCTATCAAGGGGAAATACTAGGTCATACAAAGTCCATAGTCTTCAACTTAATCCGCATAGTGGGAGTTAAAAATTCAAAGATCCAAGGAGTAAATCCTGTTAAATAAACTTTCCAATATCCCATATTCGGGGTAATTTAGTCAATAAAACTTCGTTTTTAAAACATCTTGAATATCAGTACAAGTTTATAATAAACCATATGAAATATTTAAACATTTGAGATCAAACACTTAAAACATGTTTCACTGAAATATATTTTGCAATATTTTAAACATGGTTAGTTCGAAATCACTTAACATGTAAATCACGTTGCATATAAAAGTCACTTTTAAAAGATCTAGCCACGTGTACGTACCTTGATCCTTGCAAACAAGCACGAGGTTCCTAATTACGAAATTGAAATCCCTACTACAATAAACACAAGGTCCAAATTAAAAACTCTTCAACCCATAAACACGAGTACATAAAATGTAAACCCTTGACTTAGTTGTGAACGAGAAATTAGTTTAACTCTTATAATACTATTTATAAAGTTTAAGAAATCTATTTAGTGTTAAGAAGTCAAGTTAGTCATAATAATAATAATAATAATAATAATAATAATAATAATAATAATAATAATAATAATAATAATAATAAGAGTAGTGCATATATAGATGTATGTAGTACGTATGTAGCTACAATATGTGGTATAGGAGTGATGATAATAATAGAAGTAATAACAACATAATAAATAGTAGTAGTAGTAGTAGTATGAATAGTAAGGTATTAATATATAAGATAACAATGAATATAAAGATTGGAAGGATTTATATGTAGTAGTATCATATATGTAGTTGTAGTAGCAGGTCATCAACAACAATAGTTATAATAATAATAATATGATACATAAATTTATAAAATAGGAGTATGTAGTACGTAAAGTAGTAGTAGCATAAAGTTGGAATAAAATCATTAACCACAATAATAATACTAATATATTAATATTAATAATAATCATGCATTGTAGTAGTACTTAAATTAGAGGTAGTAACTAGTTATTAGTATTAAAACTAGTGGAGATTAAGCTAAGATATGAAATAATTAAAGAAGAAGTAAGGAGTGAATGGTGTCACCTTTGGTGGTCAGTGGCTGCCGGTGGTGGGTGGCCAGATGGCGGCAAGTGATGCTCCTGGTGGAGTTCACGACCACTATATGAAAGCTTAGAGAAGGTGAATATAGAGAAGGAAAGGGAAGGGAGGAGAAGATTGTATGGTCACAATGACCTCCATCCATGGCTATATATAGCCCCAACTCAGGCACTATTCCAACCGATTTCATAAATGCTTCCAACCCAATTAATGCAGCCAACCTAATAAATGTTGTTGGCCTAATAAATTCAGTTGGCCTAATAAATGATGTTGACCTAATAAATGCAGCCGACCTAATAAATGTTGTGAATATGAGTAGTATTAATATAAGGGTTGACTTTGAATACGGAAGGAGGAATGATTTGGTACTTGTTAGTTTGATTCGGAAGCAAAATACTGGAGGTTGAAATTCCGACAACTTTGAGTTAACTCATATAATTATAAAGCGTAATAAAATTATATCTTTGTAAAATCATATATGGACTTAAATAGATATTTTTGTATAATAAAATATTTCGGAAATATCCATAATTAATAATTAGTAAACGGCTTAAAAATACGGGGTATTACAGACGATGTCATTGACACCCCATTGCCACGACCTCTGCCAGAAACTGCAACTACGGCAGAAGTCAAGAAGCAAAAGGAAGCTCATGATAGAGTTGTGCCTATCACTTGCTTGATGATTGCTACCAAGGAGCCTAGTCTTCAAAACCATTTTGACAATTAGGATTCGTACACAATCATGCAAGAACTCAAAGCTTTGTTTAAGAAACAAACTAGATCTAAAAGTTACGAGCTCCATCGTGAGATTTTGGATTGTAAAATGGAGAAGGGTACCATGATAAGTGACTTTTATGTCACTTCTAGGGTGTTTATTGAGTCATTTTCAAGCTTATTTTCCAATAATTTAGCTCATTTTGTCCTTTATTTCTATTATTTACTTATTCTCATCTATTATCTTTATTTTATGTATTTTAGTAATTTTTAATAGTTTCTAACTTATTTTCTAAATTTATTTAAATTCTCTTATTTTTATGTTTATATTTTAAGTTTTTAGTTCTTGTTATATAATCAGTTCCTAGTTTCTCTCATTTTCTTATTTGTTTTAATTTAGTCCTTTATTTTGTTTTACTAGTTTTATTTTATTTTACTTCGTTTTATTTTATTATATTTTGTTCTACCCTCGTGTTAGTTTTTGGTTGTAGGTGTGTTCGGGTTATTTAGTTCTATTTTATTATTTATTTTATTCTATTTATCTCGGTTTCACCCTTGGGTTTGTTTGTGTGTATGCTTGATAAGTGCCTTTTATGTCACTTTTAAGGTTTTTTTATTGAGTCGCTTTCCGGCAAATTTTACAATAATTTAGCCCATTCTCTTCTTTATTTCTTTTATTTGCTTATTCTCGTCTTTTATCTTTATTTTGAGTATTTTATTAGTTTTTAATAGTTTTTAGTTTATTTTCGTATTTTTAGTTAATAAGTCCTAGTTTCTCTCATTTTCTTATTTTATTTTATTTTCATATTTGTTTTCTTTATTTTATTTTATTTAATTTCTTTTGATTTTATTTTTTAGTTATTTTATTTTATTTTACCTTTATCTTATTCTATTTTATATGTCAATCTACCCTCGTGATTGTTTTTTGTTGTAGGTGTGTTCAGGTTGATGCTTCGTTTCATGTTCAAATCAAGTTCGGTGTTCGGGATTGAGTCATGTGTCAAATTTCACAATTCAAAACCTTCCATCACCACACCCTTAACTATCCTACACCACCCCAACAACCACCTCTAGCCACACATTCACCAGCGCACCACCATCCCAACCACATCCACCCAACACCAATGGCCTCCACAGCCGCCAAAACCGCCAGCAACAATCCCAATTACAGCAGCAACGCTGCCCCTACACTCCAACCTCACGTAGCACCGTCACACACTCACCAAACCACCAACAATCTCACATTCAATATACCACCAAATACCACCCCGCAACAATTACTACAGCCAACACCCCGCAGCACCAATTAAACCACAAACTCACACATCAACCACCACAATCCCCTGCTACCTTCGCGCACCACCTTCATCCACCCAAACCGAGCACCAACTGACACCAATTCAGCTTATCCAACAACCAATACACCACCGAAATCACCTCCAATAGACCACCGTAAGCCACCAAAACAACAACAACAATTGCAGCCGCAATACGCCCAACACCCAAACTCACAGCCAAGCCAATTCGCGGCCGCGCAGCCCTGTCAGAAAGCGAGCAAATAGGACTCCAAAACATATTGTAGGCAGTAAGTTATGCGCGACTTCTGTGCGGGCGCGCAAATGTGGGTCAATCACGAGCTTTTCACGTGATTTTAATGAAGATCGGACAGCCACGATCCCTTCAATTAATCCAAAGGCCGAGAATTTGGTGATGCTAGATGATGATAATGTTGATGAACAATGGTGGTTGAGTGATAATTGCTGCTGATGATGGAGTATGAACGGTGATGATGATGCGTGAATGGGTGATGAAAGTTCAGAGCAGCCACGAAGAGAAAAGGGATTGAAGGGGGTATATGGATTTCGTGGGTCTGATGGGATTTGGGGGGCTTTTTGTGTTTTGTTTTCATTTTTATTTCCTTTTTATTTATTTTAGTTTTGTTATTTTAATTATTTTATTTAGTTTTATTTTCATTTTATTTTCTTTGGTTAAATTTTAAGCCTTATATTATAAATACCCCTTTTGGGGGTTATTTTCTCTTAACTTTCAATTAACATTTTTATTTAGATAGATTAGATTAGTTTAGCCTAGATTTTCTCTCTCTTAGGGTTAGATTAGGATTTTCTCTCTCTAGTTTTAGGAGTAGTGTAGAGAGAGAAAGCTTGGATTTCCATGGAGTTTTGGAGAGGTTGAAGAACCAACTTTGTGGGACTTCTTCTCATCTATTCAATGAGCATTTTCTAACTTTCTCTCATCTTTATTTCTTTGCTTAATTCTTAGTTTTCGCTTTTTGTTTGTTGATTTGAGTAGATTAATTAGTTTCTTTGTTTAATCTTGTTTTTATTCTTATTTTACCTTGTTTTCCATATCTTTCTTCATTATGTTAGATTAGGTTTTGTTCTAGGGAATTGGATGAAGGTTATATTAATGAATTAAATGATTGATTGTGATTAGTATGAGATTGTTTCTTGATTCTTGTGTATGGGTGATGCTTTTATGGACTAGAATCTTTCTAGCTAATCGATTCTATTCTCTTAATTGTGCTTTCAATCAATTTTGCGAGAGTGATTTGGTTGAGAGCCCTAAATTCTTCCATACCTTTGCTAGGCTAGTTTCACGAGAGTGAATTAGTTTAGTAGGATAATTAACATGCTTAATTGTGCGAGAGTGAGTTAAATGTGTTGATGTTCCTAATCGAGGTCATTTTCATCTATTTGTATGATGTTGTTTAATACATTGATGTAATTGGATTCCACTTTCCCTAGTTTTAGTTATTTGCTCATAGTACTATTTATTTTAATCTCTCTATATCTCACAACCTTTCCTAGTAGTCTAGTTGGCACAAGTTAATACACTTAGTCCTTTTGGGTTCGACCCTTTACTTGCCACTAACTAGTTTAGTGTAAGTTTAGGTATTATAAATGATTAATTTGGTTAGGGTGGTAGCATAACGACCTATCTATCTGCGATCAAATTTTGGCGATGTTGCCGGGGAATAAAGCGTTCATTAGTTTGTGTTGATTAGATTATCTAGGTTCTTGTATATTATTTGATTTTGTTTGCTTTTCTTTGTTCTTTGTATAAAAATGGCATTCTTATCTTTTCCTCAATTTGATGGTGAACCCTTCTATGCTTACTTTGAAAGACTAGATGGTTTCCTTAGTTACCATGGGTGTTCTCTTAGTGATGCTTGTGGTATAGCTTATTGGGGCATGAATGAGTATACTAGGGGAATGGTTGAGGACATGAATAATGGTAGATTTTGTCATTTGTCTATGCATGATTCTTGGGATTTCTTCACATGTCTTGCTAGGGATTCTTTAGATAGAGAATCTCATGTTTCTTGTTTTGACTCTCAATGCCAAGATTCTTTTAATTTTTGCATGAATTCTCTTGATACTTCTTATGTGCCTTGTGATGATCCAAGTATGCAAATTGACACCTTTCCCCCATATGCTCATTTTGATGAGGTTTGTGCTAATCTTGATGATGTGCAATTTGACTTTGATCATGAACCTCAACCCAATAACATTGATGCCCAAATTCTCTCTCAAATGCAATATCTCACCCAACAACTCCAAGAGCTTCAAGAGGAACAAAAATTGAGAGAAGTGAGGCTTGCCCAAGTGATGAGTGCTATGTTTGATTTAGATGGACGTGAGGCACCTCACTTGGAGTGTGAGAGTGTTGTTGAGGATGATGTGGGGCAAGGGTGTGAAGGTGGGGGGAGATTTTCTTGTGATGAGAGGATTTTTGAGGATTTTGATCCTTTTCATTCCCCATTTGACCTTGATTGCCATCCTTCCCCTTATTCACCCCCTTTGAGAGTTTCCCTTGGTGAGGATGTGAGTGAGCCATCTTCATGTTTGAATGAGGGAGTTCATGAGGATGATGACGGTGAGTTTGAGAAATCAAGAGAGATTGAGAGTCCCTTGAGTAATGGTGGAAGAGTTGTGAATGAAGAAAATGTCGATTTTGAGGATTCCAACCCCCTTCCCCATCTTGATGAGTCCATCTTGCATGTTGGTGACCCTTCTATCCATGAGTCTTTGGACTCATTTTAGGTTATGTCTATTATGTTCATTGAAGGTGTAACAAAACATTATAGCCTTTTGAGAGAGTTCATTGGCAATGCGTCATGGGAAAGGAATGAGTTTGAGAGAAACCTTTATCCTTTCATGCATGGTTTAGAGACTCTAGGCTTTGAGGATCTTGAGGGAGTTGTTGTTAATCGTTGTGATAGAGAGGAATATGAGGTTATTTCTATTAGAAAGTTTTTGTTTGAGGGAGATTTGAGTCATGAGTGTTCTTTTGAGGATTCTATGATTGAGTTTCATGCCCTCATTGGTAATGTGAGGCCATGTGAGACCATTATTTCTCCTCCCCTTCCTCATGTCCCTTTCTCAAGAAAATTTGACCACATCTCCTACTATCCCATGTTCCTCCCTTCTTTTGTCAAAGAGCCTATTGAGGACCTTCTCTTGTTTGATGAGACTTTTCCTTTTCATCCTCCTATTATTGAGGAAATGGGTGATTGTGCCACCCAAAAAGATTTTGAGGAGGTTTTGCCTTTTTATTCTTTTCCTTATTTTTCTCTTCTTTCTCTTCTTATTTTCTTGATTTTTCTTTTGATTTTTCTTCTTTCTTTTGGCATCTTCCTCCTCCCTTACGTGCAATTATCTTGTTGCACGTCCTCCTCCCGTCATTTGCCTACTTGTTATCATATGAAATGTGTATTAGTGCATTTGATAAGCTCTTGTGTTCGTTGCAATTTTATTTACTAGAGCGGTCTTGCTTGGACGTTAAACAAGCCTTTCTCGGGAAGTAACCCGAGGTTTTTATTGCTTTCATTTTCCTTTATTTTTAGATTAGATTTTTTCTCATGGAAATGTTTGTGTGCCCCTTGCTAGGTACATAACTTGATATACACTTATGCATTGGATTGGATCAAGAATCAAGGAAGTTTGACGCCTATTTTTGCTAGCATATGGAAATCGAGATTCAATTCAAGAGGAAATCGGCTTTGAAAGGTTAAATTGGTTCATTTGCGGGTGTTTACACCCACCAATATCCGGTAATATCTTTCCTAGCTCTTTCTCTAATGGTTGGTGACTCGTTAGACTTGTGTTTGTTTGTTAGATTGATTTCTTTCTTTTCCCCTCCCATGTATTATTTAGTTTATATTTGAGTATATTGTCTCACTCAAGCTTGGGGGGAGGGTATTCTATCATGTTTGGTGGGATGTTGATTCATGTATGTCATGCACTTGAGTATATGCATTTCCATGTCTTTTCTTTTATTTTGAAAAATCCAAAAAGATTTTTGTTTACTTTTAAGGTAATTTTGGCAAAATGTGTTTTGTTTGTTCTTATTTTGGACATTTTGTTTTGGGACTTGAATCCTTGAATGTTTTTCTTCCTAAGTGGTAAATGTATGCACGGTTTGAGAGTGTTATTTGTTGACTCTAGGATACTATATGCTAAGGTAGTCGGGTTAAGAACTTTTAGGGGTCCATGAAGCCTTAGGGAATGTGGTAAGATGGAGTTGCTCTCTATAGTGGATTTGAAACCCTTGATTGGTATTTTTTTGGTTATAATCCCTTGTGAGCTTCATTTGTTCTAGCCTTAATTACCTTGTTGAGCGGAAATTTAGGATCCTTGACTATGCATGTCTTAATCCTTGTTTTGACCTCTAGCTCCCAAGATCGTGACCGAGCCACTCTAGGGGAGGAAAAGGGCACCTTTTCTCATTTTTCTTTATCTTCTTTTTGTTTTGTTACAAATTTGATTTTCTATTTTGCATCAACCTTCTTATTAACAATTTGAGCCTAATGTTTCCCGCTCTTGTTTAAACCGCGTTACAAACCTAATGGCCTATGTTCACCAACCATTTTAGTTAGTGAAGCATTGGCATGTGGGGTTTGAGTTTTGAGAGTGTTGATCATGAACAAGACATTTTGAGAATTGGTTTAAGTACGGTATTGAAAGTTGAGCTTGAAAAGAATATGCAAGAAAAGTTTGAAAAGAAAGATGCAATTCAAGAAAATCAAATGAAGTTTCAAGAAAAAGCCGTCCATGGTTAAAAAAAAGGCAAGGGCACCAAAAAAAAACACAAACATATTTTAGTTTAGTTTCGTTTTCTACCCTAGTTTAAGCATTGAGGACAATGCTTCGTTCAAGCTTGGGGCGGGGGAGCGTTCCTTCATTTTTTGTATATATTGTGTGTTAGTGTTGAATAAGCTTGGGGGAGATGGCATTATTGGTATTTTGTTTTGATATTTTGTGACTTCTTGAGTTTGTTTTTGAGAGTAGGACACTCTTTTGCTTCACTTGGGAAATATCACCAAAATTTTCAAATTTTTACCCCGCCTTAACCCTTAGCCTTACGTTACAACCCAATAAAAGGCCCTTAGACTTTAGTGGGGTTAGGTCAAAGAACGGCAGAGGGAGATAGACTTCAAACCTATGGAGAGAGTATGCATAGTTGAGATGTCGGGATTACCTTCTCAAATTTTTTCATTTTTTTATCTTTTTTTCCCGGTTCTTTCGTGGAATCATGAGAAACTAGCTTAAGGGTTGATTTGAAGCTAGTGGAGAGAACGTGGCCCGATTGGTTGTGGCTAGGGTGGATTGAGTCCTCATTTGTTCTCTATGCTTGGCATATGTTATGTTTCAATCAACCATTGACATCTTAGAACGTGCATACATTTGTCTATTTAGAAAGGTTTGCATTCATTGGTGCTTGTTCCTATCTCTCGTCCAACTATGAACTTTGTGTTTTCTTTCTCTTTTTATGTTTCTTTTTCTTTTCTTTTTATTACCTTTCCTTGGTTTTTGTTTAGAGTTGTGGGTTAAACTCTTAGGACACCCTCACGAGAGCACACTCGTCCTCTAGGGCGATCTAGGGGTTTAAAGGGCTTGTCTTTAGTTGCTAAAATTGACCGTGATTCCTACGAAAGTGAGTTAGTGTACATTCTTGTCTCCTTTAGTGTCTTAGATTTTCTTGAATAAATCATTCTTCTTCTCTCGTGTTTCATGTTAATTTGCTCGAGGACGAGCAAAAGTTTAGCTTGGGGGAGTTTGATAAGTGCCTTTTATGTCACTTTTAGGGTGTTTATTGAGTCACTTTCCGACTTATTTTACAATAATTTAGCCCATTTTGTACTTTATTTCTTTTATTTGCTTATTCTCGTCTTTTATATTTGTTTTGAGTATTTTAGTAGTTTTTAATAGTTTTTAGTTTATTTTTCGTATTTTTAGTTAATAATTCCTAGTTTATCTCATTTTCTTATTTTATTTTATTTTCATATTTGTTTTCTTTATTTTATTTTATTTAATTTCTTTTGATTTTATTTTTTAGTTATTTTATTTTATTTTATCTTTATCTTATTCTATTTTATATGTCAATCTACCCTCGTGATTATTTTTGGTTGTAGGTGTGTTCAGATTGATGCTCCGTTTTCATGTTCAAATCAAGTTCGGTGTTCGGGATTGGGTCATGTGTCAAATTTCACAATTCAAAACCTTCCAAGCCATCATAGTTGCTGCCACCTAAACCTTCACCACACCCTTAACTATCCTACACCACCCCGACAACCACCTCTGGCCACACATTCACCAGCGCACCACCATCCCAACCACATCCACCCAACACCAACAGCCTCCACAGCCGCTAAAACCGCCAGCAACAATCCCAATTACAGCAGCAACGCTGCCCCTGAACTCCAACCTCACGTAGCACCGTCACACACTCACCAAACCACCACCAATCTCACCTTCAATCTACCACCAAAAACCACCCCGCAACAATTACTACAGCCAACACCCCGCAAGACCAATTAAACCAGAAACTCACACATCAACCACCACAATCCCCTGCTACCTTCGCGCACCACCTTTAGCCACCCAAACCGAGCACCAACTGACACCAATTCAGCTTATCCAACAACCAATACACCACCGAACTCACCTCCAATAGACCAACGTCAGCCACCAAAACAACAACAACAATTGCAGCCGCAATTCGCCTAACACCCAAACTCACAGCCAAGCCAATTGGCGGCCGCACAGCCCTGTCAGAAAGCGCGCAAATTGGACTCCAAAATAGATTGTAGGCAGTAAGTTACGCGCGACTTCTGTTCGAGCGCACAAATGTGGGTCAATCACGAGCTTTTCACGTGATTTTAATGAAGATCGGACGGCCACGATCCCTTCAATTAATCCAAAGGCCGAGAATTTGGTGATGTTAGATGATGATAATGTTGATGAACAATGGTGATTGAGTGATAATTGCTGTTGATGATGGAGTATGAACGGTGATGATGATGCGTGAATGGGTGATGAAAGTTCAGAGCATCCACGAAGAGAAAAGGGAATGAAGGGGGTATATGGATTTCGTGGGTCTGATGGGATTTGGGGGGCTTTTTGTGTTTTGTTTTCATTTTTATTTCCTTTTTATTTATTTTAGTTTTGTTTTTTTAATTATTTTATTTAGTTTTATTTTCATTTTATTTTCTTGTTTAATTTTAAGCCTTGTATTATAAATACCCCTTTTGGGGGTTATTTTCTCTTAACTTTCAATCAACATTTTTATTTAGATATATTAGATTAGTTTAGCCTAGATTTTCTCTCTCTTAGGGTTAGATTAGGATTTTCTCTCTCTAGTTTTAGGAGTAGTGTAGAGAGAGAAAGCTTGGATTTCCATGGAGTTTTGGAGAGGTTGAAGAACCAACTTTGTGGGACTTCTTCTCATCTATTCAATGAGCATTTTCTAACTTTCTCTCATCTTTATTTCTTTGCTTAATTCTTAGTTTTTGCTTTTTGTTTGTTTATTTGAGTAGATTAATTAGTTTCTTTGTTTAATCTTGTTTTTATTCTTCTTTTACCTTGTTTTCCATGTCTTTCTTTATTATGTTAGCTTAGGTTTTGTTCTAGGGAATTGGATGAAGGTTATATTAATGAATTGAATGATTGATTGTGATTAGTATGAGATTGTTTCTTGATTCTTGTGTATGGGTGATGCTTTTATGGACTAGAATTTTTCTAGCTAATCGATTCTATGCTCTGAATTGTGCTTTCAATCAATTGTGCGAGAGTGATTTGGTTGAGAGCCCTAAATTCTTCCATACCTTTGCTAGGCTAGTTGCACGATAGTGAATTAGTTTAGTAGGATAATTAACATGCTTAACTGTGCGAGAGTGAGTTAAATGTGTTGATGTTCCTAATCGAGGTCATTTTCATCTATTTGTATGATGTTGTTTAATACATTGATGTAATTGGATTCCACATTCCCTAGTTTTAGTTATTTTCTCATAGTACTATTTGTTTTAATCTCTTTATATCTCACAACCTTTCCTAGTAGTCTAGTTGGCACAAGTTAATACACTTAGTCCTTTTGGGTTCGACCCTTTACTTGCCACTAACTAGTTTAGTGTAAGTTTAGGTATTATAAATGATTAATTTGGTTAGGGTGGTAGCATAATGACCTATCTATCCGCGATCAAGGCTCGGGTTCAAGGTCCAAGCCGAGGCTTTTCAATTGCTAGCCAACACCAACGTTGCTGCAACACCATCTACCCTAAACACCACTCACCTCCAATACACCAAGCTGCCACCAAATATCACCCAAACCTCTAGCTACCTTTGACAATATGTACTCCACCACCTGCACTACCGTCCACCAAAACCCATACCATACAAACCCCACGAAAAGCCTAAATCAAGCCACAACACCTAGCAACCAACCGCAACACCACCAACTGCAATAGAGTAGCTTCCCTGCTCCCATAAACCGCACCTTGATCGGGATAAGATAGGTCATTAAGCTACCACCCTAACAAAATTAATCATTTATAATACCTAAACCTACACTAAACTAGTTAGTGGCAAGTAAAGGGTCGAACCACTAGGGAAGCACGCTAAATCAACATCAAATATCACTAATGCAAGAGTGAAAAGGGGATTGTTTTTGTTGGTTTTGTTGAGTAGAACTCTAAAACTACAAGTAAGCAAGAAAATGATGATTAAAATCAATAGAAAATGACGCTAGGGATACGGAGGTGTTCAATATGATTAGAAAGAGGAGAACAATGGTGATTATCATGAAACATATGCAAAAGAACACAAGGTTCTACCTAAACAATGCATTCTCATGCAATAGTCTAGGCAAATCAATGAAAGAGGTCTACACTAATAAGGATCATTCTCATGAATCCTATTAGTTACAATCAATTCAAGAGAATAAAGAAGCACAATCCATAAAAACTCCACTTTAATAACTCATTCTCATGCAATCATTAAAATAGAGGTGATCCTAATCTAGTTCAAATCACTTTCATGCATTTAAACTAGAAAACATCAAATAGAGTGCAACAATAATCCCAAGCTAATAAAAATCATGTCTTTCATCAATATATGGCATAAGTTCAATTCAACTATCATCATTCATCCAATATCAAATCATATCTTCCACCCCTTCCCCTAGCCAAAAGTTTAGCCTAGAGAAGGGAGATTAAACACAATATCAAAACTAGAAATAAACTCAAGAAACTCAAAACAAAACATAATTAAAATCAATGAAATCAATAACAACTAGATGAACTAATAAGATTAACAAGAATAAACAACAATAAAACAAATAAATAAAACTAAAGGAAAGGAGAAGAGATTACTAAAGAAAGGATTAATGAAAGATGTAAACTTGAATTCTTGCTTGATTGAAACTTAAACTTGAGCAAAATTGAATCTTGGAAGAAAATTGAGCCATCATCTATTTTCTCTCACTAAAAATTATCTAATCTAACCCTAAGAGAGAGAAGCTCTCCTAAAACTAATTAAGAAATTAGAATCATAGATGGATTTTCCCCCAAAAAATGGGTATTTAAACAACTTAGGAAAAATAGGAAAAATTAAAGGGGAAAAATAAATTAAAGAAAGAAATAAGAAAAGGGAAAGAAATAAAAAGGATTAAGAAAAGAAAATAAAAATAAAAGAAAATGAAATTAATAAAACCAACAAATCCCCCCCATCAGCCCATCCTCTTCTTCCTTTCGTGGCTGCTCTGCTGAAAACCCTCACCACGCATAATCATCATCGCAATTAATCAATGGCTGGAAAGCTTCACCTTCAATCATCATCAAATCGATCTTATTAAATATCATGCGTGAAGCTCGTGAGGTGGTTCGATCGGACCGAAAGTAGGTGCGGCCGAACTATGGGCTGGTTCGATCTAACCATGGGTGTGTTCAACCACACCTCTAAAAATCAGAAAAGTTCGAATGATTCTGATTGTTTTCGCCTACTTCGACCGAACTCTTCAATGGGTTTGCCCGAACTCGATTGATTTACTGTTTGCTCTGAATTGGGGCTGATTTGAGGTGAATTTGCGGTTTGCTGGCTGCTTTTGTTGTTGGCGCTGTGTGGTGGTGTATCGAATGAGGAAGGTGCGAATTTTGGGGTGTGAGATGCGGTGGCTGGTGGTTGGAGGTGTGGGAATGCGTGAGGTGGTTTGATGATTGATGGTGGTTTCGGTGGTTGTTAATGCGTGAAGGTGAGAAGATGAACTGGAGCAGGGGTTAATGGTGGCTGTGAAGGCTGAGATTGGTGGGAGTGTGTGGCAGGTGGTTGGAGATGCGGAGATTAGTGGCCGCTGGTAGAAATAGGGGAGTTGCGTGGTGGTTGGAGGTGGTGTGTTTGTTGCTGTTGCAGTTGGTGTTGTTGAGGGGAGCAGGAGAGTGAGTGGTGCGTGACTGGTGTGGTGAAGGATAAGGAGGGAGAGTGGTGTCTGATAAGCTGCTAGCAAGAGGGCAGCAGCTTGGCATTGTGCATTTGCCTCAAACCTCGGACCCCGAACACGAATATGACTTTGAAACCCGAAACACCTACAACCAGAAACACGAGGGTATTACCACGAGATAAAATAAAATAAAATAAAGAAAAAAATAAAAAAAAATAACTTGAAAATAAAATCAAAAGAAATGAAATAAAATAAGGAAAACAAACATGAAAATAAAATAAGAAAATGAGAGAAACTAGGAACTTATTAAATAACAAGAACTAAAAACTTAAAATATAAACATAGAAAATAAGATAATTTAAATAAATTAAGAAAATAAGCTAAAAACTATTAAAAACTACTAAAATACTCAAAACAAAAAGATAAAAGACGAGAATAAGAAAATAATATAAATAAAGGATAAAAAGGGTGAAACTATTGGAAAATAAGTTGGAATACGACTCAATAAACACCCTAAAAGTGACATAAAAGTCACTTATCACACCTGACCACAAGCTCACCACCCGCATCTCAGCAACAACAAAACCAAGCAACCTCCACTCCCAACCAAATCACCTCACCAAAAACAGAGCAGCCTCACGCAGCTCACAGTCAACCAATAACACCACCTGCCACCCAAACTACCATCAATCTCCACCACCACAAACCGCAACAACAGCAGCCCCACACCGCTACTGCTGCTTCATTCACCAATTAAACCGAACCAAACCACCAATTTCAACCCCAAATCGCACAAGCAACAACCCCAATTCAGAGTAAATCACAAATTGATCGGGTTTAGGCAAACCATTGAGGAGTTCGATCGAAGTGCAAAAAAGTGTTAAAACAGTCAGGAACTTTTGAAGTTGTCTAAATTGAATAGGTGTGGTCGAACATACCCATGGTTCGATTGAACCAACCCCGTAGTTCGGTCGAACCTACCTGAGGTTCGATCGAACCATTTCACAAGCATCAAAAGTGATTTTAATAAAGATCAATCTTTCTAATAATGATGATGATGATGCAATTGGTGATGATAGCCATTGATTTAGAGCATTGATTATAATCGGATGGTGGTGATTTAATGATGATTATTGATGACAGTATTTGTTTTGGCGTGAAGTAGGAGATTGAACCCCATTCAAGAGCAGCCGAAATAAAAGAAGAAGAGTGAAGGGTCGGTTTTGTTGGGTGATTTTTGTTTTGGTTTTAATATTTTCTTTTTCTTTTAATTTTATTTTACTAAAATGTGCCCGTGCTAATGCACGGATTATAATTAAGGATAGGATTAAAAAAATACAAAGTATATAAGTGCAAATGGTATTTAATAAAACCAAATATAATAACAACAAAAACCAAAAAAATGAAAAAAGAAAAAACAAATTGATTACAAATTACAAAAAAAAAAAAAAAAAGAAAAAAAAAAAACTTAACATTGCTTAAGTTGTTATAATTACATAAACATATTGTAACTTTTGTAATATGCTCTTACTTTGTGTTGCAGAGTAACACATCTCTTTTGAATTTTTGTCTCCCAATCGAGACTCTATACGATTCAGACACATATATAACCAATCCAATAACATCTGCGTACATTCATCATCAAGAAAAAAAGATCAGATATGACCTTCCGAACTCAAAAAATAATTTCAAAAATGCAATAAATATTAGTACTATTTATTTTAATTACTAAAAGACACATACCGATGAGAGGACTATTGCGCATGTGACGCTACTGTGGAATGTGGCAAAATTTAATAAACCTGAAATTGTACCTTGGGATATCATCACAATCATCAAGAATTTCTGTTATCATTGTTGCTAAATTTCAACCTCATATGGTTATTGGAATATTTGTAAGATGTATCTAGAGGCGTAAGATCTAGCTGAGCAATTGAATAAACCTTTCCTTGTTTCAAGATCTCTTCATATTTATCAATGTCAGCATTAAATAGTGTGATTTGAACTTCTTCCACCTAGAAATTGAAATTTTCATACATACATAAGTGTCAAATAAATGAATATATATTAAAAAAAAAAAAGTAAGCACTTAGTAAAAATATAGTTCAAACCTCTGAGTCAATGAATACCATACTCCACGAACGATGGACGTAATTTGTACCTCTAGCTCTACTCTGATCATTGACCATCCTTAATAAACTCACTCTCATATTCACATTCAATGTCGTAAGGGTAATGCAATGGCATGGTGTGTATCTTGTGTTCATTTCTTGCATTTTAACATCATTGAAGTGGGCATAAAAAATCATTTACATAATATATCATTATTGATCCAACCTTGCACATGTATAAAGGTTACATAAATAGTATAGATAATGAAATAAATCTTTAATAAAGTAAAATAGAAGAATTAACATGACAAAGAAAATCTAATATATAAAAAAAATAGTATAGCTCTGAAATTACACTAAAACAAACATTGCTAAGAGTTACTAAATAAATGTTATAACAAAACTACATGCATAGCTAATTTACACTATTTAATACTTCCTTATACACAATATTTTTAGTCAAACTGTGTGAAACATCCTTCTTATTTTGTACTAAGATTTTTAGCCCGGAAGGAGATGTAACTCGTGACATTGCAACATATAATTGGCCATGACTAAACACGGGCCTAGGGATAAAAATGCCAACTTTTCTCAACGTCTATCCTTGGCTCGTATTTATTGTCATGGCAAAGGCTAATTTTAATGGAAATTGCCTTCTTTTAAGAAGGAGATCTATATTCTTGTTGGAAGGTATTTAAACAATTCGCGGAATTAGACTGATTTTGTAGCTCTTGGACCTGTGATCACTTGTGCCTCAATCACTCTGTAACCCAATTTCTTAATTATAAGGCATGTTCCATTGCACAACCCTATGGATTGGTTCATATTTCGCATCAATATTACCGGGGAACCAACTTTCAACTCTAAGCAATGATTATGAAGACCCGACAAATTTAATGAGTTTAATAATTCCATAGGCTCCATGTTATCAAGGATACCATCATCTCATGTATGACCCAAAGTATCCGAACTATAGTAGCTATGCACATTTCCTGGTAGCATTGATAAATTTTCGAATTTAACTCATCTACATCATTGTTTGTTGGTGCTAGAATTCCGCGATCCTTGAGGTACTCCCAATCCGTGTAATTTGAAGGCAAGTTGGTGTAGACAAATTTAGTGAGATTTTGCAAACCATGTTCATCATTGGTTATCAAAAAATCACGTGGTATTTCAATCCAATTTGGTTCACCTTCCTCTGTAAATGGGCAATCCTGCTATAACTCCTTCTCCAACTCTAATTATCCAATCAGCAAATTCTCGAATGTGTTCAAGGGTATCAGAGGGAACGTCACTTTGACATAAACGCATGTTTATACTTAGACACATAACTTTGCAGTCTCTCCAAAAGGACGCTCGATGCAAGGTAGCTGCAACAATAGATTCTCGTCCTTCATCTGGCACCACGGGAAGTATCTGTCTGAAGTCTCCACCAAGAACAACTAATTTACCTCCAAAAACTCTATTGTCACTGCAAATATCCTTGAAATGTCGATCTACCGCCTCAAATGCTAATCAAGGGGTCATTAGAGCCTCATCCCATATAATTAATTATGCTTCCCAGATCAAATCAACATGGGTTGAGTCTTTTATGAAGTTACAAACGGAATGTTGATCAGGATCAAAAGGAATCTTCAAAGTCGAATGTGCGGTTTTACCCCCAGGCAATAATAAAGCAACAATTCCCGATGAAGCCACAAAGAGCACGATCTTTCTTTCAAATCTGAATTTCGCAATCAGAGTGTTCCACAGGTATGCTTTCCTGTCCCACCACCGCCGTAAACAAAAAAATAAGCCACCGACATCTCGAGAATGAGCATCGAGTATTGCAGCATATACTCTATATTGATCCGTGTTTAACCCTCTAACTAAGGTATCAAATCTGTTGGCTTCATCATGTGTGTCATATTAAAGTTCATCTCTTATCAACCGTTTTAAGGCATTGCGTGCTAACTCTGAAGAAGGTTGTGGCATGTCAGGGAAATCTGTCAATGACCTTCCAAGTTTATTCAATAAATTCTCAATCTCTTGTAATCCTTGATTCTGCATCTCTTCGGGAGTTAATCGTAAGTTAGGGTTTCTAGTTTGACGTTGCATCATTCTCTTCAGGTCATCGGTAAGTTCACCCCAATGTTGTTCCCACAACTATTTCGGATCACTTACTTCTGAAAACATCAATATGGAGCAAAACATGTTTCTCAACTGTGAACCCGATGCCCAGTAAGCCTTCTGACAGAGTTTCACGCCACTCATTATCGTCGTCAAGCAACCCTAAGGCATGACATGCAGATCTAAAGGTAGGGTGGATGGCACCATCAACAATTCATATATCTTCAAAAGATTCCGCTCCACAAACCTTAGTTAAAAGCATCCGTAAGTAATATCGTTCCCCAGAATTTGGATAAACAAAAGGCAATTTACTAGTGTAAGGTCTTTCTTGCCGTTGTGCCCAACTTTTTGTAGAACGATTCCATGTGAGTCCCATAGGAAAATTTTGGTAAGTGTATTGATTTTCTTCTAGAAAATCCTTGTTAGCTTGAAACCACATAGTTAACATGGTTTGTTGCAATCTCGGTCCATGGACAATCTAAGTATTGTTTTATCTCATCCACTCTGTTTCCTTGTCGTACCTCTTGACCACGTCGTGTCGTTAAATTGTTTTCAATGACAACTGTTGCTCGATCTTGACCTTTAGTAACATACTTGTATAGATGCTTTACCACACTTCTCGCAGCAACACGCTCAACAGTTATGTGTGCATTGTACTTAACATATAGATCTCTATTATATGGTACCACCCAACGGTTATCTACCTCCCTTCCATTAACAATGATGGGCTCTATATGTTGTCTACGTCTATACTGCACAAAGCCATTATCATCAAAGGTGGTTTCAGTACAAAATTCTTCGGGAAATTCTTTGAACACTTTCCATCGACTAAACATGGCCCACATGGTCCATGGAGCATGTTCTTGGTTATTGTTTCAAATTCCAAAGGATCTATATCCTTGTCAGGGATTTCCGCAGAGATAACTACATCTATATCCTCTGGACACTTAGGCTTATCTTCTGGAGCAAATGTTATGAGAATATGCGCATGTGGAAGTCCGCGCTTTTGAAATTCAATGACATAAAAATCTGACACATGAAATATGTCCCATGTTAATTAATTAAATATGTCAAAAAATATAGGTAGATTACACAATTAATCAATACAAATCAGCAGCAATGACTTATCAAAACTTCTTGTTATCCTTCAAATCGCGAAGCATTTGTTTCAATTTAATCTTAAAAACACGTGCTACAATGTCTGGTCTATCTTCAGTGCGACGACTTCCACGTGTAGATATCTCATTTACAATCTCAGGCCAGTTTGGATTGCAAGTGAAAGTTATAAATAAATCAAGCGGACCCAAAACGCGAACAATTGCCAAGCATCTTGATAATGATGGGCCATATTACGGGGGCTTCGTGTGAAAGATGATGGTAATATGAATAATCGACCTACATTGGTAGCATTGACATCTCCAGCCCTGATTGCATCTTGGATTCCATTGTATAAATCAGAGCGAAGCCTGCCTTGATTTCTCCTTATCCATGATAATCGATATTGTTCCATTGCAGCGTATGCATCAACATCAAATTGTTGCAATAAGCGTCCGGAATCTATCAAGGTGTCACCCTCTTCTTCACTATCATGTATCCTAAATGCGTAGAATTGTCGCATTGTCACAGTACTTCGACTGGTACTTGTATTTGACGCCTTAGGTATCCCAACTCTCCATCCATCGGTACCATATGAAAATATTAGTGGGTATTGTAAAGTCATATAACTTGGATAAGTTTCATCAATCCTTTGTAACCCACCATCTATTTTTTGCAATATGATATCTTGATTACCTATGTCTTCAGTTCCATCACCTACCATCAATGTGGCCACTTCACTTGCGGTTGGTTGGATACATTGTGTGCCTTCTATTGCGCAAATAAGTTTAATTCCCAAATCTTGATGCTCACCTTGATCGCGCAACACATTGCCAGCATTTCTGTATACTGTGACATAAGGATTTATATCATCAAGCATCATTTTTAGTCCTTGTAAAATTCCTGGATCTATGGAAGAAGCTTCCGCGCCCCCCATGTGATGTAGTTGGTTGTATGTTTTATTGTCAGTATCATAGATGTATAACTGTGCAAACTTAGGACCTGTTCCCGGCTCATGGAGTAAAGTTCCAATTTGATGGTAATTACTACCACGTATACGATAGACAAAGGGGCCTTTACCATCATTAACAGTGTTATCAATCCGACCGCCCATAGAGGTGAAAGCTAACATAGAGTTGAAAGCTCTAATATTGTTTCGGAATTGCTGATGTGGCAAAAGTGACATTAAAAATGGCGGTGTCAAAGGTAAAAGCGGCAATATAACTTGCCCACTTTGACAACAGTGATTGAACCTTGGGTGTGTTTTATTGCTACTCTTTACCCTTTCTTCTATCCACATAAGGGCCTTGCAATTAGGACACACAACTGTTCTAGGTCCAATCTCCCAACGTCTATCAAACCCATCGGTACGACGACATTGATGAGTGACTTCTGCATGCAAATGATTTATTTTAGTGAATATCAATTAACAATGTCGACATCACTTATGTGTGTGGTTAAGTAGCTTGGCAAAGTGGTTACCTCTCCTTATGAAAATTTGCTCATCAGGTCTAGCATCATTGTCTATCCCCTCATTAGGTGAGCTTTCTGGAATGAAAGTTTTTAAATATTTAATAGAATCCTTAATGCAAGTGTAGACACCCATTTGTGTCTCCCCAAAACCAAACCCGGTGATGAGTACCTTTCGCGTCGAATTATAATCGAATGAAGTGAATGTGTGGAAAGTCTAGTGTTGCGGATAGTTTAAATTTTTTTCTTTTCTCTCTGTTTTTGAAAACCTATTTTAAGAAAACAGACAATCTAGTTTGGTTTGGTCCATTTTAAGGGTCCAATAATGGTGTAGTTAGATGGGGCTTGAAGAGAGCTTTCCAACGATATATTATAAGCCCAATTCCGATGAATAATGAGGAAGTTATGGCCAAATTACTAAATTGGGCCCGGTTTGATCATTATATGCGGCCCAATGATTTAGAGGAGGGCCTAATATGTATTTATCATTCCTAATGCTATTAGAATTTATTTTAGTCTTCTAGATTCTTCTAGAAGATTCTTATCATTCCTAATTCAATTAGCGCTGATAAATTGACTTTTGTTGACTTTTTGGAGTTTTAATTAGAATAATAGTGTTTTTAAGGAAAATACGATTTTTCCCTTCTGTACGACTAAATTTTATCTGATTAAGAAAACGCGTGAAAATAATAATTAGCGCCTGACGACAGACATTAGTGCCTGGCGCTAATCTCTTTTTTCCTCGTCGAAACTCTGATTTGTTTTTCTATCCGTTTGGCTGATTTTCTCTATAAATAGCCTCCTAAAACCTCCGTTTTTCATCAATTCTCTCTATTAAAATATCAACAACTCTCTAATTCTCTTCTCTCTCTAAGCTAAAGGTTGTTCTCTCTCTCTCTTTTCTAAACTAGCCTTCTCTCTAACAAAATTCCGCATTCACAATACCAAGAAACACGTAGCATAATTCGAAGTTGCCTTCGCCCTAGACGTGAAAGGTTTTAATTTATGAGGGTTTGGTCCCACATCTAGTTTAATCTTTATTTCAATTATTTAATTTAATTGTTTGTTTTATTATTTTCCTTGAAGTTACTAACGCGTGTATTTTGTTATTAGAAAGAGATAAGAGGCATCCAAGTAAGTGTTTTAATGGTTTTATTGATATTATGATAATCATGCTTAGATTGTTATTTTGATTCCTAATGTCATGTTAGGGTGTTTTGATCTTCCTAGTATCATGTTTAGGGTAACAACTAAAAATTTCTAATATCAATTATGATTAAAAGTATGATGCTTCCTATTTCTTTCCTAATATTCATGTTAGTATCATGTTAGGGTTAAAGCTTTGATTTTTATATGTTTAGTGACATGCTAGGGTTTGTTATTAATCATAGCTTGTTAGTATCATGCCTAGGATCTTGCTATTAATATTATGCTTTATTATTAACATGATTATTTTAATTATGATTATTATGATTGTTATTATAATTATGATTATTTTATTATGTTGCTTGATATATATTTATTGTTATTGCTTGATCACACCTTTTATGCATGTTTAAAGGGAATTTGTACTTGTAATCACGCTTAATAAGATAATTAATAATCTTGTTTAGGGTTAATATGATTATAATTCAAGTGATCGCCAATAACAGTTTTGTTTGTGCATTAATATTCAACCAACATAGATTAACAGGTTTAGGGTTAAACCTATTAAATGAGACTCCCCAAATAGGCTAGGTCCATAAGTGTCGGGCCGACTACCTTCCCTTCGTTGTTAGGGACAAAGTTAAGGTGTTTGACCGCTATGTGAGTTACTAGACCGCCAAAATAAATGGGTACCCTAGACCTACCCCCCTCGGCCGCATTGGCCACCCTTTGGAAGTGTTGGGCCATCCTATGGACAATGTTAAGCTTATCACTCCTAGGTATCATGTAAAATCCTAACAATTATAGTTCATCCCTCCTAACATTGGCGGGTTCATGCCTCCCAAAGATGGTAAGGCCAACAAACCGTTGCCAAAACTTTGGCACGGGATGCTGTATCCAAGTGCCCTTGGCATGTTGGAGGTTCAAGTTAGCATCCCCCGTAAGAGATTGATAGACAACGGCAATGTTGTCTTGAGGAGGTTCGATTGGTCTATCCGATTTTAACTCAAATAATTTGCCAAATTCTCTCAAAGACAATCTAACATCATTATTAAGCAATCTAAATTGAACATGAGTAATCAAAGCATTAGATTTTGTGACATTAAAACTAGAAATAAATTCCAAGGTCAAATTATCATAAGTATCATAATGCAAGTTAAACAAACCACTCATGCCAATTCCTTTAAACAATTTTTCTACGGGTTTATCAATTCCTAATCTAGCAAGGGTGGGGTGATGAACAAAGCGTGTAGGGATTACCTGCCTTGACGTGAGATTGATCATCCTTTGTCTTTTCTCTTGGGTGGTGATGACCACCCTCTCCCATCCCAGAACTTGCAACTCCGGGTCAATCCTAGGCGCTTCTTGCCTTGTGCTTTCCCCCCTTATGGTCCTAGATCTTTTGAGAGCCATTTTTGATGAGAAATGGTAGGAATTGAAGCTTTCTCTCTCTTAGGGTTTTGAGAAAAATTGAGAGAAAGTGGTAGAAATTTAGTGTAGATTGTAGAGAAAGATGAAAGGATTAAGAATATGTAAAAATATTTGAGTTTTGATGGAAGAATTGGAGGAGATCTTGAAAATAAGGGAGTTTGAAGGTGTGAAAATGGAGGTTTTAGAGAGAGAAAGTAGTAATGAAGAAGATGGAAGAAGAAGAAAGTGAGGAAAGAAAGAAGGGAAAGGAATAAAAGGGGACGCCCAAAAATAGGCGCGCCCGATCGGGCGACCTCCGCCCGATCGGGTGCGAACTTGAACCTGAAAATCGCCCTTTGCTCGCCTGATCGGGCGAGCTTTGTCCGATATTTCTTTTTGTGGCACTCGATTTCTCCAAAATTCCGCCCGATCGGGCGAAATTTTCCTCAATTTCTTTCTTCACTTGCACACCCGATCGGGCAAAATTTAGCTCCGACAAAATCAACATTTTGCGCCCGATCGGGACTCCTTGCCCGATCGGGCGAAATTTTTGCTCAAATCCGACCTTAGGTGCGCGCCCGATCGGGCGAACATTGCCCGATCGGGCCCGTACCCAGGCCTGGTGTTCTCTATCTTCGCCTCTTCTTTTTCTTTCTTTTTCTCTTGAAGTTTTTCTAAGTCTCTTTGCCTCTCAAATCTATACCTGTACAAAAACACTTATAAAAGGTAAAATTTCACTCTCCTCGCCTCTCTAAAATAAAAATAAAGAAAAAAGGAAAACTAGTCTAGAAAGCATGAAATACGGGCCGCCTCCCACAAAGCGCTGGTTTATCTAGGTCCCGCACGACCTTCTTACCACCTTTTTGATCAGGTTGGAAGTGGAGTTACGAGGGTTTCCTCCACATCTGTACTAGTAGCGCCCTCATGATACACTTTCAATCGTTGGCCATTTACCTTAAACTCTTCACCCTTGTCATTGACCAACTCTACCGAACCAAATTTGTTCAACCTTGTGACAGTGAAGGGACCGGACCACCTAGACTTCAATTTTCCTGGGAAAATATTTAATCTAGAATTGAAGAGAAGAACCTTATCACCCGGTGCAAACTCTCTTGGTAAGATCCTCTTGTCATGCCACTTCTTGGTCTTCTCCTTGTAGGTTCGCGCATTATCATATGCCGACAATCTAAACTCATCTAACTCATTGAGTTGGAGGAGTCTTCTCTTACCTGCGACCTTGGAATCCATGTTAAGCTCCTTGATCGCCCAAAAAGCTTTGTACTCCAACTCCACGGGAAGATGACATGCTTTACCATATACTAATCTATAAGGCAAAGTACGAATTGGTGTCTTGAATTCCGTTCGGTATGCCCAAAGTGTGTCATCAAGCTTCATACTCCAATCTTTCCTTGACTTGGCTACTACCTTTTCTAGAATCGCCTTGATTTCCCTATTAGAGACCTCAACTTGACCACTAGTTTGAGGGTGGTAACTACGCCTGGTTCTATGATATACTCCATACTTCTTAAGGAGGTTATCCAATTGTCTTTCATGGAAGTGAGTACCTCCATCACTAATAATAGCCCGTGGAACACCAAACCTCGGAAATATGATCTTCTTGAAGATCTTGATGACTACCTTGGCATCGTTTGTTGGTGAAGCTATGGCCTCGACCCACTTGGACACATAATCGACGACTACGAGTATGTAGCAATTCCCATTGGAAGATGGGAACGACCCCATATAATCAATACCCTAAACATCAAATATTTCTACTTCAAGAATCCCGGTTTGGGGCATCTCATGCCTCTGCGAAATGTTGCCAGTCCTCTGGCAAGAGTCACAAGCCTGCACAAAAGTGTTAGCATCCTTAATCATAATGGACCAATAGAAAACTGACTCGTTAATCTTAGCCACCGTTTTAGTGGGGCCATGATGTCCTCCATAAGGTGAGGTATGACAACTGGTAAGAATGCCATGAACTTCCTATTCGAGAACACACCTGCGAAATAGTCCATCTGCACACTCACGAAACAAAAAAGGATTATCCCAAAAATAATTTTTAACATCAGAAAGGAATTTCTTTTTCTGTTAGTAGGACAAGTCAGGAGGTAGAGTACCACCCACTAAATAATTAGCAAAGTTCGCATACCAAGGGTGTTGCTCTACAACTGCATACAGGTTGTCATCAGGGAATGAATCATCTATAGGAAGAGAATCCTTACCCTCATCATACCTGATTCGTGACAAGTGGTCTGCCACTACGTTCTCTACTCCCTTTTTATCTTTTATTTCTATGTTGAAGTCTTGGAGCAAAAGAACCCATCGGAGTAGCCTTGGCTTTGATTCCGCCTTGGCTATCAAGTACTTCAATGCTACATGGTCAGTAAAAACAATGACTATAGAACCAACAAGGTATGATCAAAATTTTTCTAAAGCATAAATAACAGCAAGAAACTCCTTTTCCGTAGTGGCATAGTTGACTTGAGCTTCATCCAAAGTCTTGCTTGCATAATAAATAGCATGCAAAACCTTGTTCTTTCTCTGTCCAAGCACGACTCCTAGCGCAAAATCACTTGCATCACACACGATCTCGAAAGGAAGGTTCCAATATGGAGCACATATGATGGGTGCCGATATCAAAGCCTGCTTAATCCTGTTAAAAGCCTCGAGACACTCATCAGTAAAAATAAAAGGAGCATCCTTGAGCAAGAGCTGAGTCAGTGTTTTAGCAATTTTAGAAAAATCTTTGATAAAACGGCGATAAAACCCCGCATGCCCCAAGAAACTTCTAACTCCCTTAACATTAACTGGGGGAGGTAATTGCTCAATCACTGATATCTTAGCCTTGTTCACTTGTATGCCCTTATCAGATACAATGTGACCTATGACTACTCCCTCTGTCACCATGAAGTGACATTTTTCCCAATTTAGAACTAAATTTCACTCTTCACATCTTTTCAAAATTTTAGCTAGATTAATTAAACATGAATCAAATGAAGAACCATACACGCTAAAATCATCCATAAAGACTTCCATAATAGACTCTATGAAATCAGAAAAAATGCTTAACATACAACGTTGAAAGGTAGTGGGTGCATTACATAAACCAAAGGGCATTCTATGATATGCAAAAGTGCCATAGGGGCATGTAAAAGTAGTCTTTTCTTGATCTTCAGGGTGAATCGGAATTTGGAAAAATCCCGAATAGCCATCCAAATAGCAAAAGAATTTATGATTAGCTAACCTCTCAAGCATTTGATCTATAAAGGGAAGAGGGAAGTGGTCCTTTTTAGTGGCGATATTTAATCTACAATAATCAATGCACATACGCCACCCTGTTACAGTTCTAGTGGGAATTAATTCATTTTTTTCATTTGTTATCACAGTCATCCCACCTTTTTTTGGCACTACCTGCACGAACTTACCCATTTGGAGTCAGAAATAGGATAGATAATACCTGCATCAAGTAATTTCATAACCTCCTTCTTGACTACTTCCTGCATGTTGGTATTTAATCTTCGTTAGGACTGAATGCAGGGCTTATAGTTGTCCTCTAGGTGTATCCTGTGCATACAAAAGTCAGGGCTAATACCCTTGAGATCATCAATACTGTACCCAATAGCTTTCTTATGGGTTTTGAGAACCCCTAGAAGTTGGGAAGTTTGTAGGTCAGTAAGTGCAGTACTGATGATCACGGGGTATAGTTCCTGTTCATCAAGAAAAATATATTTTAAATGAGCAGGGAGAGGTTTTAGCTCAGGTTTCTTGACCTCTGCAGGTTTTGATTCCTGAACTAAATTTACTACCTTCATTGTTTCCTTGGGGCTTAACTCTTTTAAGGAAAGAGCCTTTTCAATATCTTGTACCTCATTACCCCAAACGCTTGCATTGTCTCTAGATAAATTCTCATAGAGGACTTCCTCTAGGGGATCCCTCGCAAGAACCTGTGGCAAGCTATCATTACAAATATCATCCATTATATCAATTACATCAATATAGCAACAATTCTCCTCTAACATAGGCCCTTTCAAAACCTTCCCTAAATTAAAATTAACATTGTCGTCACCTACAGAAAGGGTTAGTTTACCATTTTTAACATCAATAATTGTTCCTGCGGAATGGAGAAAAGGCCTACCTAATATAATGGGTATTTGTGTATCCTCTGCCATGTCTAACACAACAAAATCAACAGGGATAAAAAATTTACCAACTCTGACAGGACGTCCTCTAAAATACCTAAGGGGTATTTTACCGAACAATCTGCCATTTGCAAAGTTATATTAGTAACTTTTAATTCTCCCATATTAATTTTAGCACAGACAGACGATGGCATGACACTGACACTAGCACCCAAGTCACACAAAGCTTTATCAATAAAAACATTCCCTATCAAACAAGGGATAGAAAAACTACCGGGATCCTTTAATTTAGGAGGGGATTTGTTTTGCAATAAAGCGCTACACTCCTCTGTGAAAGCTACATTTTCTACTTCATTAAAGGCCCTTTTCCTAGTCAGAATGTCTTTCATAAATTTAGCATAAGCACGAACTTGAGTGATTAAATCAGTAAAAGGAACTGTTACCTGCAGGTTTTTCACAGCCTCTAAAAACTTACCGAATTGTTTATCAAACTTACTCTTCAATTATCTATTAGGGAATGGAAGTTTGATAACAGGGCTTTGCACATCTCCTCCCTTATCCTACGATTTACCCTTCACAGAAACATTAGTAGAGTTAGTATCTAATTGTAGCCCTACAGGGCTAGCAGGATTAACGTTTGGTATAAAGGAATCTAGATCAGGAACTAGTATATCTTCCTTTGGCATAGGAGGTCCATGATAATGTGAACCACTCCTTAGAGTGATTGCATTGGCATGATCTGTAGGATGGATAGGTTGCGATGGTAGAGCTCCCTGCTGACGGGATTGTAGGGTAGATGAAAGTTGTGCAATTTGATTGTCCATGATTTTATTATGGGCTAGGATATAATCAATTTGTGCATCCCTACTCTCCATATGCTTTTGCATATTGGCAAGCATTGCTCTAAATTCTGTCATGGCAGGGTCGAAGATGATGAGGGTGATGCTTGGCTTTTCTGGCCGGAATTAGGATGATAATATTTTTGCTGTGGTGGAGTTTGCTGTTGTGGTTGTTGTGGAGGTGGAGGGTTTTGTACATTGGCGCTCCAATACGAAAGATATGGATGGTTCTTATAACCGGCATTGTAGGAATTGGAATATGGGTTATTCTGCCTATAGGTTTGAAAGGCATTAACTTGTTCATAAAGCTCCTACAATCTTGCTCCCAATGACCTACAATTCCACAATTTTCACAAAAAGCTTCATTGTTAGCAACAGCAGAAACATTAGCTACAAAGTTAGGAGCAACAGTAAGATTATCTAATTTTTGACAAATAGACGTTAATTGAGCTTGCAAAAAGGATACGGAATCGACATTATGTTTTCCTTTATTTGCAAACCCTCTCGGATTCCCATATTGGGAATTGTGTATTGCCATGTCTTTGATAACCTATCCTGCATCGTCCACATTTAAATTCATGAACCTCCCACTAGCTGCAGAATCTAGCACTGATCTAGAAGAATTTCCAAGTCCATTATAGAATGCTGATCAATTGCCATTGTGCTAGATTGTGGTGGGGGAACTCTCTCTGTAGATCCTTGAACCTCTCCCAAGCCTCATATAGAGTTTCGTCGGCCTCTTGAGCGAAGTTCTAAATAGCACTCCTTAGCACCGCTGTTCTCTCTGCAGGATAGTATTTATTATAGAAATTCAAAGCAAGAGTTTCCCAGTCAGTAATACCAAGTGCAGTTCTATTCAAACCATTAAACCATAATTTAGCTTTGCCACATAATGAAAAAGGAAAAAGAATCTCCCTGATTTGGTCTTGCGTGACTCCGGCTTGTCTAATGGTGTTACAATATTGGCAGAAATATGCGATGTGAAGATTAGGATCTTCACCCTTAGCTCCACTCAATTGCTTCCTCTCTATCATAGTGATGAATTGGGGCTTGATTTCGAATTGAACTCCATCTAGTGCCGGAGTGGGAGTAAGGTGCGGGAAATCTGTGAGCTTCGCCTGCGAGTAGTCACTGAGTTTCTTCTGGGCCGTCATCTCTGATTCTGAATCTGGAGGAATATTTGTGTCACTAGAATCAGAGGGAGGATCTCTTCGACTATTGTCCTCCTCAGAACCCGCCAGAATTTGTCTATAGATTTTCCTTTGCCTATGAAAAGAGCGCTCGATCTCAGGATTGAATGGGATGTAACCTGATCTGGAACACCTGGGCATAAACAAGGAACTAAAAGACAAATATGAGAATTGCCTCAAAGAACTAATGTTCTCTGAGACAAAAGGGGATAATCTAGACTACAAAAAAAATAATCAGAAAATAAAAATAAAACTGTTTCCCCTGTAACAACGCCAAATTTTGACAGGGTAAAGTTGTATCCCCTAATAAAAAGTAAATACCTAAGTCCTCTAACTAAAGTAGATAGGGAAGTAGGGTCGAACTCCAAAGGGAAACAAATCTTTTTACTCCTAATTAATTATTATAATCTAAATTATCTAAGTAACCAATATTTTTTGGGAATAAATTCTATACTACGATGTATAAGTTTAGGGAGAAAAACAATAATAAGAAGGCCTAGGGTCACAGGTTCACCAATAATTAATATTCCGGGATAAAACATAATAATTAATAATTAACATTGCACAAATAACATGATTAACAGGCTCTCGCAATTTATTAATCAACATAGATCTAACAGGCTCTCGCAATTTACTAGATCTAAGTTCCTATTAAAAATAACCTTTAATATTAAATTAACATCTACTCGATTCATCAATTCAATATTGCTAAACATTCACAATCAAATTACATTTGCTCGATTCATAATCTAATTGCAAAGAATTAAAACAATTCAATAAGAAATTATCATGCAATACCAATAATCAATAATAACAAATTATCCCTTCATATTAATTATGGATCCCCATAAACCCTAGAATTAAACTACTCAGACATAATCATAACTAAACTAATCAAATAAACAAAACAAAAAATAATTAAAGAAGTAAATGAAATAGCTGAAATTAAAGGAGAAGAAATCGTTACCAAAGGAAATCTGGATTAATGGAAGTAATTAAGAACAAAAGTTGAGAAAGAATTTTAGAGAGAGAAAATATTCTAAGTAGAGAGAGAAAATCTGAAGAAGAAGGTAATCCAAAATTACGTACATAATTCGTACTTAAACATTCCTCAAAACAAAAATTAAAACTAATCTAATCAGGTCTGAGAAAAACACACGCCCGATCGGGCGCGCCTTTTTCCTTGCGCCTCTTGTTAGCAGCGACGCCCGATCGAGCTAGATGCTCGCATGATCGGGCGCGCCTTAGGCCACGCACCAGCACCAAATGCATGTCGCGCCCGATCGTGCTAGCTTGCCCGATCGGGCCCTTGCTTCTCTTCGAGGCTTGGACTTCGATTGGACTTGATTCCTCGGCCCAATCCGGATTTCCTCTTCGGGTCTTGAATACTCGGTCCAAATACCTCGGTATCCCAATTACCGAACCCTTAATCACCGGCTCGATGACTCTAACCGGCCTTGGGCTTCAAAGATGGTCGTGCTCTTCTAATTTCCGTAGTCGCTCCATGAAAAAACTCGAGAAAATGCTCCAAAGGTGCAATTTCCTATAAAACTCAACAAAGACTACGAAAACACTAGAAAACACCAATTAGCAATAAAAGTGGCTCGAAAGAGCCAAAAACACTACTAATTATGACCAAGGGACGGGGGTAAATTACTATATAAAATGGACATATCAATTGGTCACCTTGAATATTGGCAAGTCCGTAGCTATAAACTCTTTTGGTAAAGTGAGTCCTGTAGGTGGAGCAAAATTTTTGCATCGTAGTACTTGTTCCCCATTGTAGAACAAAGAACAAGATTCTCTAACGAATTCTCTTTGATGGATAATTGTTCCATCTTTTGTTGAAAAGCTAAAGATTTGGCATTTTTCTTTACAGTTTTTCAAGTTTCTTAATTCTTCTCTCCTCGGCCTCTTGAGCCTTTTCTTCTCTCAAGCGAGCAATCTCTTCTTGAAGTTGCTCTATGGATGACATTGTTGCTGGACTAGAACTTATTGTAGAGGGAAGGTGGTTTGATAGGGGTGGATTGTTTGGTGGTAAACGTAGAATGAGAGCGCTCGGGAGACTTCGTTCCCAAGCTTGGAAACCGACCCTAAAAGAAGTACGAAAGGATAAGTAAATCAATATGCTTGTTTAGGAAAAAAGAAGAGGAAAGAACGCAAGATATATTCAAACGGATAACATTGTCTTTAAACAATTCTTCAATGAAGATATTGTTTGAACGAGCTAATTTGTTTTTCGCAAAATCAAAAAGGCTCGTAGCAGAAGGCGCGCGCAGGTAACTAGGCTGCACGCGGCTGGCGCGCACATCCTAATCTCTTGCGCTGGTTGTGGTCGCGCAACTCAATAAGTTGCGCGCGCCACCTGCTCGTGCAACTTTTTTTTGAGCAGTTTTTATTTTGTAATTTAATTCATTTTTTTCGATTTTTTTTTTTGTGTTACCCTTCGAATATGACTCAAAATTAGGAAGAGACAACTTTGTAATCGGGAACCTAAACCAAACTATAAAAAAAAAATCTATCATAACACATCATACATAGTCACGTAATCATATAAGCATACAATAAGCCAAGATTCACGTAATGCCATTCTAAGGTCACAAGCTTGGGTGTCAAAATGTATCATATCTTAAGGAACAACGTACAAATCAATCACTCAACGTGTTGACTCATGACATAGCCCTCCCAACATTTTGTTGGCGATATGGGTGGGATGATTGTTATTGATTTTTGGATAGAAACCTGGTGTTGGAAACCCCTAGTCAATGAGCCAATCCCCAAAGGTTAAAGTGTGCTATGATTATGCATGATGCAATGTTGCTTGTTTGGTTTTTACTTTTGTGAAAAAGGAAGATATTATGCATTCGAGTCTCGGTCTCTAATTAGAGATTATCCAAGTTAATTCTCGTTACAATCCATAAGCAACCTAGTGTTGGAAACCTTGAACCATAACTACAAACTAATCTTGTAACCTCTAAGTCCCCAGTGGAGTCGCCACTGTAAGGAGGGTGTTCCCATCGTAGGGATCCTTCTCCTTAGATGCCCATGTCTCTTTTAAAAGCCTAGGACTTTACACTTGTTAGGGTGTATTAGGATTTGAATTCCTGACTGTTTGCGAGACCTTGAATTAGAAATGATACTCTCATCACGCTTTTTTGTAAGAAACAAGTATGAGTCGCCAATGAGTTTTAGGAAAACTCATAAACCTCGTTCATGCCTTTCTCCCAAGTGGAGTTCAAGGGATAATTAGCACGCATCATAAGTTTACCCATGCCCAAATTGGTCTACATAAACCAGAAACGAGTTTAGGAGCTTACGAGGGTACTAAAATAACGTTCCTTTTAGGGAGGAATTGCTATTCTAGCCCCAATTACGGCCTCTACTAGCTCTTCCTTTTTCACACATTCATTACCAAATAATATATGCAACGTGATACCTAAAACTAAGTTAGTTGATTTTATTTACACACATTGATCTCCTCACGTAGGAATTACATTGCAAAGTCGTTATTCTTTATTTAATTCAAGTTCATGAGATGAACAAAATAAACAAGATTCACCTTGGCTTAAGTGATCACTCAACAATAGATTATTCAATTCTATTATTTTTTAACGCAAGATACTTTGTGAAATTGATTAATTAGAAATCCGTTTAAAGTGATCAAACAACACTAATTAATTAATTAAAGTCCATTTAAATAATAAAAATAAAGGTGATTGATCTAAGTGCTCGGGAATTTACCACTTCTCTTTGCTAGATCTTCTTTTAGAACACTTATGGACTCCTTGTTCGGGAACCTCCACCGTAGTAACAAAGATTAAGAGGGGTGAGTGTTTAGGACAAGAGGGTTTGGTTGCACACAAGTTCACAAATTTACTGCCAGCGTTTTAGGTTAATTTATATCTTTTTGAGGCTCGTATTAAGCCCTTATTTATAGGGAATGGAAACGATTAGGGGTTTGAGCATTCTTCCGCAGCAGGTGTCGCACGCATCTGAATGGGTTGCGCGCAACTGACCAGCGCAAGTGATTTAGTTGCACTGCTATATGCAGCGCAATAGATTATCTTGCGCGCAATATTATGGTAAGATTCGATTTCATATTTTTATAAAATTCTGAATCTTCCGCAAGCGCATCACTGGAGGTTGCGCGCAACCTTGTGAGTTGTGCGCGCCAGACCAGCGCGACTCTTTGAGATGCGCTAGGATTTATTTGCGGCAGCATCAATTTTAACCTAGACGCCTCTAAATTCGTCATTTTTAGGGCTTAAGCTCGGGCTTAAGCCTAATTATGATTGGGCTTAGTTGATTGGACCTTAATGTTTTTGCTTTTGGGTTAGGCTAGCTTATTATTATGTTCTTGTAATTCAATCAGTTATCCATAAGTGTTCATCACGTTAATCAAACACGAAGATGGTTTTATTTATCGTCATTGCAATTCCTATCGGAAAGGAGGCCAAAAGTAGATGTCCACAGCACTAAAAGTGTTTGAGTGGCTAGAGATAACTTTATAGTTTTATTTTCTGATCAGTTTATCATGATTTTAGAACAATTTCCATTTTTGATGAGACAATATTTCGATTTTGTTTTCTAATACTAATTTGGTTACTTGTCTTAGACAAGTGTTAATCCATGACCAAGGTAATAAATTGTTTTCATTTTGCTAGATACGAGTTAATTTTGTTTTATGACATTGATAAAAGTAGATCACCAAAAGCAATTTAGATGATTTAAAGATAAACTTACTTACAACAAGTAAGGTTAGGTCACATAAATCATTTGCACATCAAAAGTTATATTGAATGGACTCTTATTCTAAATTGATTATGAATCAGTTGAGAATTAGAAGTCATGCTTGATAAGGTAAGATGACCAAGTTGCCTTTTAGTTGAAAGGGTCAAAGAGCTAAAATGACCTTTTGGAACACAAACATATGATGTGTGTGAACCAACGAGTTCAAGAATTAGCAAAGAGATTTAACTATTTCATTGCTTTTACCAACAATTTAAGTAAATATATCGATAATTACTTAATGAAGTAAAGCTTAGAATCATTGAAATGTTAAAAATTCCAAAATAAAATGTAAATTCAGTTTGACATGATTAATTAACACTACAATATGATTGTTGTGATAATTATTTAACTCGAAAGGAATGATCATCTAAGGGAATTGCTGAATTAATTCACAATCTAGAAACATTACAATTAAAATGTATGTTTAAATGAAGGAATCAAACTTTTCTTGCCATGGTTTGATCCTAGATTAGCTTTAATGATTTACAAATATCGTTTTGAGGACATATATTACAACAACAATTGCGAATATACTAAACATGAAACTTAACCAAAGCTGTAGAAAAGATGTCATAAGAGTTATGAATTGGAATGTTCCAAATTTATCTTTTCCAAACAGGATTAAAGGTTATGAAATCAATATAAATGTATACAAAGATGAAATAATAGACCCTAAATCAAACAAACAGCTCTTTATGGGTTATCCCATGGAAACTAAGAGGTATTATTCCTACAATCGTGTAAAAAACAAAGTGTTTGTTGCTCGCGATAATGTCTTTATAGAAAGAAATCTCTTCCGACAAGCCAAGTGGGAGTAAAGTTATATATCAATGAGATTCGAGACGGGAGCAACAAATGGATGTGGATGACACTACATCAGAGACGAAGGCATATGAAATCAGCTAATTTGATAAACTATGTGTCGAAGCAAGTTATTTCCACTAGCGAGGCTTCTATCGTCCCACTTGAATGAAAGGCTTCAAAGAGTTTAAGAGAATAATTATATTGTTTCTCATACCTATTCTAGGTTACTTGGGATAAAAACAAACAGTTTGTTGAAATTCTAAGAAAAGGTGGCTTCTAAGATTTTCCTATTGGAATGGTTTGAACCCATAGCCTACAAGCATGCTTTGAGTAAGTGCTAACTCAAGAAATGGCTTAAAGCCAAGAAATCCAATATGGACTCCATGTCTATTAAGATGTGCTAGTCCATGATAGTCTTACAAATAGGGTGAAACCTATTAGTTGTGTAAGCCTATTCGGATTATTCTAGTTATGGAGATCAAAATCACCTTCATGAAATGTTCTTATTGGAGAATATGTATATGATAAAACCTAAGAATTTTGAAATCCTGAAATCCTAGAAAGTTTTGCAAACTTCAGAAATTCATTTAATGGATTGAAGTAAGCATCAGGAAGTTGGAACATTCATTCGACAAGGCAATCAAACAGTTTGATTTCCTTCAAAGAATGAAAATGAATCTTGTAGAGACAAGAAGTTTAGTGGGAGCAATTGGTATTCTTGGTCATGTATGTAGATGACATACAATTCATATGAAATGACATATCAATGATTGAATAAGTGAAGCAGTGGTTAGAGAGTTGTTTTCATATGAAAGACTTAGAGATGTTGAATACATATTGGGAATCAAGATCCACGAAGTGAATCTTGAAGAATGATTGGACAACATCGAGAAACTTATGTTGATAGGATCTTGACAAGTTCATGAAGCAAGACTCTAAGAGAGGATGGTTTCCATGTTTCATGGTATTATGCTCAGTAAAACCCAGTGCCTTCAAAAGCTAGTAGAGTTGAGTTGTATGGATAGTTTACCTCATGCTTTTGTAAAAGGGTCCATTATATGTGCCATGATGTGTACAAAGTAAGATGTTACATATGACTTGTGCATGTGTAGCATGTTTCAAATAAATTCAGAACAAGCATACTAAAAGTTGCAAATAACAAATCCTTGAGTACTTGAGAAGCACTAAAGGAATGTTTCTAGTTTATGGTGTTAAGAGTAAACAAGTTTTCAAAAGGTTATACGGATGCAAGTTTCCAAATAGGCAAGATAACTTTAGATGCTGATCTAAATAAATTTTTGTATCTGTATGGAGAAGAACAGTAAGCTCGAAGAGTTCAAAGCAAAATGTTATTACATACTCAATGTCACAATTTGTGTGTTTAGCTACAGTAAGAGTAGTTAAGGAGGAAGTTTGGATCAAGTTGTCATGTGACTAAAAGGATACCTTTGCCAAAGCAAAAGGAGATAGGGTCACATCACAAATCCAAACAAATAGATACGAGATATCACCTCATTTATGAGATCAATGGTAAGAAGGATGTCGTGATCTGCAAAGTTTTATTATGAGTGAGAAATCACTAAACCCCTTCCATAGACTAAGATATGAGAGTCATATTAAAGACTTGGATTGAAGCAAGTTATGTAATTTAAGTTGTGTATGTTTTTAGAAAACATATTACATAAGGAATGCATATACTTGCAGAATCATGGTTAAAATAGAAATTTTATTTCTCTTATTTAATTATGGTTCTGGAAATTAAATAAAATTTCCAAAATAATTATGAATTGATGGGCTCATCAAGTTGATGTCCTAGTAAATGAAACCCCACAGGTGAACGAAATTCATATATTATGTAAGTTCCTAGTTCAAAATCATTAAAGTGGACATAAATGATTTCAATAAATGGACTAGCATGTAAGATTGATTGGATAGCGCAGTTTCATAGGCTATAGGGGCATAGTGATGCTCGGTAAATCACTTGGATATGCATGAATGATGCATGATTGAACTAATGACCTACTTTGAAGTTCAAGTATAGAGCTTCCGGATATATTAGTGGATTCCTTTAACATGAGTGAAACATTTATTTCATTCAATGGATGTTATGATTGTGGTACACTCACAAGTCTACCCGTAACTAGAGATTATAAAGGGTGTTTCCTGGTTGTTTAAAAGTTAAGTGGGAGCCTTATTTCCACAAGATTGGATTGAGTCTACCTATTAAATTAGAAAATGTGTCATGGCCACTTGAAGAGGAAGAATTCAGAAAATACGTGGTCGCGTTCAAATGCATTACTGAATAATCATTTTGTTTTGTAATTCTAACTCAAATTTCAAGAAACAATATGTAGATTAATATGATCTTGACATGTGATGCAATCATATTATTAAATCGACACATGTTGACTTAAGGAATTTGAATATTACACACTTGTCTCAGACAAGTGGGAGATTGAAGGATTTATGTCTTCGTCATGTGCAATTACTAGATATATAAATGGATCAAATTACTAGTCATGAATTTCATAAGTTCATCCCTGGTGACTGGGTGATCCACTTGCCATCCGGGTTTTCCCTTCTGGCTGCCCATGGGGCCTGCTAGTGCCCGCCTGACTTTCACCTTGTTCCAGGTTATCTCTGGGACGGAGGCACCTTGTAATGAGTGACCCATATTTGGCCACATATGTTTCAACCTAAGGGTCATCATCCTCCCGGTCTGTAAAGACCTCCGGCTGATGACTGTTGGGGTCAGGAGGTGGTATAGACTCTTGAACCATCTTTGAGGTACTCTCCCCACAAATGGCGCCAAATGTTTAGGGTTTTTTAGTCCCTTGGGAAAGTTACAGCTCAAAGACTAGTTGCACGTGGCCTGTACCTGCAAAACAACAGAGACTCCGGGTAATTAGAGCTCCGCCTCCGACGATCAAGTTAGTACTTGAATGCGAGTAGGAAAAGGTGCAGAAAATGAAATGAGATCTTCTCGGATTCCGAGATCAGGTGTTCTCTAATATATGTAAGAGAATGTAAGGTAGGTGTGATAAATTGTAGGTGCCCCCAGATTGCGGGTAATCTCCCTATTTATAGGGTTATTAGGAAATGTGCCCCTAATTAGGTCATTCTGACTTAATTCTGTTGGGCTACGCCAAATTATAGCTTTCTCGGAACTTGGGCCCTTGAAGGCCGCCTTTTTCTCCCAGATTCTGGGAATGACACGTTTCAAAGGGCTATTGGTCCAATTTGGACTATAGGGGTATGACACGTGTCATAAGCTTGTTGGCCCATGTGGCATGGGTAAAATTACCTAAAAACAAGTTTTAGAAGAACTTGGCTTGTGAAGTTCCAGTTTGGAACTGAAATGAAGTTGATAGTAGGAACTTAGTCCTGGACTGCGTGAAGCCCAAGTATCCTACATAAACAGAGTATTGGCGCGGCAATTCAGTTTTAATAAAGTCTTTATCTTTTAGAATTTTTGTAAATATGTTAAGTAGGTTTACGCATGAGATTTATTAAAAAAAAAGTGACAAAAGCTTGGCAAGCTTCTTAAAATTGGAAAGTTTAAAAGATATTTTTTTAGGAAAAGATCTTCTTAACAAGATTTATTTTCTTGAAAATCGGTTATTAAAAAGATATTATTCTTTGAGATAATTTATCTTTGAATAAATTTCCTAAAAGTTTTTCTTCTAAAAAGATTTACTTATAAACCGTGTTTTTAGATTTAGGAAAATTAACATGATTATCTTTTAAAAACCCTACTTTCTATACAAGCAAGTCTTGTATAAATAGTAGAAATCCAAATTCTTTTTTTTGTGAGTTTTATGAGTGAAGAAATCGAAGTGTGCTTCATTGTGTAAGTTTGCCAAGTCCATAACTTTGTCATAATTGTTTAGGGTTTCATGTGTAGCTTGCCTCTCATATATTAGAGTCTATATTTTGTAATTAGTTAGGTTCTTGGGTGTGTGTGTGTATTCATCCTTGTATACAATAGTGCTCGTAGTACTCAGTTAATGCGAGTGAATCTAAGTTAGGGACTTAGATTGGGTAGGATAGGGTCCTAATGTGTAGCAAGTTCATTATGGAACTTGTGAGTATAGTTCTGATTATAATAGGTTTGTAACTTGTGAAGTTTGCCCTATTATAGTGCTTTGGTTTGGTTTGGAAATCCTTAGAAGGGTTGAGGTTTTATTTCCTGTTGGGCTCAGGAAGGTTTTCTCGTAAAATAATGTGCGCATTGCAAGTTCCTTTACATTCTGCTTTACATTCCGCAAAAATTAGTCAATAAGAACTCACTACAATTCTTCTCCACTCTTGTAGTGTTCGTCTCAACTAACATGCAACATTGGATGAGCGGTGACCTCATTTGCTATTGTTTCCCGAGTGGTAAACCAATCCGCTTCATCAATAAAGAAGAAGTCGGCCATGCAACGAAAGCCACAGTTTCTATCACCAATGACATCCTTCCATGTCGTGATGTAAGGCAACATCGATCTTGGAAGCAAGTGCAAATACCTACATTGACTGATGTAATATTGATCTTCTCCACAAAATTAATGGTCATTTATTAGTATGCTACAAGATGAAATACATGCAATTTACAATAGGTGTTCATGTAATTCACAAGAGCAAATAAGTGTAATTTCATGACTTACCTGAGGTTGTACCTGCTTGTTGTGTACCACTACGTTGAATGTTTCGATGGTTTACATACTTGAAATATCAAGGATCACACCTGGTATAATTGTTACTTTGACGACCTTGAACATTGAGGTTTACATGTGGTTCTTCAAGGTTTGTATGATCCGGAAGCAGCTCCTCTTCAATGATGCGAGATACACTTTGAAGTACAGTAGGGTCACTACCAATGACCTTATCAACCAGGGAACGAAAATGTGCAGCTTCCTTGGTTGAATCGTTAAACAAATCAGGTATATCAACACCATCACCAATAACCAAGGTCTTCTAGAAGGGATGAATTTACCTGGTATAAAAGCCTGTCTATGCAACTAGCGAATCATGTATCTGGGAAGCACATGGTACACCATTGGTCACACGCATTTTACATCCACAATGCTCATACAGCTGGTGACTCAACTCTCTCATCCTTGTCGTCTCATCATCGAGAATTTTCAAACAATGTTGAGACACTTTGCCATTTATACGTGGCAGTGGCAATTGTCTGTACTTTTCTCACCGATTATCGATCTTAATGCCTCCAAACCATTACGAATTGCAATGATCTGATTACCAATATAATAATGTACTTGGGCCCATACGTTATCCAAATAACCTGCCGTTTGTTCAGATTATAAAAAAACATTATGATTTTTTATTAAAATTACTAGGGAAATTCCCATTGGTACATTCCAGGTTCTGAATTTTCCCATCGGTACCATAATTTTATTTTTTTTGACTTCCTGGTGATACACTCCAATTCTGACTAACTAACTCACGTTATTAAGTCTGTTAATCAGACATTAATAACTTAGTAAATATAGGTTAATAGCTACTTAGGTTAAAAAATATGAAAGGACTAATTTGCCCCCTTTTATATCCTTCCTTCCAACTTCCATAATTAACCCATTCCACTTCAATTTATGTTGATTGGACTTAAACCAAATTGCATTTAAATTTCTTCTCTCTCTCCTCTGCTCTCTGTTGAATTCCCAAGCAATCCCCTAGGGTTTATAAAATTGTCGCTAAATTCGTTGGTTTACAAAGCTAGGAGAGGGAAATCTTGCAGAATTCAGGTATATTAGTACTATTACTATTCATTATTGCATGAGTTGGTGATGTTGTTTGATGTTATATTTTTTATGCAAATTTAGGCTGAATTTGTGACTTAAATGTTATATATTTATGCGAATTTAGGGTTCTTTCATCTATATTAAGTGTGTGATTATTTCTAAGTTACAGAATATGTTTCAAGAACAGGCTCTAACTGAAAGGTTTGAAACCCACAGGAAGATCCTTGAGACTAAGCTCAAGAAAGGAGAGCCAGTCAGCCCACATGTGCTCAAAATGATCGGATTATTCGAGAACATGGGAAGGCTTGATGCGGGGTATTCAACTGAAATGGCTATTGACATCATTCTTCATTCCCTTCACAAAGGCTATGACCATTTCAATATGAACTACAACATGCATAGCATGGAGAAAACCCTCACCGAGCTTCCTTGGATGTTGAAGCAAGCTGAGCAGACGCTCAAGGATGAGGGAAGGCATGATATGCTAATGATTAAGAAGGGCAAGCCATTCAAAAGGGCGGGCAAAAAGAAGAAAGGCTTCAAGGGGAAAGGAAAGAAGAACTTTCCGCCTAAGCCGAAAGCTACCAAAGACAACAAGGAGAAAAAGGTAGCATCTTCTAAGTCTGATTCCGAATGCTTCTATTGTAAGAAGAAGGGACATTGGAAGAGATACTGCCTCAAATTCAAGGAAGATAAGAAGAACGGAACCGTTTCTTCTACATCAGGTATTTACGTTATAGACTTTAACTTCACTAGCTCGGCTTCATGGGTATTAGATACTGGATGTGGCTCACACCTTTGTTCCGATTCACAGGCACTAAGGAACACTAGGAGGCTAGCGAAGGGAGAGATCGAGCTCCGGGTAGGAAATGGAGCAAGGATTGGTGCTATATCCGTAGGATCTCTTAGTTTGTCTTTGCCCACGGGGCTAGTTTTGGAACTTGACAATGTTTTTTGTGTTCCCAACATTACCAAAAACATCATTTCAATTTCGGCGTTGGACGCCAAAGGTTTTGAATTTCGAGTTAAGGACCAATCATGTTCATTTTATCTCGATAATGTTTTATATGGTACGGCACATTCAGAAAATGGTCTTTATGTGTTATCTCTAGACAAAGAAATTTATACGTTAATAATCCTGCAAAGAAAGCTAAGACTACACCGTCTAGTCAAACTTACTTGTGGCATTGTCGTCTTGGCCACATTAACATCAAACGCATCAAGAAGCTTCTTCAAGAAGGTATTCTTGACTCATTTGATTTAGAATCCTTTGAGAATTACGAAGGATGTTTATTAGGAAAGATGATAAAGCAACCATTCTCCAAGTTGGGAGAAAGGGTCAGTGACTTGTTGGGACTAATACACACCGATGTATGTGGGCCAATGAGTACACCCGCAAGGAGTGGTTATCGGTATTTCATAACCTTCACGGACGACTATAGTAGATATGGTTATGTATATCTAATGTCGCACAAATCTGAATCGTTTGATAAATTCAAGGAATTTCAGAACGAAGTTGAAAACCAACTCGGCAAGAAAATCAAAGCGCTTCGATCGGATTGAGGTGACGAATATTTGATCCAAGAATTCGATGACCATCTGAAAGAACATGGAATACTTTCAGAGTTGACACCTCCGGGAACTCCTCAATGGAATGGAGTATCTGAAAGGAGGAATCGAACCCTGTTAGACATGGTCCGATCGACTATGGGTCTTAGTGAACTTCCAATCTCTTTCTGGGGTCATGCACTTTTAACTGCGGCACTTACACTGAATCGTGCTCCGTCAAAGGCAGTGGAAAAGACTCCATATGAATTATGGACAAATAAACCTCCAAGGTTGTCTTTTCTCAAGATTTGGGGATGCGAAGCATATGTCAAGAAACTCATTTCTGACAAACTTCATCCGAAATCTGACAAGGTTTACTTTGTGGGTTATCCAAAAGAAACCAAAGGGTATTACTTCTACAACAAATCCGAGAACAAAGTGTTTGTTGCTCGTAATGGTGTCTTTTTGGAGAAGGAGCATCTCTCCAAAATGACAAGTGGGAGGAAAATCGAACTCGACGAAGTTCGAGAGGACGAGCAACAAGGAAAAGTTGACAATCAAAGTGCTCACGAAGCATCTATTGACATTGGTCAAAGTCAAAATATGCAAAGTCAAACCGACAATGCAAATGCTCAGTCCATTACCCTACGTAGGACAACTCGGCCAATATCTCAACCTGACAGATATCTCGGTGTTGTATTAACCAAAGATCAGGACATCCTAGTAGTGTATGGAGATGAGCCGGCAACCTACAAGCAAGCTATGACGAGCCCCGACTCTGCAAAATGGCAAGAGGCCATGAAATCCGAAATGGACTCCATGTTTGAAAATCAAGTATGGGACTTGGTTGATTTACCCGTAGGTTACACACCTATCGGATGTAAATGGATTTTTAAGATGAAAACCGACAAAGATGGAAATGTATTCATTTACAAAGCAAGGCTAGTAGCAAAAGGTTACAGGCAAATTCACGGCATTGGTTATGATGAAACCTTTTCTCCAGTAGCTATGCTTAAGTCCGTCCGAATTCTTCTAGAGATTGCTGCATATTAAAATTATGAAATATGGAAGATGGACGTCAAAACCGCCTTCCTCAATGGAATTTTGGAAGAAACTGTGTACATGACACAGCCTTAAGGTTTTGTCGACCAGAACAATCCTAAGAAGGTATGCAAGCTTAAGAAGTCCATTTATGGATTAAAGCAAGCAAGCAGAAGTTGGAATCTACGATTTGATGAAGCCATCAGTAAGTTTGGTTTTATCAAGAATCCAGATGAGTCTTGTGTTTACAAGAAGGTCAGTGGGAGTGACATCGCCTTCCTAGTCTTATGTGTCGATGACATTTTGCTCATTGGAAATAGCATTCCGTTGTTAGAGTCTGTAAAGGCTTGGCTCAGGAAATGTTTTTCAATGAAAGACTTGGGAGAGGCTCAGTACATACTAGGAATCAAGATCTATAGGGATAGATCAAAGAGGATGATAGGAATGAGTCAAAGTACTTACATTGATAAGGTACTAGCTTGATTCCAAATGGAAGGAGCTAAGAGAGGGCACCTACCCATGTCACATGGCATAACCTTAAGCAAGAAGCAGTGTCCAAAGACACCTGATGAGCGAGAAAGGATGAGTCGTATTCCATATGCTTCGCTTATTGGATCGATCATGTATGCCATGATATGTACTAGGCCGGATGTATCATATGCCTTGAGTGCTACGAGCCGATACCAATCAGACCTAGGAGAGGCGCATTGGACTGCGGCCAAGAATATTCTGAAGTACCTGAAAAGGAACAAGGATAAATTCCCGGTCTATGGCGGTAAAGATGAATTGGTTGTTGAGGGATATACCAACGCAAGCTTCCAGACAGACAGAGACAACTCCAAGTCACAATCCGGATACATATTCTATCTCAATGGAGGAGCGTTTAGTTGGAAGAGTGCAAAGCAAAGCACAACCGCTGATTCTACAACTGAAGCCGAGTACTTGGCATGCAGCGTCTGAGGCAGCCAAGGAGGCAGTTTGGATTCGCAAGTTCATTGATGAACTTGGTGTTGTACCCTCCATCAAGGGTCCAATGCACCTCCATTGTGACAATAATGGAGCTATTACTCAGCCTAGAGAGCCACGAGAACATCAGAAGGTCAAACATGTCAAGAGGCGATTTCACATGATTCGAGAATGCAAGACAGAGGGTGAAATCAAAATTTGCAAAGTGGGAACGGATGAAAATGTAGCCGATCCACTTACTAAACCCTTGTCTCAAATGAAGCAAAACAAACACATTGAGGCAATGGGAATCAAGCATGTCGCGAACTGGCTTTGATTTCCATATTATAGTGTTTTAATTAAATTTTGGACAATGTTAATGTAAAGCACTATGATGAACCATTCAGTTTTTGGAGTAATTAAAATTTTTCATGCAATTTAATTCACTCTGTCTGTATTTAATTGTGGTTTAGAATTAAATAATGAGTCCATTCGATTTTAATAAATATTCAAAATAGGGTATCAAGTCAATGGCTTGGATAAAGAAACACCTATTAAGTGAACATTGAATATTTTAATCGAAAATTATCCCTAATCAAGGTCATATTTTTTGTGGACGATTAATGACCATTAGAGATTAGTGTGTAGTATGATTTATAGCATCATTTCTTGTGCTATGAGGATATAAATCATTTGCAAGGGTATTGGTTTAGAACCATACTGGATCGACCTATGAGAATACTTTAAAAGATTTAAAATCGTCATAAGTATTTTTCTCATTATTACTATCGGAACTCTTTTCCTTGACCATGAGTAGTGGGAGGTCTCTTGTTTGAGTACTAGTCCGCTTTGGTATCCGCCAAACGTCTGCCGTAACTGGGGATTATAACGACAGATATCGGGCGGCTAGGTCCTCTTAGTAAGAGAAGCTACATTACAAGACTGGAAATGTCCCCCTACTAACAATAGGGAACATGTCTTGTTGTTTACAAGGCCTCTCGAAGAGCGAGACTGTGAAAATGCATGGCCGTGCTCAAATGAATTTTAGAAATCATCTTCTTATTGACAGTTAAACTCAGATTTCGAGAAACACTTCTGGACGTAACAGAGATGACGAGTAATCTTATTCTGTAGTTCATGAAGATGATGAAGATGATGGGGATTACTTTAAGAGACTGCACAAGAATGGAGAGATGTATGAGGATGCTTATTTTGGGAAGATAATACACAAACCATGGATGACTTTCACTGATAAGGCACACTTTAAAAATACTCTTAAGGACTTTGCTGTGCAAGAGAAATTTGCAATTAATGTGGAGTATGCTAACAACAAAAGGTATATAACAGTGTGTCAATCTCAATGTTGTGACTGGAGGTTTCATCCAAGCAGACTTTCAGATGGAAGAACTTGGGCAATAAAGAAGATATGGCCCAATGTACACACTTGTAGAGGTTTAGACATACAACCCCGTATGCAATGTTAAGTGGGCTTCTTAGAAAGTTGTGGAAGACATTAGAGCTAACCCTGAAATTCATAGGAAAGCACTAAATGAACTTCTATTCCAAATATATGGCATCTACATGAGACAATCAACTTTGTACAGGTTAAAGATTTATGTAATTGAACAGTTGTTTGGAGGCCATGATGAGTCATACTCTTTATTGCCTATGTATACTAAAATGTGCATTGAGACAACCCCTAATAGTAAAGCTTTTTATGGATGGAAAGAAATCGAGTCCTTACCTAAGCAGCTCCAGTTTACAAGTATTTTCATTTCCTTCACTAGACAGTGGAAAGGACTTCTTAAAGGAGTTAGACCTTTGGTTGGTGTAGATGGAACACACCTAAAAGGTAATTATGGGGGAATATTGATTTCTGCTGTAGTAATAGATGGCAATAATGAGATTTTCCCATAGTCTATGTTATATTCAGCCAAAAAGACAAGGAGTTATGGAGTTATTTTTTTTGGAATTTGCTGAAAATTGTCAAAGAATCCTCAAGGGAGCATTAGACAATCATTTCTGATAGGAAAAAGGTAAGTAGTGTGGTTTTATCTATTCTGTAATATATTTATATTTGAGCATACTAATCTTGTTCATCATTGTTTCAGGGAGTAGAATTAGCCTTAGAAAATTAGTGGCCAGAAGCTGATAGAAGGTTCTGTTGTAGACACCTCAGTAGGAATTACAAAAAGAAGTTTCCAGGCCCTATGATGTATGTTCTGTTTTAGAGAGCATGCAATGCAACTTCATCTTTCACATTCAGGAAAGCTTTGGAGAAGCTTAAGAAAAAGGGAGGTGATTATGTGAAGTGTTGGTTTGCAGTCTTGGGAGAACAGTCAAAGAGGAGTAAGCATAAATTTAACCCTAATGTATGCAATAAGGACAATACAACTAATTTTGTGGAAAGCTTTAACTCCACACTTGGAGTTAACAGGTGTAGGCATCTATTAACTCTATTAGAAGGTCTAGTGTGCTTACCTTTGTTTTATTCTCATGGATGATGTGAATATATTGTGGATAATTATCTAATATAGTACAAATATGCTGGAATAAGGAGGGTATGTATGGTGAGTAGGGATGGCAGTGGATTTGGACCTGACCCGGATCCGTGGGTCCAGATCCGTTTTCACGGATTTGGTTCCTCAAATTTTGGACTCGATGCATCCAGGTCGGATCCGGATCCTTCTGAAAAAAATGGATTTGGGTTCGGGTCTAACTCCTAGACCCGGACCCAGATCCGTTTACCCGTTTTTTTTCCCTAAAAAAAATTAAAATTTCTAATACTAGTAGTAACAAAATTCCAACCCAACCCAAATAAGAAACCAAAGTCAGAAATTTTCCTCTTTCATTACAAACCCTAAGCCCCTAACTTTCTCTCTTTAATCTCTAACTCTCTACCCAGTACCCACCTTATCAAGTCGGTGGCGAACGATAGTGTCAGTTCACTCCCTTTTCTTTCTTTGTTGCTTATCTTTTACAAGCAATTCATTTTTGATTTTTCTGTACAAGTTTTTGTTTCAATTGAAGAATTTTTTGTTTAGGCTGCGATTTCGCTTTTTTTTTTTTATGTAATTTTGTTTAAATGTTTTTTATGGTGATATATGGCTGCGATTTTATGGGTTTATATGTACAAGTTATTTTTGGTTTTTGTTTTTCTTTTTATGTACATGTTTTTGCTTTTTTCCCAATTACAAGTTGCAATTTTGTGTGCTTTTTATAAGTATTTTTGCTGCAAATTTGTATTTTTATATGTAATTTGCATTTTTTAATTTGTATTGTGCAAGACCCGTTTTGGACCCGGATCCGCTGGATCTGGAGCTGGGTCTTCATTTTCCAAACCCAACGGATCCGGGGCGGATCTGGATCCAAATCTGAAAAACGGATCTGGATCCGGGTCCATCCAGACCCGATCCAGCTTCGACCCGTTGCCATCCCTAATGGTGAGAATTGCAACAAGGATGGAGAATGAAAGTTCTTAGAAAGATGACGACATTTGTCCTAAAATTGTGAAACTGGTGAAATAGATAGGCAAGGCAAGCTCAAACTGTAGAGCTTTTAAGTCTAGAACAGGAGAGTATGAAATCCATGAGGGTTCAGTTCCCTTTGAGCCTTAACAAGAAATTTGTTCCTATGGTGCATGGCAACTATCATGGGTGCCATGTAGGCATGCCATTAGGGCCCTTATTGATGCAAAGTTAGAACCACGTGACTTTGTTAGCTCTTGGTACTTTATCAAGACATATAAGCAAACATACAGTGTATGCATTAATCCAATTCTAGACACATAACAATGGCCTGCTAATGACTCGGGAAAAATTATCATGCCACCTAAGATGAAAAGAGGAATTAGAAGACCAAGTAGAAACAGAAAAAGGGAAGAAGTAGAGGTGCAACCAGGCAAAAGAAGCAAAACAGTCAAATGCTCAAAGTGTGGATGCTTTGGGCATAATAAAGCGCCCTACAAGGGAGGCTTAACTAGGAAAGTGTTAAAGGTAACTGAGCCTGTTGTCATCCAGAACCCAAGGGTCAGAGACCAATCAAATGCAACAAAGAAAGCAAAGAAATCTGCATTAACATCTGAAGCTGAAGCATCTCAGTCTATAGTAACTAAATCTGCAGCAATTAAACATGCAACATCATCCAAAAAAGCACAGGAAAAGAAGGGCCCACTTTCAGCTAAGCACAGTGCAAATAGCTTCACAAATGCCTAGCCAGCCAGTATACATGTCTCTAGCAAACTCTAACTCTCCAAGCTTCTAAGTGTTCTATTTTGCATTAGAGTATCATATGCTTTTTGGTACTGAAAAATTGGTTTATTTTGTAGTTACCATTGGGTTTTTTGAACTTAACTTTTGGTAATTGGTACTTTAGATGATTTTTGCAATGTTCCCAAACATCTTGGATTATATGATATTAATGAATATAGGTGTAGACACCCATTTGTGTCTCCCCAAAACCAAACCCGGTGATAAGTACCTTTCGCGTCGAATCATAATCGAATAAGTGAAAGTGTGGGAAGTTTAGTGTTGCGGATAGTTTTAATTTCTTTTCTCTTCTCTCTGTTTTTGAAAACTTATTTTAAGATAACAGCCAATAAAGTTTGGTTGGTCCATGATATGGGTCCAATAGTAGTGTAGTTGGATGGGGCTTGACAAGAGCTTTCCAACGATATATTATAAGCCCGATTCCGATGAATATTGAGGAAGTTATGGCCAATTTACTGAACTGGGCCCGGTTTGAGCCTTTTACGCGGCCCAATGATCTAAGGGAGGGCCTAATATAGATTTATCATTCCTAATGCAATTAGGAATGGTTTTAGTCTTCTAGATTCTTCTAGAAGGTTCTTTTCACTCCTAATTCAATTAGCATTGATAAATTGACTTTTGTTGACTTTTCAGAGTTTTAATTAAAATCAAAGAACATTTTTTGAGGGAAATACGATTTTATCCTCCTGTACGGCAATTTTTATCTGATTTTAAGAAAACACGTGAATTTCTGAATCAGCGCCAAACGCCAGCTGTAGCGCCTGGCGCTACGCTTGGCGCCTGGCGCTAGCATTGGCGCCTGGCGCTAATGTTGGCGTCTGGCGCCAATATCCAGCGTTGGCGCTAATTAATTCTTATCTGCGCCAGAACTCTGTTTTTGATATTTTATCTTTTGGCTGATTTTCTTTATAAATAACGTCGTAAAAACTCCGTTTTCATTCATCAACATTCATCCACAATTACCTACAATCACCGATTCTCTCTATTTTCACCAACTCTCATCAAGTTTTTCTTGATTACCATCTCTCTCTCTCTCTTTTTCTAAACTAGCTTCTCTCAAATACAAAATTCCGGATTCATTAGCACTAGATACACCTAGCCATATTCGAAGTTGCCTTCGCCCTAGACGTGAAAAGTTTAATTTCTGAGGGTTTGGTCCCAAATCTCTCTTTTAATTATTTAATTTAATTGTTGTTTTGATTTATTATTTTCTTTGAAGTTACTAACGCGTGTATTTTGTTATTAGAAAGAGGTACGAGGCATCCAAGTAAGTACTTTAATGGTTTAATTGATATTATGATATATAAATCATGCTTAGATTGTTATTTTGATTCCTGGTATCATCTTAGGATGTTTTCCTTAATTTTATGTTTAGGGTGACAATAATAAATTCCTAGTATCATGTTTAGGGTAAAGAATATAATGTCAATTATGATTTCTATGATGCTTCCTATTTTCTTTCCTAATAGCATGTTAGTATCATGTTAGGGTTAAATATATGGTTTTTATTGTTTAGTGACATGCTAGGGTTTGTTATTAATCTTGTTAGTATCATGCCTAAAATCTTGCTATTATTATTTTTATGATTCATGATTGTGGTTATGAATATTATTATTATGATGATTATATTATGTTGCTTGATGTTTATTTATTGTTATTGCTTGATCACTCCTTTTATGCATGTTTAAAGGGAATTTTTGTACTTGTAATCACGCTTAATTAAATAATTAATAATCTTGTTAGGGTTAATTTGATTATAATTCAAGTGATCGCCAATAATAGTTTATGTGTGCATTAATATTCAACCAACATAGATAAACAGGTTTAGGGTTAATCCTATTGATTGTATGTTAGTCAAAAAGCGCATATGAATACGATCAGAATAAAGTAGAGGCCTATTATAAGGGCAGGTTCAATCTCTTTTAGGTTAGATTTGTACCTTCATCCCCGAACCCTATTTGGTTCAAGACCTTATGGAGTTGACGATCTCCTGGATCGTTAAGGGTTGTAACCTTCACCTCGTGAACGGTTTACAAGTTCCTAAAAATTGTTCGCGACTCTTTTGCTCTATCTTCTTTCCCTTTGGACGCCACCGTACTTTAGTGTATGATCACAGTGGGGTTCAAGCTAGGGTTTAATGCTTGAAATATTCCCCACAATAGGCAACTCTAGCCATTTTGTCTATTTTAAGTTGTCCTTATTTTGGTCATTTTGTCTATTTTGGTTGACCTCAATTCATGATTCAATGGTAACTTTATCAAAGAGCAAGAAACAAATAAAAAAAATGCCAATTATTTATCAATTTTCATTCATAACCCCATAAAAAAATAACCTTCCAAGTACTCTTAATCTCTGAATTACATGGCATAAATACACAGTCCTCATTTCAGAGCTACAAAGAGTAAAATCAGATACATAATAAGAGCAATCCTAACAACCATGTAAACATAGCTTGCAAACTCATATGCTCTGTGTGTGAAATCAATAAATTCCTCTCTTAATAATCTCATATTGGATGATTCATCAAGATTTCCTATATTTTGATCTTCATAAACCCACATGAACAAACCACAATGCCTGCACTTGTAATATGTCCTTCCTAGATTCGAAATAGAGTAAAAACCCTAATATTAGCATGTTTTTGTGGATTGCACTTGTAGTTAATGCGTTTGACCCACATGGCCTCCCATATCTGCTGCCAGAAGAGGAACCACTACCTGTAGAACCAACCATGTCAGAAGAGAAGAAATGATAAGAGAATAGAACCAACTAACAGAAAAAATGGAGAACAGAAAAATTTGCAGCAATGGAGAAGAAATGAAATGGAGAATAGAAGAGGGAAAGTGGCGATTTTATAGGGAGGGAATAGGGTTTGAAAATTTGGAGGGAAATAACAAAAATATTAAAGGGAAAATTTGGAGGGAAAGGATTAAAAAGGAGGCATATCAGTCATTTCTTCTTTTAAAACACCTATGAAGTTCATAAACTTAGTTACGTCTAATTAACAGACTTAATCACGTGAGTTAGTAAGTCAGAAATTGGAGTGTATCACCAGGAAGTCAAAAAAAATTGTGGTACCGCTAGGAAAATTCAGAACCTAGAGTGTACCAATGGGAATTTCCCAAATTACTAAAACGAAGTAAAGACAACAGCTAAAACATTATAACAACAAACCTGTCGTTGATTCAAACCACGTCTTCACTATCAAATGATGGCTCTCAACTCTACAATTACTCGTGTTACTAAAGTGAAGAACTTGTCCAAAATGTCACAAGTTTGATTTTATGACAAAGTCGTGTTCTCTCAACATAAGCAATCACTACCGGATAAGTTGCCCACTTAGCTTTTATTGTAGATACAACAAAATTATAATCCGCCTCGGTTGTAGCATCCATGATACGTTTCCATTTGTCGTTTTTAAAACTCGCACCGATCTTCTTGTTTATTAACATATCATTCACCATAGCCTCCACATCTTTGTTAATGTGCCATCGACAAAGTAAATGCGACGTCCATGGAAACACTTCTCTCAATGCCGAACATAGACCAAGTTCACGGTCTAACAAAAATATTGATGGTTCTTTATCATACTTAATCAGCTCCTTTAATCTCTGCCACAGCCACCGATAGCTTGTCGTGCACTCGTTGCGCAAGAACACATAAACAACGAAGAAATTCTGGTTTGTCATTGTTACACCTACTATCTCAAAGAACGGCATCTCGTATGGGTTGGTCTTATAAGTTGAATCCGTACCAATTATATGTGGGTATATGCGTAGTATGTTCACCGTGAATGGGTGCACCATAAATGCATGTTGTAGAACGTCGATGTCATCAGCCATGACCCAGTAAATATACTAACTCTGTCTTGCCAAATGACGAAGTTGCTGAACAACTCCTCTGCCTTCAGACATCTCCGTTCTCAAGTCATTCCGACAATTGTAAATGTGTCTGATGTTTGGATGATCATAAGGAAATTGCTCTCCAATAGTCGCCATGATGTTACGCGGTGCAACCTTGGACTTTATAATGTCACACACAACCTTTTTTGCACCCGGGCTCAAGCCACTAATTTTACGATGACCCTCCTAATACACAATCATTGGATGGTTATGGTCCTAATTTCATCATGTTTTGCACGGATCTTTCAACTGTCTGTGGTGAATTCATAATATATCTTGATATTAAAAGGACAAACATTAGCTTTGGTCTTTGTGTCCTTCCATATCGCGTTCTTCAAATCTCTCAGCTTGATTTCCGTCTTCGATCACATTTCAAATATCGATAGGCCGACAATCTTTGGTTTTGTTGTAAGACACTGATTTTACCAAAATAAATCCCAGATTTATATATGGAAACAACATCCTCCCATTTAATTGTATCATCAAACGTTGAAAAAACGTGTCCGTGATAAAATTCACACTGTAATTCACACCATCACCGCCATTTTTAAATTCCAAATCCTATAAAAATAAGATACAACACACAAAATTCTCCGATATTTTTTAAATTATACTATAAAAAAAATATTATTAAAACAATAATAATACTAATAATATCACTAATCACAAGTTAAATAATAAGATTGATAACAATAATATATTTAAAACACTAATTATAAGCAATTAATAAAAAAAAACAACAATAACTAATATCAACAAAGAATTACAACAATAATAACACTAATACCAATTACTCAAATTATCATAAAAATAATAATAACAACAGTAAAATTAATAACACTAATACAAAGATTACGTTAATAAATTTGATTAATTAATCAATACAAAAAAAAAAGGATTTGCCCAGAAACTCCGGATCCACCTAGGCAGATCTGCCTTAAATTTCCGTAACTAAATTTAAAGCGGATCCACCTATGGGAATCTGGAATTTTTGGGCGTATCTAATTTTTAAAAATAGGAGGATTATAAATCCTCCGACGATGCCTCTGGTGTACGATCGTTGTCATCGTCCATCAATCCAAACTCGTCGCTAATAAAGCTTAATGTAGACACCTTAAAATGTCTCTCCTAAACCAAACCTGTTGATGAATAACCTTTCATCACCATTATTGGTCAGTTGAATATTTAATCTTGGAGTGCTTGAATCCATATTCAATCCCAATACATTTCATTAACCATCCCAATTCCTAGCCCATTTTGCTAAACCATAAATTACTTTCCACTTTTTGTGTCCACATCACAAAATTGAGATAAAATGATTTTTTAACCCTATAATTTTGATCCGAATATTATTTGGTTGGATAGGCCTTTCAATAAGATTTCCTACAGCATATCATAAGCCCAATTCCGATTTAAAATGAAGAAGATATGAGCAAAACACTAAACTCGGCCCAAAACCAACACCCTTTCACTAAAACAACAATATGTTAAAATACAAAAAATATTATAACCTTATTCTAATTGGGTTAGGAAGTAGACTTGATAAGATTTCCAACGATATATTATATGCCTTATTCCGAGTTATGGATCAAAAGTTATCATAGTTTTAAAAACGCGTTAAAAAACTGGATTTCCTGCGCCACGGCATATGCTGATGTGTCACAGTATTTTGCACCGTGTCACGGTACACATACCGTGACACGGGTTTTTACTTAATGAATTTGGAAATTTTTTTGGCAAAGATGTGCACCGTGCCAGTGTGTTATACCGTGCCATGACGGACAGTACCGTGTCACAGTGCAAACACCGTGACGCAGTACTCAAATTAAGGTTTTTCCCGCGGCACTTATCACTTCTAGGGTTCCATGCTTCACCCTATTTCTTTCCTCAATTTCGAGGCACCAAAAATCATTCTCTTTCTCCCTACACCAAAAATAATTCTCTTCCCTCTTTAGCCTAAATATTAGCCTCCATATTCTTCCACGATACTTGCCCTAAGCACTCCAAGGAGTCCATACTTGAACTGAAGTTCCGTCCTTAAACCAAGGCGTGAAAGGTAGAATTAATTTAGGGTTTTGAACAAATCAACTCTCTTTTTAATTAATTTAATTGATTCAATTTGATTTATTTTTTATTGAAGTTACTAACAGGTTATTCATGATGTAGCAATTCAAGGAAACACGAAAAGTGAGTAATTAATCACTTAATTACTCTTTTTTTTTCTTATTTCTAGTATCATGATTAGGGTTATTATTATGATTTGATTTGACTAATGATATTATTGTTAAATTGCTTCCAATGTTAATGTCGATTTTATTATATGTTATGATCACCATATTTCAAGTTTGAAGAGAATAAGTAATTGAATATAACACCTAATAAGATAATTTGGACAACCGGTTTAGGTTCCTTTTTTTTAGTCTTGTTGTTAATTGAAGTGATCACAATATTTTAGAATTATATGTGCATTTATATTCAACCAATTTAGCATAATTATAATTTAGAGAAAATTGAATCTTTGTTTGTATGCCTTTTGAGATCATAGGAAATAATTTTCATAATAAGAATCGAGTAGAGGCCAATACGAGCGAATGTGACTCTATGACTCACTTCATACCATCATCCCCGATCCTCCTTTTGTGATTCCGAACCATATGAAGTTAGTAATTGTAGACACCCAATTGTGTCTCCCCAAAACCAAACCCAGTGATGAACACCTTTCATGTTATTGATTATCGAACAAAGCAAAAGTGTGGAAAGTCTAGTGATGAGGATGTTTTTGTTAAAATATCTCTTCTTTCTGTTTTTGAAAATATTTCTTTTCTTACCCTATTTTTTAAAAACGTGCATTCCAGATTATTTTAATCCATTATATGGGTCCAATAATAGTAGTTGGATGGGGCTTGAAAAGACCTTTCCAACGATATATTATAAGCCTAATTCCGATGAATAATGAGGAAGTTATGACCAAAATACTAAACTGAGCCCAAACCGGATTTTACCTAAGACCCAATGATCATGTGGAGGGTCCAAAGGTCTAATCCTGTTCCTAAAATAATAAGGATTAATTAGAAGCTTATATAAGTTTCTAAAAGATCTTAATTATCCTTTTTGAAAAGATAAGATTAAAGAATTTGAGTTAAATAAAAACTTTCCGTTTTCTTAAATCCTAATTCTATTCAAATTTAAAGATATTCAAAGACAGCCAGATATTATTTCCGTTCCTAATAATCTTTATCCAAATCTTATATGTTTGGATAGATCTTGAAATTATCTTTCCAATGATATATTATATATTAATTCTGAGCTATAACGAAAAAGATATTAATGGAATACAAAACTCTATCCAAAACTGACACCGTCCTACTATTTCAGCCATATATTTTTATCTACAAAATATTTTAATCTGATTTTAATTGGGTAGGAAATTAGACTTCAAGATATTTCCAACGACATATTATATGTCTTATTTGAACTTCCGGATCAAAAGATATGATAAAAACAAAATCCGCAAAAACTGTTGTCCATCGAGTTTTATTTCGATTCCAATTCAGATTCTTTTCTTGTTCTTCGACCCTCTTTTTTCCTATAAATAGAGGTAATATCTCCCCTTTTCCAATCATCAATTCTCATCACCAACTCTCATCAAGAATTTCTTTATTCTCTCTCTCTCTCTCTCTTTCTAAACCAACTTTTTACAAACAAAATTCCGCATTCACAAGATTTAGACACACCTAGCATAATTCAAAGTTGCCTTCTCCCTAGACGTGAAAGGTTTGATATTTCTAAGGGTTTGGTCCCAACTCTCTATTTCAATTATTTAATCTAATTCTTTGTTTTTTTTTATTTTCCTTGAAGTTACTAACGAGTGTATTTTGTTATTAGAAAGAGATACGAGGCATCCAAGTAAGTGCTTTAATTGTTTTAATTGATATTTTGATATAGAAATCATGCTTAGATTGTTATTTTGATTCCTAGTATCATGTTAGGATGTTTTATTGCTTCATAGTATCATGTTTAGGGTAATAACTAAAAATTCCTAATATCAAGTATGATTGTTGTGATGCTTTCTATTTTCTTTCCTAATATTCATGTTAGTATCATGTTAGTGCTAAAGCTTTGATCTTTGATGTTTAGTGACATGCTAGGGTTTGTTATTAATCTTGTTAGTATCATGCCTAGGGTCTTGCTATTATTATGCTTTATTGTTAACATGATTATTATGATTATTGTCATGATTATTTTAATGATTATTATTGTTATTATTATCATGTTGCTTGATATTAAATTATTATTATTATTTCTTGATCACACCATTTTATGCATGTTTAAAGAGAATTTGTACTTATAATCACGCTTAATAAGATAATTAATAATCTTGTTTAGGGTGAATTCGAGTATAATTCAAGTGATCGCAAATAATAGTTTATTTGTGCATTAATATTCAAGCAACATAGATTAAACAGGTTTAAGGTAAACCTATGATTGCATGTTAGTCAGAAAGCGCACGTGAATACGAGCAGAATAAAGTAGAGGCCTATTATTAGGGCATGTGCAATCTCTTTTAGGATGGATTTGTACCTTCATCCCCAAACTTCCAGTCATTGTTCTAGACCTATTGGAGTTGACGATCTCATGGATCGTTAAGGGGTGTAACCTTCACCCTGTGAACGGTTTAGAAGTTCTTAAACTCTTTTGCTCTAGCTTCCTTCCCTTTGGACGCCACCATGCTTAAGTGTATGATCACAGTGGGGTTCAAGTTTGGGATAATGCTTGAAATATTTCATACAGTTTTTGGCGGCTCCACTGGGGAGGATTTCTATTTTAGTTCCTGAAATTTATTTCGGCAATGATTTAGAATGAGTGGATGAGACTCGAAAAGTTCTAAGTATTTCATGTGTGTAATTTTGATTAACATTATTGTCATATGCATAAAAAAGGGTCTCATTGGAAATACCATCCGTAATGAGTCAAAAACATAGGATTTTTAAACGTAGGAAATTTGTGAAATATCTTTCACAACTAGAATCGAAATAATGCTGCGAAAAACTAGAAAATTTAAGAATACAGAAAGCTGCTGAGGCATGTAGGAACTGGCGTCTAGAAAACAGAGCCTGTCGCCTAAGATATGGCTCTGTTGCCGAGCGACAATTCTGTCGCCAGGCGACAGGGCTATATCGCGGTGACAGTCCCTGTTGGATGGCGCTGTGTTCTTCCAATACTGAGCCAGAAATATGAGTTCTTATTTCGACCAGTTCTAGCACTGTTGGCTCGATTCTACTTCCTGATTGAGTTTTTCTCACTTTTCTAAAACCCATATGTTTTCTACATATGGACATAACCCTATGGGAATTCATACTCCATCTACCTCATTGAACGCTCTGAGCAACAAAGGGTACATCCGAGAATGTTGAATTCACCAAACCATGGAAGCGAGTTTAACTCGCGGGGTCCCATTCACACGCGCCAACCCTTCCAAAGGTAAGGTTTCCGTGCGATGCATCCGGACTCATAACCATGGACCCTCTTTGAGTAACCCATATCCTTGAACTTTAGAGAACTAGAGCCATGGTTAGGTTTCAAACGCATTGCATCATATTGTGACTACTTGACTTCTTGTGCATCTCTTACTTGTGCATACTTATTATGTGACTAAACTAACCGTTTGGTTTGACTTGTAATTATGAATATGTTTAAATAAACTAATCAAGGACTAAAGCACTTTGCTTAATTAATTGATTAATTAATTTGAGCTAAAAAATATACCTTAAATCGAGTCATAGTTCCTTTAATTCAACCCGGATTTTTATTCCCGTATACTACACAAGCGTCAACTTGTTTTGGTCATAGCCGGAGTTCTAGAAAGAGTTACGAGTCGTACAGCCTATGGATCTGTAGCCCCGAGTTTTATCTTTAATTTGGCGTTGGTTTCATCCCAATCAGAGTCACAGATCAAAAGACTAAAATACCACAGCCTGTCTAGTTTAATGTATATACGTGAGGTCTTAACTTAGTCTTTGCTTGAGTCTAGCCACATAGTCTAGCCACATGGGCATGCGAGTCTTAACATGTCACCTACACTCACTAGTCTTAGTACACACTTTGTATATGTTACCATGATCATGTCTTAGGTTCATGCATGAGTCGATTTTTTCCATCATTTGAGTTGGGGTACATTCTATTCCTAATTTTTTCATATCTCTCCATCTACATCATCTTTCCATTCTCTACATGCTTTCTCCATATCACAACCTTCATTCTTCCTACTTCTTCCATTCATGCATGTTGAATCGAGTTTGAGTCATGTGATTGACAAAAAAAACAAAAGGGTAATGATGAGACAAAACACAAGGCAAGATTCTTGCCAAGATTTCATGATTTCTTCTTCTTTTTTCAAACCCTTTCCCCAATAAGTCTATCATCGGCACCTTTCATCCTCCTTGAATTATTTATTTCTTAGAGTTTGATTTTTACCTTTCACTTTTTAAATACAATGAGCATTTATTTCCTTACATATGATCATTGCATTGAAAAAAAAAATCCATGTCAAACTAAGCACGAGGTATACCAATGATTTGAGGCACCCCTTGTAGCCACATCATATCACCTTTAACCCTTCAAATATGCAATCCTTTTTTGATAAACCACTTTGAGCCTCGTCTAACGATAGACCTTTCTTTCGTCAACCCACATCTACATAACCTTGGGATAGGATGGTATGCAACTTATGCAATTTTCAATTTCATAAAAAGCTTGAGTGACTTCAAAAGATTAAAATAGCAAAAAAAAATAAGCAAAAAAATAAATAGAAGTGTACAAAAGGGCAAGTATTCCAATGTCTTTGACATGAACATGTCTTTGATATGAACACGTCTCGGATTGCGTTTCTTATCGAGTTCTGGGTACCGTGCCTGAGAAACATGAATGCCAAGTGAGTGATAGAGCGCATGATCGGGATTGCCCACACTTATCAAAAAAGGTTCAAAATAAAAAAAAATGCAAAAGAAAAAAAAAGAGAGCAAAAGTAAAAAAAAAGAAAGAGCTCAAAAGTGAGAAACCTCAAGCATAATAATACAAAGATTCAAAAGCAAGGTTGCACACCTTGGGGGCTTATCTAGGGTCTTGAGCCTTTATCCCTTTCTTCTTCAACCTTTAGCCTAACCACGTTACAACCCTTCAAAAGACCTTTTTGAGGTATACACATACTTGTGCGAGGTTCGGCTAGAGCTACGTTTTGCCTGATTCCTAACGGATACGTAGGTAACCTCACATCGAGGTGCGGCCGTAATAAACATGCATTTATATTCACATTCACACACTCACACCATGAACATATCAAGGGATCCCCTATGCTCATCCCTATCTACTTAGATCTAGACTTGGGGGCTTGATCCCTACATTATTAGCCTACCCAGCCTAAGAGTCACCACCATTTGACTCTTTTCAATATATTTTTCCACACACTTAGCCCTTGTGGCCTAACTTTAGTGTCACTTTCACACACATCACAGATACATGACCAAATAGTCCTTCCCTTAGGAACCCTTTGTCATGAAATCTTAACACAACATTGAAGCATACTTCGTCATAACAAAATCACTCATCACTCATCGTTACACCACAAAGTACGAAGTGCTTAGCCTCCATGCCTAAGTTACCCAAATACTTTCATCATGTAGTCAACAATTGAGATAGCCTAGGATGAATTAATACTTGCACCTTGAGAGATAGTATCAAACAACATTTAACTAAGCTCATTCAACCATGCACCCTCAGACACTTTGATTCTTATTTCGCGTCTTTCTTTTTCGGGAGAAAGTCGGTACCCTCCACAAAAAATGACGAAAACTTTTGTTTTTCTGCATTTCGAGTCATGTACACATTGATTCATGTCGTGTTATCACATTGAGTCAGCATTATGCACACACGAGTCACACGAAGTGAGTCATCATTAAGTCAAGTTTATACCTTGAGTCGTGTCAAGTCAATGAGCCAAGCAACACTAAGTCTTAGGTCAACCCTAAAAGAAAAATAAGCAAAATCCTATAGTCTAAAATATAAATGCAGGTACATTCTCGGATTTTTTCGAAAAGCCGCGAATGAAAACCTGACTCCAGCGTCAGACGACAAGGCTGTCGCCTGGCGATAAAATCTGTCGCCTGGCGATAGAGCGAGAACGCGGCGACTATATGTTAAGGCGAGCGCCGGTGCAGCGACGAGATGCGTGGTCCTATATTGGATTATGCAGACCTCTTACAGCAATTTTGGGTTCCTTGGTACGCCATTTAGCCCCTATAAGCAAATTGACATGATTAGTAGTCGGCTCGATTATAATCGCCGTAAGTGATTGACCTGACGACGATCGTCTCACTTAGGTTCAACGCCTAAGCATTGGCTCATTACAAGCACCAACGCATCGGTTCAAAAGCAAGCACTTATACGACAATTTTTCCAAGATTGGATTGTCATCCCCAACCGACAATATTTCCAAATATGGATTGTCGCACATCTTCTTCAACGATAATTTTTCCAAGATTGGATTGTCATATCTGGCAAAGTTTCCAAGCATGGATTGTCGTGCTCCTTCTCTGTTTGACAATTTTTTCCAAGTTCGGATTGTCATCACTGGCAAGTTTTCCGATATTGGATTGTCATACACATAGTTCCCTATGGAAAAATTTCCAAAAGAATTGTCGTAGGTCTCTACTCATCATAAATTTTGGCAAATGTTCCTCAACGTGGATTGTCATTCATTTCAGTAAGTGGCAAATTTTCCCGAAGTGGATTATCGGTCAACTCTTTTTTGCAAATGTTCCAAGACGCGGATTGTCAATAGTGGCAATATTTTCCTAAAAGGATTGTCGCATAGCGTTGGCAAAATTCCAAGGTGGATTGCTTTCAAGAGTTATATTCCAAGATGTGGATTGTCGATCGTAGCAAAGTTCTTATGACAGATTGTTACAAAGCATTGGCAACTTTTCCCAAAATTTGATTTTGGCAAATTCTCCGAGATACGGATTGTCGCTTCATCGTAGCAACATTTCCAAGAATGGATTGTTACGTGACATTGACAACTTTCCCTAATTCGGATTCTCATACATCATACAAGAATTATGTTGGAAACTATTCCTTAAGTAAAGAGAATTGCCATCACCTAAAGCATCGGCAGCAAAGTTCAAGCGAGCTTTAAGGATCGACAAGAGTTGGTCTTTGGTAATTTTCTTCGGAATATTATCGCAACAGTTGAAGATTGTTTCAGGCGAAGCAATCTTCGATAGTATTCTCTAGCTTGCAGAAGACTATCACATCGGAAATTGGAGGAGTTACAGGCGTAGCAGTCTTCAGGCAATATCCCTTAGCTTGAGGAAGATCATCAAACAAAAACGAAAAGCTCTTTGCTCATAGACGAGTGGGCATATCATAAAAAGCTCTTTATTCAGAGACTTGTGGACATATCAAAAAAATGCTCCATTGTTCAGAGATGAGTGAACATCAAAACAGCAAGATGGCGTTTCCTAGCTTGTGGAAGGTTGTCACAACGACAAATGCAGCAACAAATTGGTTACTTCAGAGACGTGTGCTCGACGGTGCAAGATACACATTTCTTAACTCTCTTTATCTGTTTTAACTAAAGCTATTTTGTAGGTATCGGCGTTACAAGAATGATTTAGGATTGCAGAACATTCTGAATCATTCTCCGTCCCTATCGTTACTTTGACTTTTGTTTTCGAAACATCAGTTTCTCCAAACTCAGTCAAAGTGGGTGCTTCTGTAGACACCCAATTGTGTCTCCCCAAAACCAAACCCAGTGATGAATACATTTCATGTCATTGATTATCGAACAAAGCAAAAGTGTGGAAAGTCTAATGACACTACTACAAAATTGGCCAAAGAGACCCGTCCAAATAGGCCAAAGAGACTGCCTTAGAGGCGATCTCTAGCTAAGCGGTCTCTTTGGCAAAGAGACTACTTTATTAAAAGCGGTCTTTAGAATGAAAAAACTGAGACTGCCTATCTAAAATAGGCAGTCTCATTTTTTAGAAAACTGAGACCGCCTAAATTAGATAGACAGCCTCTTTTTTAGAAAAAATAAGACCGCTTATTTAACTAAACAGGTCTCTTCATCCTCGTTTAAAAAAAAATATTTAATTCGTTCATCAATATAACTCAATTGTATTTAATTTTCATTCTTAAATTATTAAATAGAGTACAAAATAATTCTTATATTTCGTATGTCTCAAAATTACAAACATAATACAAACAGAAAATTCAATACCAAAAAAAATTTTAAAAGACAGTAAATTGTGGCTCCTTTTAGATCTAGAGAAATACTACGAGTAATCCGCCTAAGATACTTCAAGATTTAAAGATCTTCAATTACAACTTTCTCCCCTTCCAAACTTGTAGATCTTCACCTACAATCTCAAATACAAACACGAAAAAAGAATTTAAAAAAAATTATCCAACAATATAAATCAAAAACATTATAACAGAATATAAAAAATTTAAAAAAATTAAACAACGAAAATCTAACAAAAAAAGAAAAACAAAAATTATTTTCAGAAAATATATAAATCAAAAAAATTATGACAGAATAAAAAAAACGAATAACAAACTATCAAAATTAAAAAAATAATAATAATAAAAAAATAATAAAAAAAAAAACTATATTTGAAGAACCAAAAAAAAAGTTCTAGAAATTATAACTTATGAAAAACGAGATCTAAAATAAAATTCTTTTTAACTGATGATTTAACACAAAATCAAAGCAAAGAATTGGAATTCCCTATTAATACTCATAGTGAAAATCCTAATTCAAAGAACTCTAAAACCAAACAAATTCCAAAAAAAAAGAATTGAAACGAAATCCAATTATCAACTAATGAAGTAAAATCTAGAAGCAAATATAAAACAAATATAAAAAATCATACAATTTGAATAACAAACTAAAGAATTGAGAGAAAAAAGGAAGATGGTAGTTAATTTATAGATCTTGAAAATAGAATAGCATGAGAATTGAAGAACACTCATCAAGACGAAATTTTACAAAAAAAAAAAGAACAAAATCAAACCAACCTTCTCCGCGCCCTTGCATGCTCGATCTAATCGAGAAATTGAATTCACAATCAAACCGAATCATACCAATCAAGTTTTTGAATAAAATCACATTGAAGCATACCAATCAAACGAGTCATACCAATCAATTAATTTCGAAAAAAAAATTGAATCGAACAAACAAATTCAGGCAAAATTATGGTAGAAAAAAAATGAATTGTAGGGTTTACAAAAAACACTAGAAATGTTGTTTATGTGCTATGAGTTTAGGGGTTAGAGAAGAAAGAAATGAGGAGAGAGAGACGGGGAAGAAGAAGGGAGGAGAGAGAGAGAAAAGAGGAAGAGGGGCGGCAAAATGAAGAGGGTGAATAGGCCAAGGGTTTTATTTTTTTTTTATATTTTGTAAATATAACTATACAAGGTAGACCTGTTAAATAGATAACCGGTCTCTCCTACTAATTTTTAAATTTTTTTTAAAAAAGAGAGACCTGTTTTCTTAATAACGGGTCTCAACTAGTAGTATATATATAAAAAAAATAAAACAAAAAAGGCAAGAGAGACTCGTTATCTTAGATAACTAGTCTTTTGAATATTTTAACCTTCAAATAAATGAAGTTTGAGACCCGTTATCAATAATAAATGGTCTCTTGAATCAAAGAGACTCGTTTTGTAGATAACAGGTCTTTTATATTGGGTCTCTTTGACCAATTTTGTAGTAGTGTGATGAGGATATTTTTGTTAAAATATCTCTTCTTTCTGTTTTTGAAAATATTTCTTTTCAACGATATATTATAAGCCCAATTCCGATGGATGGGGCTTGAAAAGACCTTTTCAACGATATACTATAAGCCCAATTCTGATGAATAATGAGGAAGTTATGACCAAAATACTAAACTGGGCCCAAATCGGATTTTACCTACGACCCAATGATCATGTGGAGGGTCCAAAGGTCTAATCCTATTCCTAAACTAATTAGGATTAATTAGAAGCTTCTATAAGTTTCTAAAGATCTTAATTATCCTTTTTGAAAAGATAAGATTAAAGAATTTGAGTTAAATAAAAACTTTCCTTTTTCTTAAATCCTAATTCTATTCAAATTTAAAGATATTCAAAGACAGTCAGATATTATTTTCATTCCTAATAATCTTTATCCAAATCTTATATGGTTGGATAGATCTTGAAATTATCTTTCCAATGATATGTTATAATATTAATTCTGAGGTATAACGAAAAAGATATAAATGGAATACAAAACTCTATCCAAAACTGACACCGTCCTACTATTTCGGCCATATTTTTTTATCTACAAAATATTTTAATATGATTTTAATTGGGTTGGAAATTAGACTTCAAGAGCTTTCCAACGACATATTATATGCCTTATTTAAACTTCCGGATAAAAAAATATGATAAAAACAAAATCCGCAAAAACTGTTGTCCATCGAGTTTTATTTCGATTCCAATTCAGATTCTTTTCTTGTTCTTCGACCCTCTTTTTTCCTATAAATAGAGGTAATATCTCCCCTTTTCCAATCATCAATTCTCATCACCAACTCTCATCAAGAATTTCTTTATTCTCTCTCTCTCTCTCTTTCTAAACCAACTTTTTACAAACAAAATTCCGCATTCACAAGATTTAGATACACCTAGCATAATTCAAAGTTGCCTTCTCCCTAGACGTGAAAGGTTTGATATTTCTAAGGGTTTGGTCCCAACTCTCTATTTCAATTATTTAATTTAATTCTTTGATTTTTTATTTTCCTTGAAGTTACTAACGGGTGAATTTTGTTATTAGAAAGAGATACGAGGCATCCATGTAAGTGCTTTAATTATTTTAATTGATATTTTGATATAGAATTCATGCTTAGATTGTTATTTTGATTCCTAGTATCATGTTAGGATGTTTTATTGCTTCCTAGTATCATGTTTAGACTAATAACTAAAAATTCCTAATATCAAGTGTGATTGTTGTGATGCTTTCTATTTTCTTTCCTAATATTCATGTTAGTATCATGTTAGGGCTAAAGCTTTGATCTTTGATGTTTAGTGACATGCTAGAATTTGTTATTAATCTTGTTAGTATCATGCCTAGGGTCTTGCTATTATTATGCTTTATTGTTAACATGATTATTATGATTATTGACATGATTATTTTAATGATCATTATTGTTATTATTATCATGTTGCTTGATATTATATTATTATTGTTATTGCTTGATCACACCTTTTTATGCATGTTTAAAGAGAATATGTACTTGTAATCACGCTTAATAAGATAATTAATAATCTTGTTTAGGGTGAATTCGATTATCATCAAGTGATCGCCAATAATAGTTTATTTGTGCATTAATATTCAACCAACATAGATTAAACAGGTTTAGGGTAAACCTATTGATTGCATGTTAGTCAGAAAGTGCACATGAATACGAGCAAAATAAAGTAGAAGCCTATTATTAGGGCAGGTTCAATCTCTTTTAGGATGGATTTGTACCTTCATCCCCGAACTTTTAGTCATGGTTCCAAACTTAATGGAGTTGATGATCTCATGGATCGTTAAGGGGCGTAACCTTCACCCTGTGAATGGTTTACAAGTTCCAAAAACTTGTTGGCGACTCTTTTGCTCTAGCTTCCTTCCCTTTGGACGTCACCATGTTTAAGTGTATGATCACAGTGGGGTTCAAGTTTGGAGTAATGCTTGAAATATTCCCTACAGTAATCTCATGGATTATGAATGGGGTGTAACCTTCACGGGACGATCGTTGTTGCTATCGTTGTCCCTTTATTCGTGGTTGCCTTATTATGATTTGTGAACGGTTTACAAGTTCCTTAAAAACTTATTGGCTAATCCCTGCTTTATTTGTTCCTAATCGTATATGTCAATTCCCACTCCCAATGAATGCCAAGTATATTCACACATGCTTAACATAGACGCGCTTCGAATAACGCCTACACATAATAATTTTTTTTTAAAATGGTTTTTTGGTGGTGGATCGAAGGTGGTGGGGTTGGATGACGTGTATTCCGATGTGGTGGGCTCAGGAATGTTTTTAACCACGTGGTAGTAAGTGGAGGGGTCGGAATGATATAATGATGCCCGTATGACTCATAAAGAACCATTATATAGTCCAAGTTACTCAAAGGGCAAGATCTCATTTCATGTCAAAAAGTGAGCATTGTCTTGTAAAATAAGAGCATTGTTTAGCAATTCACTTGAAAAAAAGGAGGAAATATAACAAAGATTTAATCAATTAAATTGCTAAATATATATGCCAGATAAACTGTAACATTTATTTTAAAAAAGCGAAGGGAGTACAGGTGTAGAGAAACGAAGGGAGGATCTTTGGAAAACTTCATTTAACAAAGGAAAAATTGACATTTGCTACCCGCGAAAGAGTCTCGTGTCACATTTGCTACCTATTTAATATTTTATTTTAATTTACTACCACTCAAATACCAAAAATATATAATTCACCACCAGATAATGGTTTCGGTTAATGTTGCTGTTAGTGGGGCACAACCACCGTCTAACCACCTTCACTGCAGCCATCCTCTTTCCAGCCACCCTCCTTCCAGCCCCCTTCCAACCACCCACACTGCTAGCCCCCCTCCCCTCTTGCCGGCTGCCGGCACCAAACTCCACCTTCACACGCTCCTCAACACACCAACCATTCGCTCCCCCTTCCCGGTGCTGGCTTCTACGCCGGCGACCCCATTCCCCTCCCCTTTCCCGCTCTCGGCTGCCCCCACTGATACAAAATGAATGCTTGGACTCCGTCTCCTATTACACGTCGCTACAGTTGAAAAATTTCCCCCCTTTTAAGAACCCTAAATTAAAATCTTCAATAAAATCACTTCAAAGGCTCTTCGAACTACGAACCGAGTTCGAAAACGCCGGACCCTTAATCCTCTTGCAATCAATATTTTGTTACATTTTAATTGTACGAACCGAGCTCGAAAAAGTGGAATTGGTCTACATCTTAAAGGGAATCAACCTTCAATGAGTTTGAAATCGACGAAATCAACCTTTAATTCATCCGTCAGCCTGCTGCCGCTGCTTGCCTTCTTCTCAATTCCAAGTCCTTCGTCTTCAACCCTTCACTTTGTTTTCCATTCTACTGATGACATTACCACTAAACTTTTTTTGCATTTTCCCTTTTTTTTTTTCCAATCAACGTGGGAAAGGGGAGGGGGTGGGGTCGCCGGCACCGGGAGGTCATTTGGGCGCCGACACGGAGGGGAGGGATGACTGACGGGAGGTGGCTGATTTTTTTTTCCTTTTTTAAAAGTTTTTTCTTTTTTTTATAAATTAAATCATTATTAAATGAAAAATAGGTCCCACTTAACGAATCATAATGGATTTTAAGTGGTAGTAAAATTTATCTGTTGTAACTTTTGAAGGTAGTAAAATAAAATAAAATATTAAACTGGTAGTAAATGTGACGCAAGGTTTTTTCGCTGGGTCAAATTTTCATTCAACAAATAACCCCCTACGTTGTATTTCAAATATTTTGTCGTTCCTCCCCTGAGCTACAAACACATAGCAGTCGAGAAAGCAACTATATTTCCATCATCGTGCTCGCGCTTTCTCTTTCTCCACCCTCATTGCGGATCTGCCCAAATCTCCGCACCAATTTTCATCTACCTCTCTCTCTCATTCATCACACTCTAAAACCCAGAAACACAACAGCCCTATTTGATCCAATTCAAACACCATTTTCGAGATTTAGATCTTCATTACAAATTCAAAAAATGGCGACAATGGAGAGCTTGATTGGACTGGTTAACAAAATCCAACGAGCTTGTACTGTTCTCGGTGATCATGGCGGTGAAGGTCTTTCTCTTTGGGAAGCTCTTCCTTCTGTTGCTGTTGTCGGTGGTCAGGTCATTCATTCAAACCTTTTTTTGAATTTCTGATTATTTCATTTGAAATCACATTTGTGGTTGTTACATTTTTGATTCAAATTTGAAGAATTTGAATGAAATTTCAGAGTTCTGGAAAATCATCGGTGTTGGAAAGTGTAGTCGGAAGAGATTTTCTTCCTCGTGGATCTGGTATTGTTTCGATTTCATTTCGTATTGATGATGCCTAATGACTGAGATCCGATTCATTGATTTGATTGAAATATGGCTTTTGTTGATGTTGAAAGGGATTGTTACGCGGCGGCCGCTGGTGCTGCAATTGCACAAGACCGAGGGTGGATCTGATTATGCAGAATTTCTTCACGCACCGAAGAGAAAATATACCGATTTTGGTTCGTAATTTCAGCTTTCTAGTGCTGCTGCATTGACTCTCGTAGTTTATGAACTATTTTCTGGTCATTATGTGATTATTTGAGCTAATGCCAACTATATGTTGATCTCTGATTAATGATACATAAACTTTAATTAGTTGAAATTTATGTTGTATTTGATACTTAGTCTTGTTAATTCGTAAAGCTAATTGCTTTTTAACAATACATTTCTAAGGAAAATGCAAGTGTAGAATCATTTAGGTTTAAGTAAGGGTTTGAAGGTGATTTTTCTAGTGATATTAGTCATGTATAAGTAGATTACCAATTAAGCTGGTAATTGACTGACTCAATTATTATTTGGTTGAAAATGGTGAACTCTTCTGTCGGGAGCTGGTTTGAAACCGTTTAAACTCATTTCAACATGGTTAAGTATTTGTCCTTGTTTGAACTTTTAGTTCTTTAGTTGATTCCTGTACTTTTTTACATGATTCGTAGCCCTGTTGGATGTTGGTGGGTCTATGTTATTGGCCATTTCCTATTAGAGGAAGATTTCCTGTTGGTGGCTTTCTTATCGCTTTCTTTTCATGGCTATGCAATTCTTAAATGTATACATATATTATATATTTCTATTTTTCTTATGCAGCTGCTGTCCGCAAAGAAATAGCTGATGAAACTGATCGTATAACTGGAAAAACAAAAGCAATTTCTAATATCCCAATTCACCTGAGCATCTATTCACCAAATGGTATGCATCTATACTGATGTTATGCTTTATGGTTTCATTAAGACTTGTATATTTTGCGTTCCTTGCTTTGTAGTTTGGGGGCAGAGGTGACCTTCATAGCTACCTCCAGAAGTAACCACCTGGGTAGCAGACTTACAGTCAATTCTGTTGTACCATATAACCTAATCTTTTTTCGATGATGCCTGTATTTTATAGCTGTCCCTTTCTTTCATTCTCCTTGGACAACCAACTTTAATATCTTTTGCTGTTTACTTTTTTTTTTCCATTTTTCTTCTCTTTGGTTAGATTATTTAGCACCAAAGTTGTACCTTAGTAAACCTTCATTGTGTGCAAACATCAGATTTTAGTTATATGTTGCCACTTTCATCAAATTATACAACTAATAGTTCATATTGGATATCAAACAGTTTTTCCTTAGTCGATATCATCTTGCTAGCCACAACATGTCTACCTGAAATTACATTTGGCTTATCACTTGAGCTCCAGCAGACACTATTATTGTTTGTAGACATTATTTGCGCAATGCTCTTATATTTACACATATATGGATATTGACACTTTCATTTAGAACGACAATAATTGGACAGATAACCTAGAGGAGAGATACATGTTCCTGGATCATTTTTCATATACAAATTACAAAATCGTCTGCTTGATGCTTCTTGTTTATCACTATTAATATGCTGAGATCTACTCTTAGCATATTTTGTTATAAAAAAAAAAATTGCTTATACTTTTTCTGTTTCTTTTTACAGTTGTGAACTTGACACTTATAGATCTTCCTGGGCTGACAAAGGTTGCAGTAGGTAATTTTCTGACTATTTTTGTATAGCAATAATAAATGCAGTTACATAATGAACATTGCACAAAGCATAATCTGACACAGTGACTTAGTAACCTTTTATACTCTTGTGTCTTATTTGGCCTACTGCAGAGGGACAACAAGAAAGTATAGTCCAGGACATTGAGAACATGGTTCGCAGTTATGTCGAGAAGGTACATGAACTACTCTTTTGTTTAAGTCTATTGTAATGTAGGAGTGAGAGGCAGTGTTATGGTCAGTACTTTTTGGTTTCTTTTTAGGCTGTAGATCTCGTGTCAGTCAGGCCATGTTTGGTTGATTCTGTTGTTTCTTGAAACTTGATAGATAAATTAGGAATACATGTTATTTTTGTTGGCTGTGTCAAAGAAGAGTGCCACCATGATAGTGGTTCATATCCACTTCTAAGCTAAAGCAAGTTACAAAAAGGATGTGAGAGCTCATTTCTAGTCTTTATTGGTTGGCAAACCTCTGGATGAGCTCTATATGTACCATGATCACTGTAAACTAGGATCATCGAAGACTTTGGTCATCCTTTGGTGCTCATTTCCATGATTATGGTCTAGATATGGGTCTTCTGAGTTGCTTTTATGTTTAGGTCATTTTATTTTTGGGGAATCATGATTGTTGGTGCTAACCAATATTATATAATGAGTTGCAACATTGTCAAGTCAGTGTTTGAACCATTGTTTTTCATTTGTTGTTTGCTTGGTCTTTTCTGCCATAATTTTACAGCCAAAACTGCTCTATGTGGTTGGAAACAATGATTTTTGTTTCATTTTTTTTTGACTCTCTTTCAAGGGTGAGGAGGGAAGGGTAGGGTTGAAGTGCTGGCTACCAAGTTGTAGCTAAGTACCAAGTTTTAATTAAACCCCCTGTGTGTCTAGTAGTTGTTGCTGTTTACAGTTTAGGTTGCAGGGTGTAAATTATGGTTGCATGCTATCTCGGCAAGGATATGTTAAATGTAGTTAGTCATGTTTACAAATAGAACAATCTATAGTCATTTAACATGCCTATTTCTGATTTTCTTGTAGCCTAATTGCATTATCTTGGCTATTTCTCCTGCTAATCAAGATATAGCCACATCAGATGCTATAAAGTTGGCAAGAGAAGTTGATCCTTCAGGTAAGTTAGATGTCTTTTGTGATGCTATTAGAGGACATTATGGTAGTAACTATACTTTCCCAGAACCTTTTATTTTGCTGGCCAATGTTTTATATTAACAACTATCTTTTGCATTTGCAGGTGAAAGGACATTTGGTGTCTTAACGAAACTTGATCTGATGGACCAAGGAACAAATGCTCTTGATGTATGTATCTTTCTGTGAATGATTAGGCGGTATTTTCAATTTATCTGTAAGAAAAAAAAAAACTCATGAACTCTTGCTCCATATACAAAGGTTCTTGAAGGAAGAGCATATAGGCTACAACATCCCTGGGTTGGTATAGTGAATCGTTCACAAGCTGATATCAACAAAAATGTCGACATTAATTTTGCTCGTAGGAAGGAGAGGGAGTACTTTGAACATAGCCCAGAATATTCTCACTTGGCTCATAAAATGGGTTCTGAATATTTGGCAAAACTTTTATCTCAGGTTAGAATATAAAGCTTGTTTTATGCTCTGTAATGTTTTCATAATTATGTTTGTAACATTCCCAAATTTTGTCAAACTCTCATGAGGCTTAAATGTTGTTCTTTTCAATCAGCATTTGGAGGTTGTAATTAGACAGAAAATACCAAGTATTATTGCCCTTATCAATAAGACAATTGATGAAATCAATGCTGAATTGGACCGTATAGGCAGACCTATTGGATCAGATGGAGGGGTAAGTATTGAGTTCCACTATAGTTTTAAGCCCTTCTTTACGGTGGCACTTTATAGAGTTAATCTTTTCACCAAAAATGTGCAGGCCCAGTTATATACAATATTGGAAATGTGCCGTGCATTTGATAAAGTGTTCAAGGAGCATCTTGAGGGCGGGTAATGTTTGTTAATTCATTTAAAGTATTGGCTCACAGTATGTTTTATCTTTTGTTTATGTATTTATTACTTTCTTTTATTCTTTCTCCCCCCCCTAGTTTCCTTACTACTTGCGTTTGACTTTGTATAATTTGTGCCAGAGAGTTATTCTTATTTTCAGAACAAATCTTTTAAAATTTTGTGCCCGATAGAAACTAACATATGGCAAGGCTCTTTGTAATATCCCAAATCTAGAGCTGAACCTCACCTTCCCTACAGATAAAGGTTCATCATTTGCAAAATTGAAGAATGTTAGAAGAAGAGTAGAAGACATGTGTTTAACACTTTAATCAAATGCAAAATCACACTCATTTAACGTGAATCATAGTTCAACTACATCTATTGACATAAATTGTCACTATTTAATAAATTGACACAAACTTGGTCACTAAAACAATGGCATTGCACCTACCAGAGTTGGCCCCACATGCTAGAAAAGCTAAATAACATTTTAAAATCAAACTATTATTAAATTTGCTAACTACCAACAATACATTACTTAAAAGTGCAAAGTCAAATGATTGCATTTTTAGATTTCAGTGAGCAATTTTTATTTAATTTATACTTCCTCTGTTTTTTTTAGTTGACACCTTTCTATTATCACGCTTGCCAACGCATGTTTTTAACGCTTAATAACTTCAATTATCAACATTGTGAAATTATAAAAATGGGATATTAATAAAATATACATATAGATGATTCAAACAAGATCCCACATTATTATATTTTATCGTATCTATAAATCACAAAAGCGAGTCAAAGTGTAGTCTGTGAGTAGTGTAAAAGTCAAATGGTGTCAACTAAAAAAAAAAAGAGGAAGTAGATTATCATTATTTTAATAACTTTTTAATAAATTAAACATGCTTTCCAACATGTAAGACTGTAGGACCCATTGACTAGAGCAATCAAGTTCATACCAATTTATTATGAGTGACAAGTTCATATCAATAGTTGTTTTTAGTCTCTATTTACGGCAATGAATGTAATCTTGCCTTAAATAATCCTAGTTCCCCGTAATATGGTACAATCTTTGCCCCAATTTATTGTTTACCATGAACATTGTGGCTCACTGCACACTGTTGGAGTCACATTTTTTTTGCTAGACAAATGGATGGATGGATGGAGTAATTTCTATTGATCATTTCAGAATTAGCTCTCACTTATAAGTTGAATGGTATCAATTACATACTACTAAAAGCGAATCTTAAGACACACTTGTCAATGTATTATTAAAAAATTTCCCGCCAAAAGTACCTTCTAAAAAAATTATTGTTACTTAAGGAAAAAAAAAAAATTATATCTAAATTATGACATAATTTGTTTTATATAAAATATAAATCTTTTCCTAAAAGATTAAACTATCCATTATAAGTTTATAACTATTACATATTTTTTAAATATTTTCTCTTGCATGCTTTTATTTTTAATGTACTCTATGTTTTTTTAATACTCAAGTCATTATATATATTAAAAAATTTATAACAAAATTGTCAAAAATATTTAACAAACGTGCAAATGCACGGGATTTAACCTAGTGGAAGTCTAAACTTCAGGACTGTAGCTGAAACGTAATTTTGGTAGGCAATTCAACAAAATCCTACGTCAGAATAAAAACTTCATTATGATCTCTTGCTCTGATAATTGAAGCTTTTCTCTCATATAATTGGCATTTAGTATTAGGAGTCTAGGACCAAGAACCCTTCTTCAGCTCTATATATCTCTAACTATGAGCAATTCCTTGAGCTGTAACTCTCCAATTTTCTTCACTTCTGATAGCAGTCATAGGCTCATAGCACATCATAATTAACAGTTAAAATCAAGACTTGGGGTGTTTTCATTGATTTGACTATTTGTTATTGTGCCTTTTGACCTCATCAGCTATGACGTTTGGCTAGTAAGACTTTAGACCAAGATTAAAGTGGGTTTATTTATGATTTAGCTCCAATTTGAAAACATGCATACTAGATATGTATAATGGAAATGATTGCATGTCATTATCCATAAAGTACAAAAATATATTGCTTGGATCAATATAAACAAAAAACTGAGAAGTTGAGAATACTATCATGCAAAGTGGACCACATGTAATAGCTAAATGATACTAGGTTGCTGAATTTTGAACACAGCTATAAAGTTGGCTAATGTCGTATAATTCGTTTCATGCCATGCATGGAGGTCTGAGTTAAAAATAAATGATACCAATATAGGGTACCAAGTTGCTGGATTGTGTTATGCAAATATGACATGTTTTACATGATGTTGGTGTCAAGGACCGAAATTCAGCAATGTATTAAGGCTGTAATTAGAGAAAATTTAGGGGAAAGCTTGTTTGATTAATAATGCTTAAGGAAGATTACAAGGATAGGAATAGCTTGAGGCCATGACTCTCACGGTAACTTTAGGTTACTAATCTCACAAGTGCTTAACTCAAATAATATCTGGCTATCTTCCACATACTATCTTCTTCTACCTATAATCAGTTTCTAAGACACAAGGAGGCTTAATAGTTACATGTGACTACTAATCACTAAAATAGCAAAACCATACTTGACATAATTGAAACTAGGCTGAGTGCTTTCCCTAATTCTTCTTTAATTAGATTTGTCTCTTCTTTCTTGTTGTGTTGACTTCCCCTCGCCGTCCCTTTCAAGGACCCTTTGGTTGACCCTTGCCTTGCTGACCGTTGTTCTCCTGCTGACCATGGGTTGCTTGTTTGTGTTTGGGCCTTCTAGTGTATACCTTGATGGGTTGGGCTGTGCTGTTAATTGGGTCCATGACAGTTGTGAGACTATTTATTTCTTATATTAATTGTCTTCTGACTCAATACTTTGACATTGCTTTTGGTATGTTGATGGGTTTCTTACATGAAGTACTAGATAATTTGGACTATCTGTAGCTCTGGAATAAGAATAATTTGCACCTGTATATCTATCTTGGTTGCTAAATTCTGATGCACAATGTTAATTCAGGCGGCCTGGTGGTGATCGAATTTATTTGGTTTTTGACCACCAACTCCCAGCTGCTATGAAAAAACTCCCTCTTGATCGTCATCTCTCAACATCAAATGTCCGGAAAGTTGTGTCAGAAGCTGATGGGTACCAGCCCCATTTAATTGCCCCTGAGCAAGGAATCAGAAGACTCATTGATGGATCACTTGGATACTTTAAAGGCCCTGCTGAGGCAACAGTTGATGCGGTAAAGTTCATTTCTACATTTATATATTATCTTGTTTATTACATGGCGACATTATTCTAAACTGGAAGTCAACATGTTAGAGTGAAGAGATGACTTACAAAAGCATCAATCTGCCGAAACATCCAACTTCAGAAATTCAGAGTGTCTATCTAATTGATAGTTACTTTTTAGAAGTTACTTATCTGACTCTCAGAAATCATCTTTTAAATGACAAAGGTCATAATTGTAGTTGTAGCTTATTATCTTACCATACCCAGAGTAATTGAATGAAGTGATAAATAATTGGACAATAACACATCTTTGGATCACAATGTACTAAATCAATTTTCCTAATAATTTGTCTTTTAGAACATTTTTTTTTTCCCGTTGTGTTTATAAATGCAATTTTAGTTGACCAATTTAAATAGGAGGCAGTATTTTTGGTCAGAGTTATATGTTGGACCAATTTATACCATAAATGGGAGCCATTGCATTGTTTCAAATGTTCAATATTTAAGTATTGTACTTTTCGTAATTGTTAGAGATTACTAGCTAAGGGATACTTTCCTCCCTAAATCGGTTAATTCATTCTCTGTACTATATCGTTTAATTCATTGAACTTTGTTTTTCACAGGTGCACCTGATTTTGAAAGAACTCGTCAGGAAGTCAATAGCTGCAACATTGGTGAGAAAATGAATATACACTAATACATCCACCCCCCCCCCCCCCAGTATTTATGCTTATGTACAGTCTTTTTGCACATAAGTCAAACATATATTCCATATCAGTTGTTGGTTTCTGAGTAATAACATCTCGTGATTCTTGCTTAGGACGGGCAACCTTTCTCATGAAGCTTTGACCATAGTTGCTATCCCTAGGATTGCTGAATTTAGAATATTTGTAAGCTTGAGTGTACATCTAGTCTTGCATTATTTTTATTTACTGCCTGCAAATGGCCATTTTTTTTTCCCTTCTGTCGTAACATTCTCTAGAATTAGTGTCCCTTACAAGTTGCTAACTTTAGCTCAGACCATTGTTTTGGATTATATTTTGTTTTTTGTTTTTATTGTTTTGGATTATAATAAATCAATGACAAGTTTTAAAGTTAACAAGAGCCACGTGCCTTATGTGTTCTGTAGAAGTGGAAAGTGAGACATGTATATTATAAAAACTCAACAAGGTTAGGTCACGTCTGCACACGGTAATTTACAATAACTATTCTTAAACTAACACTCTTTATTTATAAAAAATTAACTTGTCTAAAATACTAATTCATAAAATGGTTTTATTAAGAAAGAGTTTAATAGCCAAATAGATATTTTAAAATGCGCATATGACATTATGTATGTTTTTATATATTTCATCAACATATTTATATTCAGTTTCTTCTTGATGTAATAAACATATGAATAAATTTTTTTTCTACACACTATTAATTCACTCTTTCTTATGCAAGTATTTATTTCTCAATAATCAACTTTTTTTTATTCAATAAGCAACCATGTTAAAATATTATTCCATATCTTTCATGTCAACAATCTCAACATATATCTTTCATGGAAAAAAAAAATACATAATTAAATATTAAAAAAATGTTCAAATATAAATCCTCATTGTAATAATTGTAGTACATAAAACTCCGTATGTCATAAATTATGTTAAAAATCTGTTAACTAAGCAAGATTTGAATACTCTAAGCAGTGATCAATGTATATGCACTAATATACATCATTGGTTTTTATACATTTACTGCATTTTGATGTGTAGTGTAAGGGAACAGATAGAAAGCAGTCACAAATTAGAAGCTAACTACGATTATTAAGCACCAAGAAATGAAAATGAAGTGGTTGAATAGCTTAGCCTCTAAGGTTTTACCACCTTGACAAAAGCTTACAACACAGCAGAAAATGGCTCACTGATTCATCAAATAAGGGCTAGTGATAAATTAGGAAAAGAAGAATTGATTCTTATTTTGTAGGGGGGGAAAAAAAGATTATCCGTATCAAGCCACACAGCTTTAAAGAATAGTACCAAGGAGAGAAATTAGTACAATGAAGGCTTTAAGATTTTAGCTTGGTGCTGATCAACACAAAACATCATAATTAATTTGCTCAAGTAATATTGCAATTTTACCACCTATATTGCTCATGTTTTTTATAAAATTTGTCAAGTAATGTCAGAGCTTGGTGTCGAACATATATTAAGTATATTAGTTTGTAAATTGTAAAATTTTCATTTTAATTAGTGAGAGAATTAGAAATTCCCCTTGCATCTCCAATCTCCATGCTTTTTAAATAATAAAGGGATAAGATTCCATGAGTTACACATATATATTATACCAATACAAAAGGTTTCTCTGCTAATTTTGATGTTTTCCATCTCATAGGAGCTCAAGAGATTCCCATCACTTCAAAGTGATATAGCTGCAGCTGCTAATAACTCACTGGAAAGATTCCGAGATGAAAGTCGGAAAACTGTCGTGCGTCTGGTAGAGATGGAGTCCACGTACCTAACAGTTGAATTTTTCAGGAAGCTTCAACTCGAACCAGAGAAGAATACCGGAAACCAACCTGCTTCAAATTCTGATCGTTACACTGATAATCACCTTAGAAGAATTGGTAAGTTCATTTATGCTTCAAGTGTTGATCCCTGTATCTGGGTTTAGTTCACTGAAATTAAACTTTCTGCTCATTTCACATCATGTTGCCATATGCTTCATTTCTTATCACAATGATGCTAAAGCTGGAAATTTTTATTTGCTTTGCTTTCCAGGATCAAATGTCACAGCATATGTCGGTATGGTTTGTGACACATTGAAAAATTCTATTCCAAAGGCAGTTGTACATTTTCAAGTCCGAGAGGCAAAAAGAGCACTTCTAAACAACTTCTATGTTCAAATTGGGAAAAGAGAGGTAAATTCTGTATTAGTTTTGACATTGCCTTATCATTTGCTCCTGTAGAGTAATCTCTATCTTCAATTAAAGCTCCTCTGCACTGTTAGTGATTTTAGTTATGAACTTGTTGTATAGTAGTTATAGTAATTTCTCATTAAGGGCTAGGATAAATTGCATCAGTTACCTAATAAACTAACCACCTCGTTTTCCCACAGTAACACTTGTATCTTTTCTTTTGTCCTCTATTTTCTCAACTGTCTTAATTAATTATCCGGTAAATTACTGAATTGATTCCATAAAAACTATGCTTATTTTCTATCAAGTACCACTCTTGGAGAGGTCCAAATGTCAGCAGCCGTATCTTTAAGAGAACTTATCTCTGAGACTTCTTCAAGTTAACTGGTAGATTATTTCCTGAGGAAAGTAGCAGAAGAGAATATTACTGGAATTAAAGTAGTACTAACATCTTTACTAGCAGCATAAAAAGAAAGAAAACTTGACATTCTTAAAATCAATGAAGCAACACAAGGGCATTTTCTGGTGTACTTTGGATGAGCACTCTATGTAGTTAGCATCTTATTAGATCATAAGACAAACTGAAATCAGCTAATAATTTAGTTGGACAGTTTATGTGTTCTGTTAGCATTTTCTTGCTAATTACTACGCATGGTTGTACACAAGACGTAAATTATGATTCTTTTTTACTCTGTATATTAAATAATTTCCCAACTCTTTGTTTGCAAGAATGCATTTGTTTACTTTATCTGAATCCTCCTGTACAGATGCATGTAATGGAAGAATTGGTAATGAGATATATATTAGAAATAGGAGCTGTGTGTGTTTGTGCGTGGTTTCCTTTTAGAAAGTTGTCGAATATAATATTTCTCTTGGTTAGTAATACTTGGGGTTCATCAATATGCAGAAAGATCAGCTTAGTGCCATGTTGGATGAAGATCCTGCATTAATGTCCAGAAGAGAATCACTATCAAAGAGGCTTCAACTCTACAAGTCAGCAAGGGATGATATTGATTCCGTGGCATGGAACAGATGAAGACTCACGCATGATTGAGTCTTTCAGGTTCTCACTGTCTGTTGTAAACGAACTATGCAGTAGTGAAAGGTAAAAGGCCCTCTTACAAGCTACGTATGATTGATTATTCAATTCACACCTACACATACATCCCTGACACAATTCATGAGATCTTGAGAACATCACTTCTCTTTTGAGCACCAATTTTGAGATATAGGATGTAGGTGATTTAAAGTGTTCTCTGAGGAGATATCAATGTGTTTCTTACACTACCAATATGGCTTTGGTCCTTTGTTATTGTAATTCTTTTGTGAAAAACACAACAATGGCTCTGTCAGATATCTGATACAAAGTATATTATCTAAAAATGAGGGAGTATACTTGTAAATTGTGTTTTGCTGCATTTTTTACACAATGAGAGCATATTGAGTAATGAATTTGTGTGGTAATATAATTCGGCTGTGCAACATACTTTTGGTGATTGATATGCGTAGAAACTTGAGGTTCGATCCGACTCACCCAGCTCAAGACCAGTTATTTCTATTACTCGTACTACTAATTTTTGACGAGAAATCAGTCATGTTACAACAAATGCAACATTGTTAATAAAATTACTACCTGCAACTGCAACATTGTTAATAAAATTACTGCATGATACTTGGAATTGATCCGATTTTATATAAAATTTGGATTCAGGAAATATATCAATAAAAGCTATCTAGCTAGATTGAGTATATTTATTTGTCATATAATTCAAATTATACTTTTAATATGACAATAAATTCCGAACAAAGAGAGCATGTGCATGTATCTCTGAAATTTTATTCTTGTAATAGCTAGATTTATTGGGCTTTACCTAAAGAGCTCGAGATCTCAAGAAGAAAAGATCAAGATGTGAATCAAATCTTGGGAAACACTAATTGAAGAATAATGAAGTTTATTCATTAGTTTTTAGTAGAAGCAAAACCACTTTTAAATGTCTCCCATGTCAAACCTTTCTCTATGTACTCAATATTGTTGGGGTTGAAAGGACCCTTAATCCTGTCTATTAACATAATTCTTGCTCTTTTTGGAAGAACACTTTTTGATGGATCTGGAGATGTCCCATAACTCAAGCATGAAGAAAATCCCTGCAATCAATAATCAAGCTCAGTTGAAACGTGCATTTTGATTAATAAACAATTCTTTCAATCTAAAATTAATAATCATGTTTTCCATATTATAATGTTTGAAATTGAAATAGCAACATTTTCTTATGAAAAAAAAATAAAAATAAACTAACTGCTTGATTTACACGCATTTTAGGTTGTGACTTTAGTTACTTTATTTATATTACTCCCTCCGTCTCTAAATTACATTTCTCTTTCTAGCATTTATTCCTCACATAATAGAGAGAAAGAGGAATGTAATTTAGGGACGGAGGGAGTATTATACTAATATTGTTGATGTGGTGTTATTTGCCAAATCAACTAATCATCTTACTACCTCCGTTACATGTTAAGTGCAACAAAGAGGCTTGCACACTTCCCAAGAAAAAAAATGAAAAAGTTGATTAGCAAAAATATGGGCATGTGATTATGACATGTAAATTAAAATGTAAACCCTACCATCATTATCACCCACTGCATCACCACCACCACCCATTTTCGCCACTATCAACAAACACACCACCAACCACCGTACGAACCACCAAAAGTACCATAACAGCCGCCGAAACCACCATACCAACCCACCACACTACCACCAAGATCCTAAAACCCACCTTAGAACTACCGAAAACCCCGCCATAACCACCAAAAACCACCACCCATCCCGAAGCCACCACAAACCCACTTTTAAAACCGGTCATAATTCCCCCAAATTCACCTCCCATATTTGCCAATTTTTCTTTAGATTTGAGTTTTCAAACTTAATATTTCATTCCGATCCCCTTTTGGGTTTTCAATTTCTAGGGTTTTAATCTCAATTTCGACAAGGGGGGCGGGGACTCTCACGAGGAGAGGCAGCGACTCTAACGGGAGGGGTTAGAGGTCGAAACGGTGGCCTTTGGTGGTCGTAGTCGTAGTGGTCGATGGTTTGTGGTGGTCGTGGTGTCGGTGGTGAACAGGTGGTGTTGGTGGTATGGTTTCGGTGGTGTTGATGGTAGAATTGATGATCTTGGGTTGGTGGTGTTTGCGGTGGTCGTTGATGATGATGGTGGTTCTGTTTTCAGGTATAAGAGAAGAAAGGGGGTAGGAGAGAGAAGGGGGTGATTATTTGATTAATTGAATTTGGGTTAGTAAATTAAGTATTGTTATTAATTTTAAATTGGGGGTATTGTGGTAATTTTATTTTAAAAAACTTACCTAAAAAGGAAAGAAATTTTTTGTTGCACATAAAGTGTAGCATCCGTTTTTGGAAAATGTTGCACAAAACATGTAACGGAGGTAGTATTTGTTATTGAGTACTAAAGATTCCTTTTACCCTCTTTTTTATTTGAATAATGTGCGAGTTAGATAGATGATTTTGCTATGACGAAATTAACTTCCATGGGAATTTATGAAATTTGAAAAGTCTGTGACGAATTGATGGAATAATGTGACAATTAATTTTTGAGTTAGAAAATACATATGGCATATGAATTATAATGTAAAGAGAGAATATGTAAAGAAGTTGAGATGTGAGAACTATGAATAATGGTGTCACCTTAAAGATGAGAACTTCTACTTGTTGATCATCAACCATAGCTGTCACAAGCAGAGCTTCTCCTCTGGCTGACTGACTATACATTTCCAGTATAGCTATTTCTTCATTGTAACCATAACTTTCATCATCTTCTTCGTCGTATCGTACTCTTCTCCTTGCCCTGCAACATAATGTTTTACATGTTGGGGTGCTTGTATTATCATCGGATTTGAATTTGTAGAATGATAAATTGCAGATTAAGTTTCGGTAAGAAGAATCGATGTTCTTGTACCCATGTAAATGGGTTGAATTAGATAGTGATGAATAAATAGCAGGCCTTAAATTGTTAATGCTATTCAGAAACATTGTACGATTTAGTTCTTGCATTAGCAAGTTATATTATGTGGCTATCAACTGATGTATATTTGTCTGAAGCTTGAAGATAAGGTTTTTATAAGATTATGTTTCGCAAATTATCTCTACTTGTCTTGTTGTCTTTGATGGAATGTCGTTGTTAAACTCAAGAATATTGTGGAGAAAACGGCTTAGCATTTGCATTGATATTAATCACATATATATACACAATACAATAGGAAACTCAACTTGCCTAAAACTCCTAACAAGATAAACTTAACAAATATACAAACTTAATGCAAATACACCAAACCGACTCTAATAGTGGTTGTAGGCACGAAAAATTTATATAAGTGCCACATTGGATATTATATGGGTCAAAAGTTAATTTATTGACTTGATGCTAATTTGACTATTAATTAAAATTAATTAAATTGGGTGAATCAATTAAATTGGCCCATTTTAGTTATTTTAATTAAATTGTTTATTTAATAGTTTAAACCCATAAAAAAATGGGTTATAATAACCAAGCAGGCCCACCTTTATTGTACATCAAACCCTAACACTAGGGTGTCTCACTCTATAAATAGAGACTCTCTAATTCATTTGAGGAGAGGGGAAAGGAAACAGAAAGAAAAACCTAGAGAGAAACTTAGAGAGAAACCTAGAGAAAACAAGGAGAATCAAATACAAAAAAGCCTCTCAAATACTCTAAACCTCTCTAAAGAAAATCTGTCATCAAATACTCTAAATCTCTCCAGAGAAAACCCCTCATCAAATACTCTAAACCATTTTAGAGATTACATCTCAAAGCCTAGAAGAAGAACAACAAGCATTCGACTTGTCGTTCTACTCTAAAAGATCACTTGTGGAAGAGATCAAGCCTCGACGACCCTCAACACGAAGGAAAGAAGGACTTCAAATCATCAAAATCTCTACATCAAATAGTCATTGATCGAGATCAAGCCTCGTCGGCCCTCAATCAAGAATTCAAGTCAAAGGTCTACATCAACAATAAGTCAAAGGTCTACATCAAAGATAAGTCAAAGGTCTGCATCAAATCTTCGATCGAGATCAAGCCTCGACGGCCCTCGTTCGAGAATCAAGTCAATCTTTGAATTACGTCAAAGTCAAAGTGGAGATCGAATCAGAGGATCAAATTAGAGATTGTACCCAATATTATCATATTAATAAAATTAACACTTTGTTACATTTATTTTAAATCTATATTTTGCAGATTTAAAATTTGTGTTTACAAATTTGGCACGCTCGGTGGGACAATTTCTACCTCTCATCTCTTTCTCCACGAATCGAAATGATGAAGTACGTAGAAGGAATGATGACAAAAGACGGTGCACAAGACGACGTCGTCAATGTCATGGCAATTGAAGCAAACACCATCAAGGAGGAGTTGGCAAATATGAAGCTACTTCTTGAGAAGCTCATCAAGGACAATGAAGAAAAGGGGGCACAAATTAAGCTCCAAAATGAACAAATTGCTGCACTCGAAAGAAGACTCGAGAAGCACCCAATTGAAGAAAGTGAAGATGATAGAAGCGAGTCAGAACTTAGCACTAAGACAAAGCTTAGTTCAAAAGGTGAAAAGCCCAATGGTGATTCATTCAGCTTCCAAGCAATCCAAGAGATGATAGCCAATGCTATTAAACATCAACTCGGTAGAGACGTCAACGAAGATGGTCTCTACAGCAAACCTTACACCAAGAGGATTGATAAGATGAGAATGCCAAACGGCTATCAACCTCCGAAATTTCAGCAATTCGATGGGACAAGCAACCCCGAGCAACGTATTTCTCACTTCATAGAGACCTGCAATAATGCTGGGACCTCTGAAGATTTGCTTGTAAAGCAATTTGTCCGCTCTCTCAAAAGTGTTGCTTTCGATTGGTACACAGATCTACCTCGCAAATCCATCGACAGTTGGCAGCAAATGGAAGAAATGTTCCTCGATCGCTTCTTCAGCACTCGGCGCGTTGTCAGCATGACTGAGTTGACACAAACCAACTAGTTGGAAGATGAACCAGTTGTGGACTACATCAATCGATGGCGAGAATTAAGCCATCAATGCAAAGATCATTTGTTCGAAACATCGGCTGTCGAGATGTGCATCCAAGGCATGAATTGGGATCTTGCTTACATCTTGCAGGGAATCAAGCCCAAAACATTCCAAGACTTGGCGACTCGAGCTCATGAGATGGAGTTTACGATAGCCAATCGTGAAGAGAGATCCGATTAAATGATCAACTTCCAAAGGGGCAAAGATGAAAAAGTGGTCCTCGAAGCTCCTAAGCAAGAGCCTAAACTGCATAATAAAAAAAATCACACAAATTGAACTACATCCGGCTTGATCCAAAAAGTAAATTTCAATAACTTATTGGTACGTAGGCATCTTGGATATATAAAATTTATTCAAGGGCAGTCATTAAAAAAATGATAAACTACAAGATTGGGGGCAAGTATCAATTTGTTCCCCGAAAGTCGAATGATGTCAGTTGAAGATTGGAGAAAGCTTTCAAGCACCAATACTTCACCAAATTTACTTATAAATCCGGAGAAAGCAACAAGCACCGGAGATTTACAAATCAAGTTGGACATGGACATCGGAGAAAGCTACGAAGCACCGATCCACCAAAGTTCTTGAGATCCGGAGAAAGCTTTCAAGCACCGGAGATCAACTCAAAGCGTTCAACATGAAGATTGGAGAAAGCTACCAAGCACCAATACTTCACCAAGTTTACTTGAAAATCAATCTGGAGAAAGTTGCGAGCACTGGAGATTCGTAAATTGATCGAACATGGATGTTTGAAAAAAACTTCCAAGCACCAGTAGTCCATCAAAATTTTTGAGATCTGGAGAAAGCTTCTAAGCACCAGAGATCATTAAATCAAAGTGTTGGACATCAAGATCGGAGAAAGCTACCAATCACCGGTCCACCAAGCAAAGTTCTCGGAGATTGGAGAAAGCTATCAAGCACCAATATTTTACCAACAAATTTTGAAGATTTAAAGAAAGCCACCAAAATTCAAAGATCTGCAGAGAGAAGGAAAAAAAAAAAGTGACGTTGATATCATGATCCAAGCATGATAATTTTTTAAATAAAAAAAAAAAAAAAAATGTCAGTCACGTGGCTTGTGATCAATATTTCATGATCACCATGAAATTAATATCAAGTGTCTGATATGATATATTAATAAACAAGAAATACTCCACTTAGTTTCTTTCTCAAGACTCATTAAAGCAAGCTGCAAGCAACTTCAAATTTCAGAGCATACGATGATACGACCTATTATCAAGTCACTCAAGAAATAGTCCGTATGGTTGTCTATCCAGCCAAGATTACGCGTACGAGAGGCTTGAACGTAGCTTCAACATGATGCGATCAAGACTCAGGTCGTGAACTAAAGTATGGTGCGTCGTAGACGGGGACGTCAAGGCTCCGTAGTGCGGTTTGATGAGCTAAAGCGAGAAAGAGTACTTCCAGCAGTGTTGTACCTCTTCCGTAGCGTTGTACCAGTTTCGGAGTCTGATGAGTGTCGATGCTCTAGCAGTGTCGTCTGTATAAGGTGCACTTCTGGTCGAGACCTGGGCTTCCGAGATTGATGATGGCTCTCCAGGGAACAAAGAAAGATCACGTACAAACCTGAAAAAAAAAAAAAAAAAAAAAAAAAGAAAAAGACAATGACTTTCGATGTTGACTCCTCATCTTCTTGGCGTGGTGTTTCGGCGTGGTATCAAATCAATTGTCGTGGCGTGGCATGGCGGCTCCCTCTAGTGTGGCATTAGTCGTGGCGTGGCATGGCGGCTCCCTCTACTGTGGCATCGTTTGAATCTTGTGGTGTGACGACTTCCCCATGCTAATATGCTATTGATGTCAAGAAAATGGTGCTCCTCCGTGGCTCCATGGCGGGTGCCGGTTCGATACCTTCAAGTAGTAGCTCCATAGTATCATGGGCTAAGAATGACTTCTCCTTTCTCACGTTTGGATATTCAATGGCAAAATATAAACTTCACCAAGGTCCTATATTTATAGGATAAATTTGATGGAGTTAACAAACTCTTGACAAGATAGACTTGGTATATATAGAACTTATCAAGTTGTTGACTAATACGTGAGTTGGGGAATGTTTCAGCTTGAATGTTTCAAAACTTATCTTTCATTATTCCTCTTTATAATGAAACACACAAAAAAAAAAAAAAAAAAAACAAAAAAAAAAAGAGATAAAGCCAAGCATTTTGTCATTCTCGTAGGTGTTGGAAGAATGAGTTTGTTACATTGTAATATGAAAACTCAGCTCATAAGAGCATTATCATTTTCTTTCAAAACAAAAAAAAAAAAAAAAGTTTCGAGTCCGATCACGATCAAACACTCCAAATCGTGTCCGTGACCGATCTCGAAGGGGGCAATTTGTAGGCACGAAAAATTTATATAAGTGCCACATTGGATATTATATGGGTCAAAAGTTAATTTCTTGAGTTGATGCTAATTTTTGACTATTAATTAAAATTAATTAAATTGGGTGAATAAATTAAATTAGCCCATTTTAGTTATTTTAATTAAATTGTTTATTTAATAGTTTAAACCCATAAAAAAAATGGGTTATAATAACCAAGCAGACCCACCTCCATTGTACATCAAACCCTAACCCTAGGGTGTCTCAGGAAACAGAAAGAAAAACTTAGAGAGAAACCTAGAGAAAATAAGGAGAATCAAATACAAAAAAGCCTCTCAAATACTCTGAAAACATCTCAAAGCCTAGAAGAAGAACAACAAGCATTCGACGTGCCGTTGTACTCTAGAAGATCACTCGTGGAAGAGATCAAGCCTCGACGACCCTCAACACGAAGGAAAGAAGGACTTCAAATCATCAAAATCTCTACATCAAATAGTCATTGATCGAGATCAAGCCTCGTCGGCCCTCAATCAAGAATTCAAGTCAAAGGTATACATCAACAACAAGTCAAAGGTCTACATCAAAGATAAGTCAAAGGTCTGGTCAAAGTGGAGATCGAATCAGAGGATCAAATTAGAGATTGTACCCAATATTATCATATTAATAAAATTAACACTTTGTTACATTTATTTTGAATCTATATTTTGCAGATTTAAAATTTGTGTTTACAGTGTTACTTCGGATATTTGTGTCTCATCATCTTTGTGTTACCACATCATCCACTTTCTATACTCATCATGGTTTCCTTCGGTTTAACAAAAAATGTTTATAGTGGGAAATGGTTTCCATATGTATATTTTTTTTAGTGGTTGAATCGCGGCAATGCGTTTAATTAGAGGCGGATCTTAGTTGGGGCGGTCAAGGCACCTAAAAGTTTTTCCGGTTGGTTATAAAATATTACAAATAAATTTATAAAGAAAGTTTTGACATAATAGTCCAGTGTTGTTAATTTTTTAAAAAAAGTTTAGGAAATTTCCTCCAATTATGCATAGTCCAGTGTTGTTAGAGTTTTAAATAGTAAAACCGCATTCAAGAGTAACATGAGTTGGAATTCAAAAATTAAGTCAAAGCAGTATGCATTGGAACTTGATTCTGTTTTACTCATTCCAAATCCAAACTTCAAAAGTCAAACCTAATAAATATATAAAACACCCTATAAGTATATAAATACAAGTAATGACTAATGTAAGGGGAATGTGCAATGTGAATATGTGATTACTACTAACTAGCCTTGTGGCCCGTGCACAGGTTATTCATATAAAATTGTATTTAAAGATAAGTGAGGAAATATCAATAAGCCATTATAGGGTATAATATGTAATCGGAAACATGATTAAAGAATTTAAAATTTTGGAACTTTAATCGAAAAAGAGGCTTAAATAGAAGGTGGAAGGGCTAAAATTAAAGAGAGAATAGGAAAAGTTTAATTAAAGGGGAGAGATGACGATGAAGAGATGAAGTGTGTATGAAATATGAAGTATAAGTTTAATGAAAGAATTAAAAAATGGTGTAATAAAAAATTAATAGTGTAAAATGACATGTGGCACTATGGTTAGAGAAGTGTAATAGAATAGATGAGGACATGTGTCTTTCTTAGTTTCTTGGTTATAGTTTTTAAATACTAAGTATAGATATAGATAAGTGGCACTAGAGTCCTATACACAACCACTAGTAAGTATATAAAAAGATGTGGTATAGTGATTAAATGCCGCATCGTACCGGCTATTTATTTTTACAAATGACAATCATGGACGCATCCATCACATAAAACTGATTAATTTGTAAAAAAAAAAAAAGGATTATTACATATATAAAATGTGAAAGCACTTCAATTATTAGTGCCACCAAAGATTTTCTTGAGCTTCTTCACTTGTGCCTGATCTATCAAAGTAATCTTCTGAACCAACTCCGAGGAAAGACTACTTTGAAACAATGCACCATAAACAAATTGGACACCAGGATTTTCACTTGGGAAAGTTGCATATGCAAGCACCGGCGTTGATCCTACATTAACCTGAAAATGAAGTAATATAGGAGGGATAATCATCATTTCCCCCTTATTCAATGTTTTATAAAAACTGTATTATTTGTGTCAATGAATCCAGCAATGATCGTTCCTTCGATGACAATGAGTAGCTCAGACACGCGATGTGTGTGGATTGGTACGGCTCCACCAACATCTAAGTCTGCTCGTACCATCGAAATGCCCATACCATTCAACCCTGGAAACTGAGAGGCAAGTGCAGTACTTGCACCCGATTTGAAAGGGTTTGATGTGTTACCTGCAACACTCAGACCGGAATAAACAAAATCATCTACCGTGACTTTTGTAGGATCCTTACAAGAATACCCCGTTGTTCCAATGTTCCATAAGGTAAGCTTAAATCTCCAACACAATAGTCGAAAGCAATAATGTTAGCAGAACATAGAGATGTTAGAAGAGATATTACGAAAAGAATACGAATGATCATCTTCTAATAACCAATTAAACCTCGTTGTTAGTAATGCTAACAAAGGGTGTTCTATATCTTTTGTATTTCTTTTTTATGTATAAGATGTGTAGATGGTCAGTAAGTTGTTAAATACTAAGAGATTGGTTGACTTTATTTTGCCTTATTAATGTAATTAACGATGTCATTCATGACAATACGAAAAAATCATGTCATTAAGAAGTGATAATTATTGATCAATGATGTGGTAATTTAACCTAATTTCTTTGTTTTTTCGACAGTAGCTAGTTATTGCATATTTATATAGCTCTAAACATGATTTACGTTATTGCCTGCATTGTTGGAAATAGTAATGCAATCGGATGACTCGCGCCAGATCGGGCGAAGGTGGTCAAGGAAAAAACGAGATCTCTCGCGCCCGATCAGGCGGGCTTCGCCCGACCGGGCGACGGACAAGAGTTTTTCTACGAGATCTCTCGCGCCCGATCAGGCGGGCTTCGCCCGACCGGGCGGCGGACTCAAGGTTTTGACGAGCCCGATCGGACGGCTTTGCCCGATGGCTCGCCCGGAATGGGGATTTCAGATCGCCCAATCAGGCGGGCTTCGCCCGACTGGGCGCGAAGCTACGTCTGGAAAAATCTGATCTCGCGCCCGATCGGTCGGCTGCCGCCCGATCGGGCCTGCCTTTTTTCCTAGGTCGGTTTGATTACGTGTTTCCTATTTCATGGACTCATATAAATACGAGTCATACCTTTTTCATGATATTCATTCACTTTCTAGCCAAAAACACAAACCTACCTTTTGAGATCTGAACAGTTCTTGAGCAATTCCACTCTTCGAGTTCGGGTGCACGGATTACGGAGAGAGTTGCGTTAAACTTGGGGGGCGTGCGTCACTAGGAAACTTGTACCGGTGGTGGCGTATTTCGCTTCTAAGGTAGTGGATTATTGTTCCACGGCGCGACTGTGAGTTTGGGATCTTCAATCCAGGAAAGTTCTAATCTTTTGTTTGTTATTGATTTCAACAGTTATTTTACCAACAATTTAGAAGCGAAATATTTTGATTTATTCTGTTGATATCATGACTAGCAATTCTCAAACTCGTCTATACCTAGATTTGTCTAAGGTTGAGTCTCTTGATGGAATTAATTATAAGAGATGGTCACAAAGGATGTTAATTGCTTTTGAACAAGTAGAAATTTATTATGTTTTGTTTAGGGATGCTCCAAAACCTATTGAGCAAACCAATACCATGATTGAAATTCCTAGTACTCCTGTTCCTGGGAATAAAGAATCTAGCTCTAGTCAGATGACCACTACTGTTGTTGCTAATGAATCTGAAATCAAGAAATTTGATCGTGATAATAAATTTGTTAGAGGTCATCTTTTGAACAGCATGAAAAACAACATATTTGATTTGTATGTTAATATGAAATCTGCTAAGGAGATGTGGGAGTCCTTAGAGAAGAAATATGGTGCTGATGATGCTGGGAAAAAGAAGTATGTGACTTGAAATTGGTTGAATTTTAAATTGGTTGATACTAAGCCTATCATGGACCAAGTCCATGTGTATGAAAATTATGTTTCTGAAATTCTTGCTCAGAGTATGAAGATGTGTGAAATCCTTCAGGCTAATGTCTTGATTGAAAAATTGCCTGATTCCTGGTCTGATTATAGAAATCACCTCAAGCATAAAAAGAGGGATCTAACCCTAGAAGAACTTGTGAGCCACATGAAGATTGAGGAAGCCAATAGGCTTAAGGATGTTTCCTCTAAGCCTAAAAATGTGTTAGCAATCAAGGCTAACCTTGTTGAATCTGGTGATGACTCTAACAAGAAAGCAAGTGATAATCGTGTCAAGAAGGGGAACTCTGAGAAGAAGGGAAATCTCCAAGCTAAGGGCAAGATTGGGAAGAAAGTCACTGGAAAGTGTTGGTCATGTGGTGGAGTGGGGCACTTTGCTTCACAGTGCAAAAACAAGAAGAAGAAAAATCTGAAATCTAGTGGAGGAAACAAGGATCATGCTCATCTGGTTGAGAATGAGGATGAAGATGTCATTGCTGCAGTTGTCTCTGAAGTCAATCTGATTGAGAACAACAGTGAATGGATTGTGGACACTGGTGCATCTAAACACTTCTGTGCTAACAAGGACCTATTTTCCCGTATGGAAGATGCAAAGGAAGGTGAACAAGTCTACATGGGAAATTCAAGCAGCTCTGAGGTACTTGGAAAGGGCAAAGTGGTTCTGAAGCTGACTTCAGGGAAGACCTTGGCTCTTCACAATGTGCTGTATGTTCCTTCTCTTCGTAGAAATTTAATTTCTGGTGCTTTGTTGAACAAAGTAGGAGTTAAGTTAGTTTTTGATGCTAATAAACTTGTGTTAACCCGTAATGGGGAGTATGTTGGAAAGGGTTACCTTAGTGGGGGCCTATTTGTTCTTGAAATTGTAACTGTTCCTTCAATGAATAAGATTTCTACTTCTGCTTATATTGTTGAGTCCTTTGAATTATGGCATAGTAGATTGGGTCATGTTGGTGCAACAAAATTGAAACAAATGAAAAGTTTAAATTTGCTCCCAAATATGTCATTAGATGGATTTGAAAAGTGTGAAGTGTGCGCGGAGTCTAAATTCGTGAAGAAACCCTATAAATCTGTCACGAAGAGAGAGACCACTCCATTTGAGCTAATTCATTCAGATTTAGCAGACTTTAAGAACTTGGAAAGTAGAGGCGGGAAACGCTACTATATCACCTTCGTTGATGATTGCTCTAGATATAGCAGGGTATATCTTCTGAGGACGAAGGATGAAGCTGAGTCCAAGTTCCTTGTATATAAGGCAGAGGTAGAAAATCAGTTGGAGCGGAAAATAAAAAGAGTTCGCTCAGACAGGGGTGGAGAGTATGGCTCCGATTTAATCAAGGACTTATGTGAAAGTGAGGGAATAATTCATGAAGTTTCGGCCTTGTATACTCCGCAACAAAATGGTGTGGCAGAAAGGAAAAATAGGACCTTGAAGGAAATGATGAATGCAATGCTTTTAACTTCCGGGCTGCCAGATAATTTGTGGGGTGAAGCGGTACTATCAGCTAATTATGTACAGAACAGAGTAACTCACAAGATGTTAGACAAGACTCCATATGAAATATGGAAGGGTTATGCTCCAAACTTGAATCACATGAAAGTATGGGGGTGTCTATCTAAGGTGGGTTATCCATCGTTCAAGCGCCCAACTATAGGTTCTAGGACCTATGATATAGTATTCATTGGCTACACTGAGAATAGTGCCGCATACAGGTTTATGAGTCTGGAAGATCGCTCTATATCTGAATCTCGTGATGCAGAGTTCTTCGAACAGGTATTTCCTTTGAAGGAAAATTTAGTTACTAACGATGTTTCTTCAGTTCCTTCATCTGCAGGGCCAGAAGTTGCTTCCCCTAGGGTTGAAAGTGAGATTCAACCTAGGAGAAGTAAAAGGCAAAGAGTGGAGACAAGCTTTGGACCTGATTTCCTAACAGCCTTTATAGCAGAATGCGGAAATCTAGGTGAGTTCGAAGATGATCTAGATGAGATCATGCTGTGTCTTCAGGTTGTGGATGAAGATCCAAAATCGTTTGAAGAAGCTATGAGTTCAGTTGATGCAACCTTCTGGAAGGAAGCTGTAAACAGTGAGCTTGACTCAATCATGTCAAATGGTACCTGGGAGCTTGTGGATATGCCCAAAGGGAGTAGAGCTATTGGGTGCAAGTGGATTTTCAAGAGAAAGATGAGAACCGACGGCACCGTGGAGAGGTTCAAAGCTAGATTGGTGATAAGAGGATTCACTTAAAAATTTGGCCTTGATTATTTTTACACTTATTCTCCGGTGACTAAAATTGCCACTATTCGTGTTTTGTTTTCCTTAGCCTCATCTTAAAATTTGATTGTGCATAAGATGGATGTTAAGATAGATTTTCTGAATGGCGATTTGGAGGAGGAGATCTACATGGAGCAACCTCCGGGTTTTGTAGTTCCTGGGATGGAGAATAAGGTGTGCAGACTAAAGAAATCCTTATATGGCTTGAAACAAGCTCCGAAGCAATGGTATGAAAAATTTCATAAAACTATTCTTAGTTTTGGTTTTGTTGTCAATGGTAGTGATGCATGTGTGTACTCTAAGATGTATGATACGCAATGTGTGATATTATGCCTGTATGTTGACGACATGCTCCTGTTTAGCACAAACATGTGTGTCATAAATGAAACTAAGAAATATTTAAATTCAAAGTTCGAGATGAAGGATTTGGGAGAGGTAGATGTGATCCTTGGTGTTAAAGTTACTAAAACCAAGAAGGGATATTTTCTGTCTCAGTCTCATTATGTGGAGAAAATTCTGAAGAACTTTAATTGTTTTGATTTGCCTCCTTTGAGAACTCCTTTTGATCCTTCTGGAGCTTTGGTGAAAAATGTGGGGGACGGTGTGTCTCAAACTGAATATGCTAAGGTGCTTGGTAGTCTGATGTTTTCAATGAATTGCACTCGCCCTGATATTGCCTTTGCAGTTAGTAGACTTAGTCGCTATACTCATTGTCCTAGTGAGCAACATTGGGTTGCTTTGAGGCATGTACTCAAATATCTATGTGGAACCATGTCTTGGGGATTGAATTTTGTTGGTCATCCCTTGGTTCTTGAAGGGTATTGTGATGCAAATTGGGTAACGGATAGTGATGAAACAAGCTCTACAAGTGGCTATGTGTTTACCCTTAGTGGGGGTGCAGGGGTGCAGTTTCATGGAAGTCTGGTAAGCAGACGTGTATAGCTAGATCAACAATGGAAGCTGAGTTCATCGCATTGGATCTGGCTACACAAGAGGCAGATTGGATGAGAAATTTGCTTGTTGATATTCCTCTGTGGGGGAAGCCGTCACCACCTGTTTCTATGCATTGTGATTCACAAGCCGCTATATGTGTAGCTAAAAATAGTGTTTACAACGGCAAGAAAAGGTACATAAGAGTCATACACGAGTCTGTGAGGCAGTTTATTGTGAATGGGGTTATTTCGTTGGACTATGTTCGAACAGAGAAAAACCAGGCATACCCTTTTACTAAGGGTTTGAGTCGTAGACTAGTGGTGGAGTCATCAGCTGGTATGGGTTTAGGACCTTTGTTGTAATGACCTGAAATGGTAGCTATTCTAGCTATGTGACATGATACATTGGTTATAATAAATTCAAGAACCTGTTTTGGTTATTTTGTTTCATTGAAATGAATCATGTGGATTTGTTGTATGTGTATCATGTGTTTGAATCAATTACTCTATAAGAGTTGTAAGTTGATTCTGTTAGGATGAGTTTATCTCTTAATGTCATTAGTCTAGTTGTTTTCTGAGCAGGGATAGATGGAGGTGCTTATATAGTTAAGACCTTTGTCCCAGTGGCTCTTAAAACAGGATAGATAATGACATCGAAAGTTGAAGGGTTGAACTTATGTTCTTAATGTTCTAGTTCCACTACATGGATTTCTTAGGTTTGCAAGGTGCTTAAACACGTTTAAGCCTGCAGGGAAAGACCTTTGAATTTGCTGGGAACGTGTGTGAATAACACATAGGACGAACACCTACGTGAGTATGAGAGGTGGCCTCTCTCAAGGGAAGACTGGAGTATTGTTTTCCTGAAGTACTCATGAGAGCCCAAGTGTTGGCCAAGATTGGCGGAGTTGCTTAAGCTCTAAAGTCAAGGTATGTGTATTCAAGGTCCCTTCCTCGCTCCTAGGAGTTCAAATCTTAGGATACTTACTAGGGAAGTGTTGAAAACCTTGTGCACTAATGTGTTAGTTCAAACCTTTGGATACTAGCATTTAAGTACTAAGACTTTCATTTACTGTTAAGATTTCATGTTGAAGATCCGCTCGCATTAGTGGGGGATTGTTGGAAATAGTAATGCAATCGGATGACTCGCGCCCGATCAAGCGGCTCTCGCCCGATCGAGCGAAGGTGGTCAAGGAAAAAACGGGAACTCTCGCGCCCGATCGGGCGGCTTCGCCCGACCGGGCGACGGACAAGAGTTTTTCTACGAGATCTCTCGCGCCCGATCGGGCGGGCTTCGCCCGACCGGGCGGCGAACTCAATGTTTTGACGAGCCCGATCGGGCGGCTTTGCCCGATGGCTCGCTCGGAATGGGGATTTCAGATCGCCCGATCGGGTGGGTTTCGCCCGACCGGGCGCGAAGCTACGTCTGGAAAAATCTAATCTCGCGCCCGATCGGGCGGTTGCCGCCCGATCGGGCCCGCCTTTTTTGCTAGGTCGGTTTGATTACGTGTTTCCTATTTCCAGGACTCATATAAATACGAGTCATACCTTTTTCATGATATTCATTCACTTTCTAGCCAAAAACACAAACCTACCCTTTTGAGATCTGAACAGTTCTTGAGCAATTCCACTCTTCGAGTTCGGGTGCACGGATTACGGAGAGAGTTGCGTTAAACTTGGGGGGCGTGCGTCACTAGGAAACTTGTACCGGTGGTGGCGTATTTCGCTTCTCAGGCAGTGGATTATTGTTCCACGGCGCGACTGTGAGTTTGGGATCTTCAATCTAGGAAAGTTCTAATCTTTTGTTTGTTATTGATTTCAACAGTTATTTTACCAACATGCATAAGTCTGATAGGTTCAATATTTTTAGTAATGAATCTACATGCATGAGTAACACCTACTCGTGAACTATTTAAGAGTAGTTATAACCCTTAATATGACATTTCATTGTAATTATTAAATACGGGTCTAGGTTGCACCAATCAATTAAGAGAGAGCGTCCACTTCACAAGTTAAAAGGAGGTTTTATCCCGAAACCCACAAGAGGAGTAGCTCCTTGCCTTATAAAGTAATTAATTTTCTCTTCTTCAACCAATGTAGAACACTTACATGTGGTAATATTTGGAAGGTCTATTCTTTAACATTCCCCCTCACATGTAAGGTCCCTTTTTAACTTTATCTCATGTGATTTTTCGAGCTAGAGTGTTTCTTCACTTTTCCTCACATGGATCTACTCTTCGCCAGTGAACTTTAGCCATTTGAGGTCTCATATCGAACCTGGCTTTAATACCTTGTTGATAGACCATTTAACCAAAACTAAGAGAGAGATTCCACTTCACAATTCCGAAAGATGTTCCATCCCAAAAACTTATATGGCAATATGAGGAGTAGCCCCTTAACCTTATAAAATTATTAACCCTTTTCTTCTTCAACCAATTTGGTACGGTACAGTTACACGTGGTGATACTTAAAAGGTCTATTTACCGTCAGTAATGAATCTACATGCATGATTAATCGATTTTAGGATCCCCTGATATTGAGAGGTAAACTCTAACCGCTTAAACTATCCCTCACTCTTGTGATATACAAGTAAATAACCTTTAGGAAAATTTGTGAGGAAGGTCGTAGACCTTTTTGTGACAAAGACCCTTTTAAAAAAAAAGATGGCACAAAAGGTCCTTATATCATGTTTAGGTTGTGAGGAGGATCCTTTGACCATTTTCTGGCGTTGACTTTTTTATTTTCCGGCCAAAAAAGTCACATCTAATAAGTTCTCTTTTTTCTCCCTCCTCTTTTCCCTCGTTTCCCCCTTTTTTCTCCTATTAAACCCTAATTTCTAAAAATCATTAACACTAAAACTTCAATTGTAATCCCATTAATTAAAATTGAAGGTTATTCAAAGTAATTCAAGGCTAATCTTCCCCACAATGACAGAAAACAGGGAAAAAAGGGAAGTTAATAAGTCACGTGCTTTACACGTGGCTTTTTTTGGCCAGAAAATAAAAAAAGTCAATGCCGAAAAATGGTCAAAGAACCTTTTATGCCCCTTTTTTTTTCTTTTTCTTTTTTATTTTTTTATATTTTTTTTTGGCCTCACAAAAGGGCATTTGTAACAAAAAAGCTCTACTTAAAAAAACCTTCCTCACAAATTTTCCTAACCTTTAGTATGACACTTCAAATGTTTATCTTTTTAATTGAACAATTTTTTTTATTTCATGCATAGCTTGCTAATCCAATAATCATCATCTTTAAGTACGTAAAAAAAGTAATTTTCAAATCTTTTAAAACATATATGATATTATTTCTTACATATAATAATAAATATGATTAAATGAAAGTTTGTGAATTAAATCACACATGGTGAATTTTTACAATTTCGGAGGAAGCATTAAAGTAGAAATGCATGATAGAATTTACGACACCCAACTCCCAACCCCAAAAGTTCATGATGTTCATTGCACCATTTACAATTCATGTTGGTAATTGCACCCATGCAACAATATTTTTCACTATGTTTCATATGCAGCGGGCCGTACCATACAACCAGCCACAATTTTTTTTTTTAATTCTTCTTCTCTCTCTCCTCTTTTCTTCTTCCATCACCATTTTCTACAGCAATACCTTGCCGGCATTCATACTTTTCGGTGACTCTTCAACCTCTTTTTCGCAACTCTCCGATAGCAGCATCTCAATCTACTCAAACCTTGTCGTCTTCAAAGTAGAAGTGACTTTTTTTTTGACAAACACGGGGGATTAATTTATTAAATCAAGCTCCGCCAAAAGTTATAATACTTTGGGGGATAGGTACCATACAAAAACGTTCATGACTAGTACCCGTATCCCCTCTAGCCACAAAGTGAGTTACAGTATTCCCCGCTCGTCGAACATGAACACAATTAAAATTAACAAACTCATTACTCCTTCTACCTATTTCCTCAAAGAAGTGGAAAATTGGAGCCCCACCCTCTTGCTTTTCTCTAATAGCTCGAACTACATTCAAAGAATCGCACTCAAGGATTACATTCTCATACCTATATCTGCACGCAATTTGGACCCCAAAACAAGCTGTCGTGGCTTCCGCAACATCAGCCTTCCATATACAGGGATTCTTCCTCGTCGCAGCAAGCAACACCTTGCCCCATTCGTCTCTGAAGACCGCACCCAAGCCCACACCACCACTGCTAGGCACATAAGCATCCACATTCACTTTAACGAAAGAGCTTTGTGGCGGTTCCCAGCTAGCTCTAGAGAAAGATATAGGAGAAGACACGGTTCTTCCCATCTTGGCATTGTATACACAATAGTCTTCACAAAATCTAACGAAGCTTGCTGCCATCATTACCCCATTAATATCATCAGCCACGCCAAAAATTTCTTTGTTTCTACAACACCACGTGTAAACATCTACTTTTGGCCTCCCGTCCCGACAAGACGTGCAATGACGATAAATAAAACCATCTTCGTGTTTGATCGAAGTGGAGAATGCTTATGGATAACTAGTTAAGCCATAAAACACAAAATCTAGCCCAAACTAAATAAACAAAGCTAAAACAAGGTCCAATTAACTAAATCCGATCAATATTAGGCTTAAGCCTGTGCTTAAAACCCAATAATGACAGATTTAGAAGCGCCTAGGATAAATTTTAATGCTGCCGCGGGAAAATCCGAGCACATCTCAATCAGTCGCGCCGGGTAGGTGCGCGCAACTAATTCAGTTGCGCGCGACACTCAGCGCAACCCCCAGAGATGCGCTCGCGGAAGATTAAGAATTTTATAAAGATATAGAATCGAATCTTACCATAATGTCGCACGCAAGAAAATCAGTTGCGCTGCCCATAGCAGCGCAACTTAATCACTTGCGCTTCCCATAGTAGCGCAACTTAATCACTTGCGCTGGGATGCCACGCACAACTCATCCAGATGCGCGCGACACCTGCTGCGGCAAAATGTTCAAAACCCTAAACCTACTTATTCCCTATAAATAGAGGCTTAATCCGAGACTTAAACAGACAAAAAATAACCTAAAAACTTTGGCGAAATACTTGTGAATTTGTGCTACCCAAACCCTCTTGTCCTAAACACTCAACCCTTGATCTTTTGTTACTACGGTGGAGGTTCCCCAACAAGAAGGTGTCCATAAGTGTTCTAAACGGAGATCTAGCAAAGAGAAGTGGTAAATTACCGAGCACTTAGATAAATCACATTTATTTTCTTGTTTAAGGGAACCTTAATTAATTAATTAGTGTTGTTTAATTATCTTTAAAGGACCAATTAATTATTTTCCCATAGTATCTTACGCTAAATAAAGATTAGAATTGGATAATTAATTGTTGGTTGATCACTTAAGCCAAGGCGAATATTGTTTATTTTCTTGTTCTTTTCACGAATTTGATTAAATAAAGAAGAATGACGTTGCAATGTAATTCTTACGTGAATTGACGTGTGTAAATAAAATCAACTAACTTAGTTTTAGGTATCGCGTTGCATATATTGTTTGGTAATGAAATTGCAAAAAATGAAGAGCTAGTAGAGGCCGTACTAGGGCTAGAATAACGATTCCTCCCTAAAAGGAACGTTATTTTAGTACCCTCGCTCCCGAACTCATTTTTGGTTTATGTAGACCAATTTGGGCATGGGTAAACTTACGATTTGTGCTAATTATTTCATGAACTCCACATGGAAGAAAGGCATGAACGAGGTTTACGAGTTTTCCTAAAACTCATTGGTGACTCCTATTTGTTTCTTACAAAAAAAGCGTGATGAGAGTATCATTTCTAATTCAAGGTCTCCCATTTAGTCAGGAATTCAAATCCTAATACACCTTAACAAGTGTAAAGTCCTAGGCTTTTAAGTGGCCATGGGCATCTAAGGAAGGACCCCCTACGATGGGATCACCCTCCTTACAGTGGCGACTCCGCTGGGGACTTAGAGGTTACATGATTAGTTCTTAGTTATGGTCCAAGGTTTCCAACACTAGGTTTTCAATGGGTTATAGCGAGAATTAACTTGGATAATCTCTAGTTAGAGAGCGAGACTCGAACGCATAATATCTTCCTTTTGCGCGAAAGTAAAAACCAAACAAGCAACATTGCATCATGCATAAGTATAGCACACTTTAACCATTTGGGATTGGCTCATTAATTAGGGGTCGCCAACACTAGGCTTCTGTCCCGAAATCAATAAAAATCATCCCACCCATATCACCAACAAAATGTTGGGAGGACGATGTCATGAATCAACACACTGAGTGATTGATTTGTGCATCAGTTCTTAAGATATGGTACCTTTGGACACCCAAGTCTCTTTGACCTTAGGATGACAATACGTGAATCTTGGCTTATAATATGCTTTATAGGCTTAAGTGACTGTGCAACATGTTAGGATAGTATTCTTCTTTTCCTTTTTTTGGTATAAGTTCCCAATTATGAAGTAGTCTCTTCGTAATTCCGAGTCATATTCGAAGGGTAAAATAAAAAAATAAAAAAAAAACGATGACAAAACAAAACAAAGAAGCGCTCGAATTAAAAAAATAAAATAAATAAAAAAATTACGAACAGGTGGTGCGCGCAACTTAATAAGTTGCGCGACCCCAACTAGCAAACCAGATTTGGTTGCGCGCCACATCCGCGCGCAACTCAATCTCTTGCGCGCTCCTACTGTACGAGTCGATTTGATTTCTCAAAAAAACAAGTCAACTCGTTCAAACAATATCTTTATCGGAGAATTGTTTAAGGATGATGTTATTCGTTCGACTATATTTTGCGTTATTTCTTTTTTTTTTTTCTTTTTAAACAAGCGTATTGATTCACTTATCCTCTCGTACTTCCTTTAGGGCCGGTTCTCAAGCTTGGGAAAGAAGTCTCCCTGGCGCTCGTATTTTACGTTTATCATCAAGTAACCCACCTATTTCAAACCACTTTCCCTCGACAACTAGTCCTAGTCCAACGACAATGTCAACCATCGAAGAACTCCAAGAAGAGATAGCTCGATTAAGAGAAGAAAGGGCTCAAGAGGCCGAGGAAATAAGAATCAAGAAACTTGAAAAAGCCGAAAAGAAAAATGCCGAGGCTCTAGCCTTGTAACAAACGATAGAACAATTATCCGTCAACGAAAAGTCGTTAGAGAAGCTTATTTTTCGTTCCACCATGGGGAACAAGTACTTCGACGCAGAAAAGTTTGCTCCTCCTTCAGGACTTGCTTTACCAGAAAAGTTCGTAGCTATGGACTTGCCAATGTTTAAGGTGACCAATAAAACCACTTATTATGTTTTACTGGTACCATGGCATTAAAGGGAGTTGATCCTAAGCTTTATGCTTTGACTTTCCCTTTATCTTTAGACCTAACCGCGAGAGAATGGTACTATGGGTTGGATCCAAAATTTAAAACAACATGGGAAGATGTAGTTTCGGCTTTTATTACCCAATATGAAAGTGACGTAGAGTTCAAATCAACTCTACATGAGCTTGAAATGCTTAAGAAAGGCGACGATGAAGGTTTTCTTGCTTTCTATGGTAGTTGGCGAGAAAAGGCAGCCCACCTTTCCCAAAGGCCACATGAACTCGAGTTGGTACAAAAATTCATCGACAACTATAATGAAAAGTATAACAAACATCTACGCTACCTTGGTCTAGACACTTTTCAAAAGGTTTATTACGTGGCTACTAGGATTGAAGATGATCTTGCTAAAGAAAAAGCAAATAAACCCCATTATCATCATCTACCTAAGAATAATTACAAAAAGGGGAATGATAATACATAATCCTCTATTAATGTATTTGTGACCACCACGCAATATAATAATACAAATCAATACAATAATAATGATCCTAGAAGGAGGCGGACAAAAGAAAGAAAATTTACACCATTTCCTGTAGGCTATAAAGAGTTATTAGAAAAATTAAGCGAAAAAGGCTTACTTGCACCAACAGGGCCAACACCACCCACTCCACCAGAAAGAAGGTTCCCTCAATGGGATGGTAATGCTTATTGTGCTTATCATAGAAGTGTTGGACACGATACTGAACGTTGCTACGTCTTAAAGCACGAAATACAAGATTTAGTAAACGATGGGAGAATTCCCACGCCTAAACCTAACAATAATGCATCCCCATTAGGGGTATTTCATATTGATAAGGATTATATGGGAAGTGGTACGTTCAATCCTTTGGACTATATCACACCTATAGAAAAACCTCTAGCCACAATACTCATAGGGGCAACTAACGAAGTATGTGGATTATGGGGTGACGACTTTCAAGACTAATATGTCTCTAAGTGCCGCCGTCCCACCTCCATCTTGTTTACAAAATGAGACAAATGGAGCGCTTGATTGGGATCATTTCTTGGGGAAGTCACAAGACATATCAAATCTCTCCTTGGATGAACAATGGCATCAAGCACAACTCATGGAACATCTTAAAATGGAGGAACATCCAAAGCCCCTAGAATAAAGTTGGTTTGTGAGTCCTACGACTAATCTAAATGATGTAGATCATCTAACTCGTTCAAGGCGAGTTTATCAAGCACCACCACCACCAAATGGATCTTCGACCACACAAAATCAAACTCAAGGTCAAATGAAAAACACAATACCACCTCCACTCGAGGTAGAAGATCCATTAGTTAAACAACTTTTCCAATACAAGGTGAATGTTAGCATTTGGGAACTCTTAATTACTTCTAAAGAACATAGGAATTCTCTTATGAATGCTCTAATGGCCTTGTATGTAAGCACAGACACGACCCCTCAGAATCTCATTATTACTAGCAAAAAATCCGACAAATCAATCAGATTCACTAATGATGATTTGCCTTCAAAAGACACTACCCACAATAATGCATTATACTTAACTGTGGGGTGTAAGGGATACAAACATCCCTCTTACTTTGGTAGATAATGGGTCAGCTGTAAACGTATGCCCATTGCGAACTGCAAAATATTTAGGCCTTAATCCAGAAAAAGACTTTCAATCAACAACACAAAGTATTAGGGCCTACGACAACTCGAGAAGATCGGTGTGTGGAACTGTTAAGCTACCAATTGCCACAGGCCCAATTTAAAAGATGGTTAAATTCCATGTTATGGACATTAAAACTATATTCAACCTTCTACTTGGACGTCCTTGGATACATGAGCTTGGTGCAATATAATCCTCACTACATCAAATGATTAGGTTGAACTATCAAGGGCTTCCTATGACTATACATGCTTCTCCACTCAAAATAGCCATAAATGACCAATCACTTTTGGAAATAAACCATGATAATAATGAAGAGGACATGTGGGGATTTGCCTCAGAGCCAATCTACACAATTGAAATGGAAGAAAGCCTTAAAGAATCATTCAAGCTTGATCCATATTCTACCAAGATAGTAAACAACATCTTATTCAAGAGTAGTTACTTTCTTGGGATGCCTTTGGGAATGGGAATGAAGAAATCCCTCTTACTTCCTATCCCAAAGAAAAGCTTCTCCTTTGGATTGGGATACAAACTAAACAAAGAAGAACTAGAGTCTCACGATGCAAAGAACAAAACACGTAGAGACAACAACAAGAAAGGGATAGTCACTTTACTCCCATCCTACCAATGAACCCTTAATGGACAATTCATTAGGGAGGGAGAACATTACCCATGTTACGAATTTCCAGAACAATTAGTTCTGGAAGGAATAAAGAAGCCTGGATTCGAAATAATCCACAATTTCTACTTCTTGAACGACGATCTTAAAATCGTCGAACCAAAACGCCCAATTCTAGGGTGCTATGATGGGCAAGCATTTAACTTGCTATTTGGACTAGAGCAAATTCATGTCGCTACAATGACCAATCAGAATGCCATTCAAGATGAAGCTTTTGACCCAAACTTGTTGATTACCCCTTCTAATGAAACCTTTGAGCATGGATGGAGGAAATTTTTCAAATGGACCAATCACAAAGGCGATAAATTGGATATCATCACAGGCAAAGGGAAGATGTTTGAAGAATCAAACGATGAATCTAGCATAGACTCTAGGGAAGCTGAAAATTTAGGCCTTGTGGCCATTACTGAATCTTTATTTTCTAGTTCTTAGGATAAGGATCCCAAAAAGGATTCTTCTCTTCATGTACTCTCTTTTGAATGTAATAATATGAGCTCTATTTCTGAGTATATGCCTTCTCTTGAATCTTTCAAATGCTATAACAATCAATCTAATAAAGATGATGACATTAATAAATTGGTTGAACTAATGAATGAACGACAACAAAAGAACCCTATCATTGAAGAAACATAAATAGTCAATATAGGAACCAATGAAAACAAAAGAGAAGTCAAAATTGGCTTAACTCTAAATCCGGAAGAGCAATCGACTCTCACATCGACGCTCCAAGAATTCAAAGACGTGTTCGCTTGGTCATACAAAGACATGCCTGGAATAGATAAGGAAATCGCGGAACATACCATTCCCTTGAACCCTACCTCAAAACCAGTAAAACAAAAACTTCGATGAATGAAACCTAATGTTGCATTAAAAATAAAAGAAGAAGTACAGAAACAATTGGACGTTGGTTTCATTCGCGCATGTAATTACCCAGAATGGGTGGCGAACATTGTCCTAGTCCCCAAAAAGGATGGACGAGTTCGCATTTGTGTCGATTTTAGGGACCTTAATAAGGCTAGCCCTAAAGACGATTTTCCTCTACCACATATTGACATATTGGTAGATAACACGAATGAACATGCGATGTTATCCTTTATGGATGGATACGCAGGTAACAACCAAATTTTAATGGCAAAAGAAGACGAAGAAAAGACATGCTTTATTATCCCTTAGGGTACATATTGCTACACAGTCATTCCATTTGGTTTAAAAAATGCAGGAGCTACGTACCAAAGAACGGCTACGACTCTCTTGCATGATATGATGCATAAAGAGATAGAAGTGTATGGGAATGATATGATAGTAAAGTCCAAAGATAGAATGGGACATATAAAAGCTTTACGCAAATTTTTTCACTCGCGTAAAAGAATACAAAATGCGATTGAATCCACAAAAATGCGCCTTCGGAGTAACTTTCAGCAAGTTACTCGGATACGTAGTAAGCACACGTGGTATTGAGATCGATCCCTCTAAAATAAAGACAATTGTTGACATGCCTCTCCCTCAAACAGAAAAAGAAATTAGGGGGTACCTTGGCAAATTGCAATACATTAGTCGATTCATCAATAAATTGACTATGACTTGCGAGCCAATATTTAAAAAACTAAAAAAAGAGGAAAAACATGAATGGGACGATCAATGCTAAAAGGCCTTTGAGAAAATCATAGATTATCTCAAAAGTCCACCAATTTTAGCACCACCAGTACCCAAACTACATCTTAGGCTATACATCACAGTTACAGACACAGCCACAGGCGCCATGTTAGCACAAAAGGTAGAAAAATCGAGCGTGAAATATATTATATAAGTTAAAAGTTCATTCAATATGAAACAAAATATAGCACCTTGGAAAAAACGAGTCTAGCATTAGTGTGGGCAACTAAAAAATTACGACATTATATGCTACCACAAACCACTCATGTAATTTCTCAACAAAATCCGATAAAGTATTTTTTTGAACAACCACCTATACAAGGAAGGATATCCAATTGGTTGGTGATGTTGGCTGAATTCGAGCTAAAATATATTCCTGAAAAGTCAATGAAAGGAAAAGTGATTTCCGACTTTCTAGCCCAACATCCTATTCAAACAAGTCATGCAGATACTATTCATCTTCCAGATGAAGAGATTCTCATGACACAAGATGACAAATCGGTAATGTACTTTGACGGTGCGTCCAATAAAAAAGGATATGGCGTAGGGGTGTTACTCATAAGTCTAGAGGGAGCACATACTCCAATCTCTGTCAAATTAGAATTTAAGGTTACTAATAATGTCGCGGAATGTGAAGCATGCATTATTGGATTAGAAGCAGCCACTAGCATAGGTGTGCAAAAATTAGAGGTATATGGAGATTCTAGTTTGATTATAAATTGTAAACAGAAAAAATGGAAAATAAAGAACTCCACAATGATATTATACTAAGCACACCTAAAGCAACTCATCGAGCATTTTGAATATATTGATTTTAAATATCTCCCAAGGGATGACAATCAATTTGCCAATGCGCTAGCAAAATTAGCCTAAATGATCAATATTCCAGATCACTTAAATATGATGCCCTTATGCGTTGATAGAAGAGAAGAACCATTTTATTGCAACGAAATAGAGGAAATAAGTGACATTGAAGGAGATAATCCTTGGTATGATCATATCCTCCAATATATTACCCATGGAACATACCATGAAAATACTTCATCGAAAGACCAAAGAGCCTTAAGAACACTTGCGGCTCTAGTAAACAGTCAACTATGCAAAAAAGGACCTAATGGTCAAAGCTTATTATGTATAGACCAACTAGAATCCACACGCCTTATGGAAGATACTCACAAAGGTGTTTGTGGACCTCACATGAATGGTAAAATGCTTGCAAAGATAATTTCACGACAAGGGTACTATTAGTCTACTATAGAACATGATTGCATACAATATGTCAAAAAATGTCCAGAGTGCCAAATGTTCTCTAATTTACAACACCTTCCACCATCCGAACTATACAATCTAACTTCCCCTTGGCCTTTTTCAACTTGGGGAATTCACATAATTGGTAAAATTTCTCTAACAAGAGTAGGAGGGCACGAGTACGTATTAGTAGCCATCGATTACATTACCAAGTGGATTGAGGCCGCTTCTTACGTGAATATCACTTTTAAACATGTCGTAAAGTTTCTCGAACGAAACATATTTTGTAGATATGGGGTTCCACATGAACTAATTAGTGATCAGGGATCTCAATTCAAAGCTGAAGTCGAGACCCTCTTAACTCGTTATAAAGTAAAACATATCACTCATCTCTATATAGACCTTAAATGAATGGAGCTGTAGAATCGGCAAACAAAAACATAACAGTCATCATTAAGAAAATGGCAGAAAATTATAAAGACTGGCCGAATAAACTGCACTTCGCGTTATTGGGTTATGGAACGTCCATACGAACACCAATAGGGGTAACTCCATACTCTTTAGTTTTCGAAATGGACGCAGTTCAACCAATCGAACTGGAAATACCATCCCTACGCATCGTACTCGAAAGTAAGCTACCGGAAGTTGAATGGGTAAGAGCAAGGTATGATGAACTTTTATTCCTCAATGAACAATGGTTGCTTTGCATCATGTACAAGTCTACCAACGACGCATTGCGCGTCATTTTAATAAAAGGGTAAAACCTAGAAATATCAAAGAAGGTGATTTTGTACTAAAGGAGGTTAGAGGTCCACCAACCGATCCAAGATGAAAATTCAAGCCTAATTGGATAGGTCCCTACCGCGTAATTGAAATCCTGTCAGGAGGAGCCGACGGATTAGTGGATATTGGAGGAGATGAAATTCGCCAATTAATAAACATTGATCGACTTAAAAAATATTACATATGAAACTTGGATAAACTCGTTCATTCATTAAATAAATCATTTTTAGCATTCAATTGAAAGATTCTAAGTGTTATGCACTTTACCGAATAACACGACAAAGCACATAACACTTGGGGGGGGGTAATAGAAATTAAAAAAATCATTCTAAGTGTTCAGATTTTTTCGAACATCACGAAAAACTCTTAACACTTGGGGGGGTAATAATGCATAAAAAATTTTCTATAGCGCTCGTAGCACAGGTGTCGCGCGCAACTGGAATAGTTGCGCGTGGATGTCATGTGCAACAAATTTCGTTGCGCGCAATAGGCTTGCGCAACCCCAGATGTTGCGCGCGCCACCTGACTTTGAACTACAAATCCGGATTTTTATGCTTGAAAAAAGTTTTGACTTTTACTTGCGACAAGGGAGGGCGTTTCTTAAAAATAACATATACTCGGAAAATAAAAAAATTAATCTTTGATTTGAATGTTAAACAAAGTTTGATTAATTTTTTCATTTAATTTCTATTCAAGAGATTAAAGAAAAAAATATAATATACAATAATAAAAAAAAGAACTATGCAAAGACCTGATTTCGTATTACGAATATGTAGGAAATCTTTATGATTCGGTCATATCAAAAATTTAAAAAATATATATAATAAAGCTCATTTTTATTTTTATTCAAAATCCAAAAGAGAGAGAGACATTATTGAATTAGATAGTAAAAAAAAACAAATAAAAAAACAAAGTAGAGATTACACTTTATTCGAATTAAACTAATGATAAAATTGTGTAACACTCTAATGTTTTACTATGTCCTCGATTGTCACAGATGATGGAGGAGTAGTTTCCATCGCAGTATTTTCAAAAACCTTGAAGCTCTCCCCTACACTCTTATTTTTCACCCAAACATTGTTTTTCAATTTAGGATTGGGGCAGGGAGGGAAGCAGGGATCAAGAAGTGGAAACTGCTCAGTCCAATTACAACTTACAACTAAAAAAAGAAGGAAACGACTACAAGCTGCAAGCAATAGCATTATTACAATCGTTACAAACAAAGATGTCTGAGACAATCCCAACCAAGTAGGCAAGAGATAAAAAGAAAAGTCTGGATATAGCAAAAGCTGCAACAAGGTACACCAGATACCAGAGAGATACTAATCATATTATAGCTAATTAAATTTGGGATGTATAGACTATAGAGAGGTGTATATATATTGTATCTTATTGTAAATTTTTGAGTAGCAGCATGTTTTATCATGCTGGTTAAGGTTGGCGTCGGTGCTTGCTTTCGTGTGCGGAACATTTTACTCTTTTTAGCTGTACATTCCGCAGTGTATTTAAACGAACAAATGGCATTTTTAAAGTTTCTGTTTAAATTAGGTCATGCAATCTTTTATGGGGGAAGGACATCCTCTCTTGGGGTCAATAGTAAATCCAAATAAGGTCTAGAACCAAATAAGGGTTCGGGGATGAAGGTACAAATCCAACCTAAAAGAGATTGAACGTGCCCTAATAATAGGCCTCTACTCTATTTTGATTGTATTCATGTGCGCTTTCTGACTAACATGCAATCAATAGGATTAACTCTAAACCTGTTTATCTATGTTGGTTGAATATTACCCTTCCCCCAACTATTAAAGTGCCTAGCCCACTAATTAACCCGCACCAGGTGGACATATGAGAAATTCCCCCAACTATTTGATGTGTATTTTCCTTTCCCTTTGACAATTGGAGCTTTCTTGCGAGTATTTGGTGAAGGTTTTTTAATTTTCACGCCTTGTTGCGCGAGTTTAGAGGGAGCTTTCCTTTTTGTTTCCTTCGAACGAGCCTTAGGGGATGAGAAGACTAATTTTCTTCTCACTGCTTTGTTTTGGCCACTAGGAGGAGTAGTAGTGGTTGAATGCATCAAAGGCTTAGGTGGACTACGAGCGGTGGCGGCTTGAAGTTGAGATCAAGCCTTTTTTAATTTGCCCTTATCCACGCATTTATCCAAGCATTGTAAAAGGAAGATAATACAACACTCGCTTTAGGATTTTGTAAAACCCACCTAGGAAGACTTGACCAATATTCCATCCAACAAGGAATTCTTTCGGGTTTAAAAATCACATCTTTAGGGGCATCACAATCTTGTGGGGAAATGATTTGTTTTATCCCGTATTGTCTCATTACCCTACAAGGAAAAATATAAGTGGTACTAGATAGGCCTAGAAGCCTAATATAAGGGCAATTGAAACTATTTCCCACCATACTACTTATGTTCCACCAAGGAATCACAAAGCATACGTTGGGAACCCCGTGACAGAAAAACGACGTCCATTCTTCTTCATTCTTATGCTTTTAAAGAATTCAACGTCCAGGGAATGTCCTTACCCCGTTAGCTTCAAGATTTTGTGGTTGATCAACAATTCGCAGACGCTCCATGAGCCAAATCGTAAAAAAAAATGAAAAAGAAAAAAAATTATTAGTTTGCGATTTACACAAGCAGGTGGCGCGCACATCAATATCAGTTGCACGCGCCAACCACGCGCATCACAGAAGATTGCGTTGGTCCTTCTAGCGCAACTTCATGACTTGCGCTGGTATACGACGTAAAAAAAAAGAGACGTACGTGTAATAGGAGTGGACTTCCCGTGAAATCGTTTTTGTTAGGGTCCCCTATGAGGCGATTCAAGCATATAACGGTTTTCGCTAAAGCCAAAGGAGCGGGTGAATGACATCCCTCTATTTTCTCTGCTATGGACACCATGGAATAATCTCCATATTCTTTGCCTGTCCTAAGTAAACAATTAACAACAAGACAATAACATAAAGCACGAATTTTAAAGCGTTGGTTAGTTATGTTGTCACGAGGGGCGACGAAGTGTTTAATAAATTGGATCAAATTCACGTCTTCTTCACTTCTAATTTTAGTCATATCATTGTCAGACAAACCAAAAAATCTTTGGAATATAGGTTTGGAATTTGACAGATAGGGGCATAGGTCACAGGGATAGTGTTTGTAGGGAAGCCTATCAAGGCCTCAAACTCACCAGGAAGTGGGACAATCTTGTCCCCTTTAAACAAGAAAAGATGATGGTTAGAGTCCTAATGGTTGACGGTGGCATGAAGAAAATCAAAATTGATCACGAGTTGCATATAGTTCAATAAAGGGTCTAGGTGGTAAATTTTGAAGGCTAGTTTATCCTCGGTTGAGAGGGAGGTGACCCATTGCTTCAAGCGTTGTTCAAAGGTTTTCACCATTGTTCAAATAAAAAAAAGAGGGAATTTAGAGAGATTTATTCTTTTTAGATTCTTATTACTAAGCGAATGAATACGAGATACTTAAAAGCCTACACGAAATCGCGTTTAAATAGTAAATAGACCCAAAAGAGGCAAAATTTTGGCAATTTTCGCTAGAAGGAAAGTTCACCAGCAGGTGTCGCGCGCAACCAATTCACATGTGCGTGACAGTCGCACACAACTCCTACAGTTGCGCGTGTGTGCTCTGTCGCAACATGTGAGTTAGGATTATTTCCGTATCTTGAACTACATAATGACAGAATCCCACGAGATCTTAAGGCAAATCATACGCTTACCTTTTACTAACCTTTGTGTCCTTTTCCTTAATATTTTCTTATTTTTTCATATTCTCTTTTTTATTTTCCTTTACTTTCTTTTTCTTTTTTTTCTTTTTTCCTTTCTTTTTTCTATTCCCCTGTTTCCTTTTTGTTATTTTTTCGAGGGGGGTAAGTCGGGAACCTTTCCCTACCTTGGAAAATTTTTTGCTTGGAAATTTTTTGCAAATTTTTATAAAAAAAAATTAAAAAAAAGAGAAAAAGGTAAAAAAAAATATAATAAAGAAAAAAATTTACACATGGAAACAAAAGAAAATGACATATATACAACAAACGTGTCATATGTACAACAAAAAATATATACATTTGTTTTCTAAAATAAAAACAAAGTGTGTACAAAGGAAGTCAGGATGGTCGGCGACTCCCAGACAGCTGCTGCACATCTTCCAAAATCCGAGCGAAGATTAATACATAAAATATGTAATAACTTCGTTAAAAGAAAAATAAATAATAAACTTACCGCGACCATTCGATGATCACGACATGAAAAAGTGAGGAGAGCTCTCCGATAAGCAGCTCGGAAAGCGCGCAAAGTCCTCACTATGCCATTCACGGTTTCTCGCGGAACCTGTTCCAAAAGACAAGAATGGTTATCAAAAATGTATATGAAAAAATATATATAAATACATATGCATAGGGAACATACCGACTCAACCGTCTCAGGAACGAACGACATCCCCTCCTCATCCTCCGCTGCTGAAAGGATCTCACGAATTACCAACCCAACGGCATCGGTATACGTGATCTCCGCTGTAGGAGGCACCCAACCACCTAGCTGAACTCACTGAAAAATAAATAAAAGGGTCAAAGTTCCGAAAAATAAATATAAATAACAAAAGAGAGTTAAAGTACAAACCGGAACAAAAGCTCGGAAAGGAGTCATCCTGGATGCAATGAAAGTCGGATACGATGCATCCGGCCAGCTGCTCTCTAGATAACCAAGGATCGCCTGAGCTCGATCCTCTGTAGACAGCAAGTCCGGACGTAACATCCGGATCGGAGGATCCACGGGAACCAGGGGCTCCTCGAATGCAGACTGTCAGAGAACATACTCGCCTAAAAACCAAGCGTCTTTCCTTTAAAGGACTAGAAGTCCCTGATAAAGAGCCCGGAAACGGCAACGAATCATGCCGGACCGGACAGCCTCAGGGACTCCGACGATCAAACTCCAAGGATGGAGATCGATCTACAATCACAACCACATGAAAAATCGTCAGAAAATAAATAAAATCAAAATATGCACATGTAGTTGGAATACTCACCGACACATGAGTAGCCGAAAGGATCCTCTAGCGAAAGTCACCGGCAGAAGTGGCTTGTCTCTTCTTAATCGTGACCAATCGATGACCGATAGGAAAACAAGCAGCCCCAAGCATCCTGGGGGCTAAGAAAGGCAGGTATAAGTATCCCTAAGCCTGTAACCGAGAAAAGATAAGCCTAAAGGAGAAAAGCAAAAGTAATAACCGAAAGAAGCTTAAAATACGTACTTCAAGGATACGACCATGCCACGTAAGGGAGATCCGAGGCACCTTAGTAGCTGCCGCGGAATCCATCACCCGGGTCGCCTTGCCCAAAGCTGTATGCATACGGGCATACGACACCTCTGCCCAACTCAGGTTACCTACTTGCCCCAAATCACTAAGGCAAATAAGTAACTTAATGGTGAAACGTTCTCCTCGATCACTCAAGATAGTGACGGAAAGAACGTGACCAATGTATCTCCGAGCCAGCTGCTCAGGTGTACTCTATCGATCAAGCTCATCAGCCGATAACTCATTGGCAAGAACTGAGTACAAACAAGACTGCGCATACACGTGAAGGGCCGACGCAAGACAGTCCCCCACAAGGGCGCACAGTCTCTCGTCTGACCCCTTAACGAACTCTATGGTTACGGTCTCGCTTCCTAAAGGAAAACGCGTAATCATAGAGAAATCAAAAGGGATAACTGTCATCTCTCCCCATGGAAAGTGGAAAGTGTTGGTGGAATCCCACCAAAACTCCAGCAATCCACGGAAGAAAGCTGACAACGCAGGCTGACTCGATAAATCTCAAAGAGCCGCCAGCTGGGAGTCGATCCCCGAAAGCGCCGCAATCTCCTTTTCCACCTTGAGAAAACTCTCAAAACGGGCTCGCACGTCACCAGAGCCGTATAAACGCATGCTAGGCTCACTCTAAGGAAAATAAAAAAAAATAATAAAAAAACGGTTATGGTTTAAAAAGGAGAAGAAACAAAGAAAAAGAGAAAGAAACAAAGGCACGAAGAACTTAGGATGCCGCGCCACCCTCTGATCGAGACATGATGGTCTGGGTCCCACTTAAGGACCCTAGGGTCCCAGTTGGGAGGAGCCTCCCAAACCACATCCTCCTGGCGACGTCGATCAGCTGCGACGCGTCGCTCTCAAACCTCCTCTCGAGGACGGGTCACCCTCTTTCGAGGGCGAACCGCCTTGTCAAGATCCCTTGAATCTCCTCAGCATTGACGAATGGAGGCGAGTCCATGCTATGATTGATAAAGTTTCTTTATTAGTTTACTTTATTTCCTAAACTAAACTAATACACGTATTCTAGACCCATTTCGGCAGCATAACGACTGCCGATAGGGATAAACACGAAAATCGAATGCCACCCATACGTGGGGGCTACGATACCTGCAGTTAAACTTAGTAAATGGGGGCTTCTAACACCTAGAAAAGCCATCCTATACTAGTTTCAACTCAGTATTCAAGGGATTGCATTTCAAAATCTCAAAGTATCAACTACTCCTAGACGAATAACAGTAATATAAACATGATTATCGTCTGCCAAACAATTTTGAAGTTTGAACATGGCAAAAGTAAGATAAGAGTATGTTTCGCGCCATTTTTCAACAATTCAAAATTCACAAAAATTAATTATGAAAGTAATATTGGTTCCATCACTGTAATCTACTTCATAATCAACAATTATAACAAAAATGAGCAAGAAAAAGCAATAAAATCAAGCAAAATTCGAAGAAAAAGAGCAAGAACGAACTTGAACAAAGAAATGCTCATATAAGGTTCAATACATAAATGTAGGGAATATTTCAAGCATTACCCGTAGCTCGAACCCCACTGTGATCATACACTAAAGTATGGTGGCGTCCAAAGGGAAAGAAAATAGAGCAAAAGAGTCGCCAACAAGTTTTTTTAAGGAACTTGTAAACCGTTCACGAGGTGAAGGTTACACCCCTTAATGATCCAGGAGATCGTCAACTCCATAAGGTCTTGAACCAAATAGGGTTCTGGGATGAAGGTACAAATCCGACCTAAAAGAGATTAAACTTGCCCTAATAATAGGCCTCTACTTTATTCTGATCGTATTCATGTGCGCTTTCTAACTAACATGCAATCAATAGGATTAATCCTAAACCTGTTTATCTATGTTGGCTGAATATTAATGCACAAATAAACTATTATTGACGATCACTCGAATTATAATAAAATTAGCCCTAAAAAAAATTAATAAATTATCTTATTAAGCGTGATTACAAGTACCAATTCCCTTTAAACATGCATAAAAGGCATGATCAAGCAATAAAAATAAATATAAAGCAACATAATATTAATCATAATAACAATTATAATTATCATAATAATCATGTTAAAGCATAATATTAATAGCAAGATCCTAGGCATGATACTAACAAGATTAATAACAAACCCTAGCATGTCACTAAACAATAAAAATCAAATCTTTAACCTTAACATGATACTAACAATCATAAATATTAGGAAGAACATAGGAAGCATCATACTTTTAATCATACTTGATATTAATGTTACCCTAGACATGATACTAGGAATTAAAATAACAATTTAAGCATGATTTCTATATCATAACATCAATAAAAATCACTAAAGTACTTACTTGGATGCCTCGTACCTCTTTCTAATAACAAAATACACACGTTTTTTAACTTCAAGGAAAATAATAAACAAAGAAATAAATTAAATAATTGAAAGAGATATTTGGGACCAAACCCTTAGAAATTAAAACCTTTCACGTCTAGGGCGAAGGCAACTTTGAATATGGCTAGGTGTATCTAAGTCTTGCGAATGCGGAATTTTGTATTTAAGAGAAGCTAGTTTAGAAAAGAGAGAGAGAGAGAGTAATCAAGAGTATCTTGATGAGAGTTGGTGAGAATTGATGAATAAAATCGGGGTTTTTAGAAGACTATTTATAGAGAAAATCAGTCAAAAAGATAAAAAATCAAAACAGAGTTCTGACGCGTAAAACGAGGTTAGCGCCAGACGCTGACATTAGCGCCAGGCACCAAGCTTAGCGTCAGGCACTAATGCTGGCGTTTGGCGCTAACTTAATTACTGACGCGTTTTCTTAAAATCAGATAGAAATTGCCGTACAGGAGGATAAAATCTTATTTTCCTCAAAAACGTTCTTTTATTCTGATTAAACTCTAAAAGTCAACCAAAAGTCAATTTATCAATGCTAATTGAATTAGGAATGAAAAGAACCTTCTAGAAGAATTTAGAAGACTAAAACCATTCCTTATTGCATTAGGAATGATAAATCCATATTAGGCCCTCCTCTAGATCATTGGGCCGCATATAAGGCTTAAACCGGGCCCGGTTCAGTAAATTGGCCATAACTTCCTCAATATTCATTATAATTGAGCTTATAATATATCGTTGGAAAGCTATTTTCAAGTCCTATCCAACTACAATACTATTGGACCCATATCATAGACCAAAAAAACTAGATTGTCTGTTTTCTTAAAATAGGTTTTCAAAAAGAGAGAGAGGAGAAAAGAAATTAAAACTATCCGCAACACTAAACTTTCCACACTTTCACTTCATTCGATTATGATTCGACGTTAAAAGTACTCATCACCGGGTTTGGTTTTGGTGAGACACAAATTGGTGTCTACAGAAGCCCCCACTTTAACTGAGTTTCGAGAAACGCAAGTTTCGAAAACAAAAGTCAAAGTAGCGATAGGGACGGAGAATGATTCAGAACGTTCTACGATCCTAAATCACTCTTGTAACGCCGATACCTGCAAAATAGCGTTAGTTAAACAGATAAGAGAGTTAAGAAACGCGTATCTTGTACCGTCGACCACACGTCTCTGAAAATAACCAATTTTCTGCCGTTTTTATTGTATTGATGACCTCCTACAAGCTAGAGAATGCCATCCCACTTGAAAACTGATATGCTTGTAACTGTCTCCAATTCTGCCTTGACAATCTTCCGCAAGCCAGGGAGCACTATCGAAGATTGCTTCGCTTGAAACGATCCTCTTCCGCTTTGTGACCATGCTTCACATCTTAGGGAACACGATCGAAGACAACTTTGCTTGAAATCACCTTTATTTGTTTGTGAAAACCCTCCGCAAGCTAGGGAATTCTTTCGAAGATACCCTCACTTGAAGCTATCCTCATTTGTTGCGATAATATTCCAAAGAAAATTACCAAAGACCCCCGCTTGTTGATCATTAAAAAGCTCGCTTGAACTTTGCTTCCGCTATGCCTGTACGTCGGCGCTTTGCTGCTTTGAATCTGTATGTCGGTGCCTTTTGCTTAATTATGAACCAGTATGTCCGTACCTTTCTGAATGAACCGATATGTCGGTGCCTTTTGCGATGAGCCAATGCTAAGACGCTTTAAGCTAAGTGAGACGATCTTTCATCAGGTCGATCACTTTATGTAATCAAGCCAATTACTAAACATTGTGTCAAATTGCTCAGAGGGGCTAACTGGCGTACCAAGGAACCCAAAACATATACTGCATTAGGTTGGAACAACCGTACTGAGTGGCTGAACATTCTAGCGCCGCTGAAATAACGTCAGCGCCACTTATCTGGCTGTAGCGCCAGACGTTGGAGCTAGCGCCAGGCGCTAAAGCCTATCGACTGACGCCAAAGTCTGACGCTTGGCACTAGAGTCGGGTTTTCCTTAAATACCCTTCTCTTCTTCATTTTCGCTGTTGTTGTTCGTGTTTCTTGCTCAAGAATTCTCATAACTTTGGTTGATCCGTTCTTGCTCGTTTCTCAACCAAATTCGCTCAAATTTGTTGCAAATCAAAGCTTATTCCATCCATTTTCCCGATCTATGTAATTTTCCTTCAAACTCACACCGGTTTTAATGAATTTTGGATGTATTTATTCCCGAATTTCTTGAAAATTCGAAACTGAGAATGCTTAATTCTCTTTGTTTATCAAATTTTATTCCATGAAATTTCTTGATTATGTTTATATATTTCCTTGGGAGTAATTTGAGACTTGTTTGACTCAATTTGGTGAAGAAATGAACAAATTGCCATTGTTGAACCTCTTAAGGTTGGGAAAACAATGTGGCTTGTTCTTGATGTTTTTGCTAGAAATTCTTGTCCAATTTGTCACAATAATTACTATAGCATTGCAAGAAATTGTTTGATTTCTTGAAAAATGTCGTTATGCTCAATTTGAATTTGTGCTCTGTTTTAGTACTACGTACTCTGTTTTATGTGAACATAGTATCATGCGGCTAGGCGAACCTTAGATACCATAAAACTTTAATTTATGATAATTCTGCACAATGTAGCATGACTAGATAGCGAGGTTTCGGTTCACGGTCCTGAGACGTTCGACGGGAGTATGAGCCCGTAGAGGACGATGTCGAACCGTCCACTTCGCTCAGCCGACTCCCTGAGTGAGATGAGCGGACCTTGTACTTTTCCCCCGTCCATCACATTTATGAGAGGGTGAGACGGGGAATCACAGTTGGGAGGACGCGCTGTCATGGTTCCGGCTGTGACGACTTGGGCGATCTGTAAAAGATGTACATCGCCAGAGATGATCAGACGAGACTTCTATGGGAGTCTTGCGGGCTTACTGCGCTGTTCGAGACCTCCGAGGCAATGGTTGCCTCTAGCGGGGGTCACCATGTAGTTCGTGCTCTGGTGGAGTTCTTTTGGGACACCACCAACACTTTCCACTTCCCCTGGGCTGAGATGATGGTCACTCCTACCGACTTCAGTCTCATCACAGGAATGGAGTTTAGCTCCGTGCCATTGTCGTTCCACAGTGGGATCGACGTCTTTTCTCCTAAGGTTGAGGAGCTGTTGGGTCCGATTGCTATTCGGGCTCGAGCTGAGGTAGAGTCGACTTAGTTAAGTGCTAAGGGGATTTGCCGCTCGACTCTAGCAGCGACTTTTGATGATGGTGCGACTACCCGAGAGCAGTGGGTGCGCATCTTTAGACTCATCTTGCTGTCAAGGACGTTTTTCCCTGACAAGGGTAGTAGGGCACTGCTTTAATACCTTCCTGCCGTCCGCGATCTACACCGGATCGGGACTTACGACTAGGCCAGCTTGGCCTATGCTGATTTCATCCGAGCGCTGCGGGACTCGTTTCGACATCGGTCCTTTGGGGTGAATGTCGCTCTATCCGGCTTTTGGAGGGTCGTAGAGGTATCCTTTATTCCCTATAAAATTTAGCTCTACATTTTAGTTGGCATTTGCTGATAACTTTAGCTTCTTGTAGATCTGGTTCTACGAGTACTTCCCCTCAGCTGTGCCGGCGAGACCGTCGCTGCGCAGGCTTCTAATTAGCGCTTCCTGGGGTAGCCGCCGTGTGGGGATGTCCATTGCCTATGTCTTAGATTGGATCATCTCGGTATGATTCTTTTCTTATTTGACGTTTTGTGATGCCTTAGATAGATTCTTGACTGATTGACGCTCTTTGCAGGAGCCTGAGGTGTTGTACCGACCGTGGGTCGACCTGGCAGTCCCTAGGTTAGTCGCGCAGTATTCTGCTGAGCGTCGCTATTTCTTAGGGACCTATGGAGCGGATGCATATCTTGGAGAGAGGGTTTCTATTCAGCATTCCTCCGACACCTTTGCCGTTCCTGCTCCTCCTCCACGTCACATGTTTAACGCCACGAGGTTGGTGAACATGTCAGAAGGAGCTGGTACCCCTTGGCGATCTTACACGATCCCTGGGCGATGCTATGGGGAGGAGCTACTGCCGTTGTAAGCTCCAGTTCCTGTACCTGCTGAGGATGTGGCAGTACGATTTTTCAGCTTTTACCTTAGGTTAAGTAGCACCCAAGTAATGCTTTACTGATTTTGTTTTGCCTTGTCATGATGATGTTGTTGAGTTCGTGCCACCCCGTATGTGTATCCATTATCAGGGGACATATGGGCCGATTGAGGAGATGATTCCTCAGGCTCCTGAGGACGAGCGCTTTGTGGAGCGGTCGATTCCTCGCCACCAGACTCGGGTAAGCTTGTTTATTTGCAAATGTTTGTCCATATATGTTATGTATGTTTACTGACTTTATTTCTTTGACAGTTCTCACGCGAGGTGGTTTTAGCGATGGCACGATGCATAGATGCCTTCCGGAGCCAGCTTGTCCGGATGAGGAACGTGGCTACCTGCCGTCGAGACGATGCCGTTCAGGAGTTAGTCTTCCCTTCATATGTTTTTGTATTACCGCTTTTATTTTGCCTATTTCTGATCTTAGTTTCTTTTGCAAGGTCAGCCCATTCCTTCTCGTACCTGCACGAGACCTAAGGCGCGGAGGGATCCGGCGAGGTCTAGCTCGAGACGTCGCCGCACCGGTTCAGGAGGTCGGGGCGGTCGTTCTGAGGCTGCTCATACCGAAGCGGTAGAGGGCTCAGGCTCTTCCTCTGAGGGTGCACATGCTGCGCTGGTAGGCCAGGAAGAGGCTACCTCGGCTCTTAGAGGTGCTCGGATGTACGAGGTCGGCTCGTCATCGCAGCAACCTCCGCAGCCTCAACCTCAGGTTGATCTTGGGTGGACGGGCCCCATGTTGAGTTTTCCTCCTCTCGAGGAAACCGGAGCTGGTGCTGGAGCTGGAGCTGGTGGAGAGGTTACTCCTCGTACGATGGAGTTTCATGAGATGATGGGTGTACATCCCCCGGCGCCGTAGCTTATTCCTGTGCTTTTTATTTATTTATTTTGACTTTGTATAGAACTTTTCCTTTTATTAGACTCATAACTTAGACATGCTTTGTATATACATATTATGAGTTTATTCTTTATTTATCATGTTTTTTCATTTATTATTATTATTATTACTATGTGCATGTTTGTGTGTGCAAGAAATGTGAAAAATAATTTTGCGCAAAAATTCCGTCATATTTATTATTGATGGAGGATATCCGACTTTCTCCCCAAAAAAAGAAAAAATGAAATAAGGAAAAGTCAAATAAAATAAAAACTTGGAGGTTAGTCCAAATAAGATCAGAAAAATAATATAATTAATATAATAGTATATTATTTAAAAGAGAGGAATAAATGAATATTTTAGAAAAATATAAGGAAACCGTAAAGTCATTAGCAACTCGAATTAAGTCAAAAACGCGGTTTTTTAGAAAGCGCGTACGATGAGGTATATTGGCGCCAGCTGGCGCCTCGCGTTTTGGTGTAGCGCCAGGCGCTACACTTAGCAGATAGTTGGCGTCTGGCGCTAAAGAGCGCTGACTCCTAATCCTTCCCAGATTAAAACTGCTCCGATTTTATGCATAAATAGCCCCCTGACCAGCCGATTCTCTTCATAATTTCAGCAAATAAAATATTTCTTAGCTTTTAGAAAAATAACATCATGTCTCTAGTCTCCAAAAGTTTTACCAACTACACCCATGAATGGTGTCAGTCTCTTAATTCTAAAGAGAGAAAAGAACTAGATGTATTTCACTTGGGGGGTATTTATGGCATCAAAGGGGTAGATACCGCTCTAGAATATTGGGATAATAATAGTTGGAGAGACTATGCTTAGTCTTGATGAATTAAAGAGAAATCCAAAAGCACCTTTTCGGGGTTCTCCAATTTTATTACAGGTAGAAAAATAATATTTTTAATTACAGAAATCAAAAATATATTTTTGTATAGTAATAATAATTTATTTGCATTGCAATTTTTACAGATGTGGCTAATGGAAAGACTGGAGTTAATTAGCCCTCCAGACAACATTGAGAAGTATACTCCAAATTGCTTCGTGAGGAGGAAGAAACGCTTCCCTAAGATGGGGCGCCATGAATGGATGAAGGTCTTTGAGTCTTGTAATTTTGCCATCAAGTGGGTCATCCCTTGGTTGAAAATAGAAAGGATGGTTGGTGTCAACAAGCAACCTTTATGTCGTCTTCCAAGCTTGTCCCGTATGACTTTTTATTATCCCTGCAGGGTAAAAAGATAATACGGCCTACTTCAGACTATTCCTTTTGGTGATCTTCGTCGTCCCTACGAGTTCCCTGTCTCCCAGGAAGTAGACAAATTTGATGCTTATTGGAGCGCTAGACCTTTATGGGAAGTAATTACCCAAAAGGTTCCTCCTTCTTTGCCCAATGATGTAAAGAAGTGGCTTCTGAAGAAACCTTCAAAGGACGTGAAGAAAAATCAGAGTAAAACTGATGTGAAGAGCCGTCTAGGTGACAAGGTGATTCCTGTTAAGGAACGCTTAGGTGAAAGAATTAAGTTCAAAACACCTATAATGCCTAAAAGGAAGAGTACTGCGAAAGATAAGGGAAAAAGTAAAGCTGACACCACAGAAAAGAAAGCTTGGGTAGAAAAGAAGCATGAAGTCTTAGCTGAGGGGGAAACTATTTACTCCAAGATTGAATGTAGTTCTCTATAGGATGCCTACTAACTAAGTTTATGGATGAGGAAGAAGAAGCAGACAAAAATTGGAAAAGGGTTAAGAAAGAGAAAGAAGATTAAGAGCATTGCTTAATTTCCAATTATTAGACTTAGTTTTTTTTTTATTATTTAAATTTAATTTACTTAAGCTTTATTTAAATTCCATCAATAATGTAATTTATTTTATTAATGAAATTAAAGCTTTTAATTAAATTATTTACTTTAAATTTATTTTAGTAAAGCAATGAAAACCGAAAAATTAATATTCCAGAAATTTTTTCAAGTACGGAAGTCAAAAATTTTCCGAAAACACCGAAATATACCCAGACATTTATCTGTAAGTTGGCGCCACAGATCTGCGACTAGCGCCAGCTGCGGCAGTCTAGTGTCAGGCGACGGTTGCCATCGTCTGGCGCTGATGTTCATCGGTTGGCGCCAGAATTTTTTTTTGTGACGCCGATGTTCCGTCGATCTTCTGTCGAATTTTTATTAATACTAGGATGCGAGATTTTAAAAAATAAAGTGGCCGCACCCGTAAAGGGTTGCCTACGTATCCTTTCTTAAGGAATCAGGCCAAACGTAGCTCTCTTGAGTATCTTACTCAAGTAATTATGGGTAGTACTTCTTAAGTTGGTCAAGATTTGTCATGTTCGAGAACACATTGCCATCCATATCAGTTAATTTTTCTGCACCTCCTAACAGGATTGTTTTGACAATGTAGTGTCCAGACCAATTAGGTCTAAATTTTTCCCTTAGATCTAAAACATTTTCCCTTAATGCTTTTAACACGAAGTCTCCTACTTTGATGTTTCTTGTCTTGACCTTCTTATTAAAATGCCTAGCCATACGAGTTTGATAACACTGAGTGTGATGTAGAGCTTCTAATCGTTTTTCATCGAGTAGAATTAGCTCTTCATATCTTGCTCTAGTCCATTCAACTTCATCGAGTTTGCTCTCTAACGCAATGCGTAGCAATGGAATCTCTAGTTCGATAGGTTGTACGACATCCATTCCATAAACCAAGGATAATGGCGTATTTCCTATTGATGTGCGAATTGACGTGCGATAACCCCACAATGCGAAGTGAAGTTTGTCAGGCCAATCCTTATAATTTTCCGTCATTTTCTCGATGATAGTCTTTAGATTTTAGTAGCTACCTTGACTGCTCCATTTGCTTGAGGCCTATAAGGGGAAGAATGATGATGTTGAATGCCATATTTTTGTAGCAATTCTTCACATTCGGCTTGAAAGTGAGTTCCATTGTCACTTATCATTTCATGTGGGACTCCGTATCGACAAATAAAATTTCTCTCGATAAAGAGTGCTACATGTTTTGCAGTGAGTTTAGCGTATGATTGCGCTTCGACCCACTTTGTGAAGTAATCAATTGCCACTAGGATATATTCGTGGCCTCCTATTCCTGGGGGAGTGATTTTGCCGATGATGTCAATTCCCCATGTAGAGAATGGCGATGGCGACGTGTAGGTGTAGAGCAAGGATGGAGGAACATGTTGTAAATTGGCATAGATTTGGCACTTAGGGCATCTTTTTACGTATTGATGGCAATCCCTATTCATTGTAGTCCAATAGTATCCTTCTCGCATTATCTTTTGGACTAACATTTTGCCATTTATGTGAGTTCCACAAATTCCTTCGTGGACTATCCTCATTGCTCTTTGGGCATCCTTTTTTCCTACAAATAAGAGAGCTCGGCCCTTAAGTACCCTTTTATGTAGCTCGTTATCTATGAGTACATATTGGGAAGCCAAATTTAATGCTCGTTTTTCTCTTTTGTCAGCATGGGGAGGGTATTCTCCTTTGGTGACATAATTGGGTATATCCGTGTAACACGGTTCTTCTTCTTTTTCTTCTTCGTCTTGGACTACTTCATCATCTTCTATAGCTTGAATATATGCTGGTTTGTGCCTTTTTTCTATAGTTAGAGGCATTTGCTCAATTTTCGTGGGAATCCTAACCATCGAGGCTAATCTTGCCAAGGCATCAGCAAATTGATTTTCTTCCCTAGGTAGATATGTGTATTCTACCTTCTCTAACTGATTAGTAAGAGTTTCCAGATAGGTTTGGTAAGGGGTCAGACTTTCGCTCCTTACTTTCCACCTTTTGGATATTTGATTGATGATTAATGAAGAGTCCCCGAATATCCGTAACTTTTTTTACTCCCAATGCCAAAGCTATTTCAAGGCCTACCACGCATGCTTCGTATTCAACAACGTTGTTGGTAACGTCGAAATCAAGCTTTATGGAGATTGGAACATGCTCTTCTTTAGGTGATACTAGTAATACTCCAACGCCACATCCTTTTTGGTTTGAGGCTTCGTCGAAGTATAAGGTCCAAGTATCATCTTCAGTGACCATTAAGTCTTCATCTGGAAACTCATTGTCTTGTATTGGCGTCAAGTCTTATATTAGAAAGTCCGCTAGAAAGTCTGACACCACGGATCCTTTGATAGCTTTTTGCGGCATATACCTTACATCAAACTGAGCTAAATTGACTATTCATCTCGATATGCGTCCATTGAGTGTAGATTTCTTGAATAGATACTTGAGTGGATCTAATCGGGAGACTACAAAGACGGTATGCACTAGCATGTAATGTCTTAGCTTGGTTGTGGCCCACACCAAGGCGAGGCACAACTTCTCAAGTGGTGTATAACGTGCTTCATATTCGAGCGTTTTCTTGCTTAGATAGTAGATTGCATTTTCTTTGCCTTCTACTTCTTGTGCTAGCATAGCTCCCATTGTCTCTTTGGTAACTGTTAAGTACAACCTAAGAGGTATTCCGGGAAGTGCTGGTGCTAATACGGGAGGATTTGCGAGATAGACTTTGATCTTTTTAAAGGCTTTTTGACACTCGTCATCCCATATTAATGGTACATTCTTCTTAAGCTTTTTAAAGATTGGTTCGCATATCGTTGTCAATTTTGATATAAACCTACTTATGTATTGCAACCGACGAATAAATCCTCGAATCTGCTTCTTTGTTATGGGTGGTGGCATTGACATGATTGCTTTGATCTTGGTTGGGTCTATCTCTATTCCTCTAGAGCTTATGACATAACCCAAAAGCTTGCCCGAGGTGACCCCAAAAGCACACTTAAATGGGTTCAACCTCATATTGTATTTTCTTATCCTTTCGAAAAATTTTCTTAAGGCTACTTGATGGCCTGGGCGGTCTTTTGATTTTACAATCATGTCGTCCACATATACTTCGAATTCTTTATGTATCATGTCATGGAGTAAGGCATTCGCTGCACGTTGATAAGTAGCACCCACATTTTTCAACCCGAATGGCATTACCGTGTAGCAGTAAGTGCCCCATGGTGTTATGAAGGTTATTTTATCCATGTCTTCTTCCGCCATGAGAATCTGATTATAACCTGCATATCCGTCCATGAACGAGAGAAGTGCGTGATTTGTCGTGTTATCCACCAGAATATCGATGTGTGATAAAGGGAAGTCGTCCTTTGGACTTGCCTTATTTAGATCTCGATAGTTGACACACATTCTTACCCTTCCGTCTTTTTTCGGAACTGGGACGACGTTGGCGACCCATCGGGGTATTTAGATACCTTGATGAAACCTGCAGTTATTTATTTTTGGACCTCTTCTTTTTATTTTAAGTGCTACGTCGGGTTTCATTCGACGCAACTTTTGTTTTACAGGTTTCATTCTCGGAATTAGTGGTATAGTGTGTTGAGCTATTTCTCTATTAATGCCTGGCATATCTTCGTATGACCAAGCAAATATATCGATGAATTCTGTAAGTAAGTTAATTAAATCGGTTCTTTCTTGTTCATTAAGTGTTAGTCCGATTTTAACTTCTCTTTTATTGGTTGAATCACTTGAGATATCAACCGTCTCAGTTTCTTCAATTACCGATGTTTTCTTTTCGAGTGTTTCCATTGCTTTAATAAGTTCTTTGTCTTTTCCATTGTTAGTTAAGCAATGCTCATCATCTTGGGTTAAATAAGAACACAAGAAATAGGGAGAAGAAGTTATATTATTATACTCTGAGATCAATACATTAAAGAGTGATATGTCCTCAGGGACTTGATCACTAACTATTCTAGGAGAAGAGATAGAAGGGGAAGGTGCTACTACTAAAGACCTAGATGACTCTATAGGGAGAGACTCTGACTCTGACTCAGACGACTCTTCGAACATCGGTCCTTGCCCTGTTGTGATGGATATCTTTCTTCCACTTGGAGTAGTCACCTTGACGATCTTGCGCCACCCTTGTAGTGATCCTTCTGCTGGAGTGATTAGCTTCGAAGGATCGAAGTTTTCACTTTGTAGGGTTGTTTGAATGAGCGAGGAGTTATCCTCTTTGTATGTCGGCTCATCCTTTTCTCGCCCAAATAATAATTCCATGATGTTAAAGTCACAGCATGGGGGTGCTTTCTCCTTATGGACAGGAATTGGGATTTCATCTGTGAAACAACAATCCAAGAAAATTTCAAATCCCAGTTTCCTTATGTCGTTTACGACAAATGGTTCGGGAAATTCGTGGCATGGATAGTCCTCTCCTTCTTTTATGAATTGACCATTAAAGGTAAAAGGGTACTGATCCATTGGGATTGCTTTCTCTTGAATGCAAGCGTCCCTACGTGCCTTCGATTTGTCCTGGACTCGCTTAAGATCTTTCCGAGTCGGTTCGAAACCAAGTCCGAAAGTATCTAATTTAGGGAGGCTAGGTGGCTCCAGTGGTTTTGCTATTCCCTTTTTCCTTCCTAGGGTCATCCCAGGAAAATGTCCTTGTTTCTTCAGAATAGCATTCTTGATCATGTTAGAATGGGGGTCGTGGCAGAGAGGGGTCCTTTCATCCTCCTGGATTAAGGAGACCTCTTCGTTAAAGCCCCATAAATATTCATCATCCTCATCGTGCTCCACATTAATTATTGGGTTTTCTATAGACTTGATTCTCATAGGTGAAGCATCAATGGTGATAGGAATTCCCCCGACTATGGATTTTACTTGTTGGTGGAGAGATGAGGGGACGACCTTTAGGTCATGAAGCCAAGGGCGTCTCAACAATAAATTGAATAAAGCTTTGATATCCACTACTTGAAAAGTAGTAGCATGTTCTATCGCTCCCGCCGTTACATTCATGGTAATTTTTACCAAGAGCTTGACAACGAGTGTTGTCGTAGGCTCTTATTCCTTGTGTTGACGGGGTTAAGTCTTCATCCCTTATGCCTAGAATCCTTGCAGTTCTAAGTGGACATATGTTAATGGTTGATCCATTGTCTACAAGAGTCATAGGGACATTCATTCTCTTGCAAACTACCGTGAGATTTAATGCCTTATAGTGTTTGTCACCTTCTGGGGGTAAATCCTTGTCAGAAAAGGTGATCAAATTGATGGGACTAGGTAGATCACTCGTGAGGAAGTTAGCCAACCCCTCAGGAGTGGTGTCGGAATCTATTTCTATTTTTTCCAAGGCATTCATTACAACCAACCTATGTTCTCGGGATGTCGCCAGAAGTTTCCATACGTTCATTTCAACTTTTGTTTTCTTGAACTGTTTGACGATATCATTATCTTCAATGATAGGTATGGGAACTTGCTGTGTGGTTGGCATGGGTTGTGTTGAAACGGGAGGTTTCATTCTCCCGGATCTTGTGAGGACGTCTATTGATGAATCTTCTTCAACCCAAAAGTCATCCATAGCGTATGACGCTGAAGGTGGAGGTCCTACCATGTCTTTTAAGTAAACGTATTCTTCGTCGCTGTCCCAAACTCCATTAATACTTGCATCCTCTTCTTGTGGAACTTGGACTAGTTTCTTTTCATCAATCATTTTCTGAATTAAATCCTTGAATTTAAAATAGTTTTCGATAGTGTGACCTCCTGATTGATGATACTGACAGTAATATCTATCTGTCCTTTTCAATGATTCAAATGGTCTCGGTTCGAGAGGTTTTATCTCGCCACTCTCAGAGAGCATTTCGAACATTTGTGTATATGGGATCCCAATTGGAGTGTAGAGTCTATTACTCTTCTTGGGTTTTTCGATGACTTATAAAGGAAAACGTTTCGCCTCATAAGTCATTCCCATGGGTGTGAACTCTCTCTTAGGTTCATTTTTCGGGAGTGGAACCTCGTCATTTTTCTTCTAAAGTTCTTTTATAGCCTTGAGAGCTTCACATAGCAAGTGCGATCCTTCGATCATAGACAGTGTGAGCGATTGTATGTCCTCTTTACTTGCTGGTTCTGGAAAGTTATCCATGGCATCGAAAAAGATCTCCTCCTCTTCTTCGATGGCATGGATTTCTGTAATAGGTTTGATGAGAGACGAGGGGTCAACCTCGTTTTCCTCATTAGAAATAGCCAAGGAATGAGCGAGAGGCGCATTATCAATACTTGGCTTCTTACTGGTAGGGGGCAATGGCAGCTTGTTGTTGTCGATTAAGTCTTGGATAGCTTCTTTAAGCTTCTAATATAATAGTTCTCGGTGAGATGGCCCCTACCTTGGTGATACTTGCAATGTACATTGGGGTTCCAGTTAGCCGACCTCTTTTCGACTGGTGGGTCCCCAAATGGTCCAATAGGAGTTATAAGACCTTTTGCATTTAATCGATCAAATGCGGTGTCATAACTCATGCCAATAGGAGTAAAGTTCCTCCTAAATGGTTTCTTTTGTCCTTGATTATTCATAGCAAGGACTTTACCTAGGTGAAAAGTGCTAACATTGTTTGAGTGGGTGGTTTTGGAAGAAGAAGGATTGTCGTTCTTCTTGCCTTTCCAGCTACTGTTAGAGTTATTGTTTGCAGCTTTCAACTTAGTCAGGTCGTCTTCAATATTGATTCTAATGTCGTAGTCGGCCTTGAAGGTATGGAGATATTTTGATACTTGAGATGCTTAGAGTATTTTTCTTGAAGGTTTTTTATAAATAACCTTACAAACTCTTTTTCGCTTGGCACCTCAATCATCTTAGCTGAGGTTTTTTTCCCCATTTGTTAAAGAAGGAGGTGAAGCCTTCGTTCACCCTCTGCTTGAGGATGTCAAGCTCCCTATGGCCAGTCTCAACTTGAATGTTGCATTTATATCTATCAACGAAAGTGTTTGCTATGGACTCCCAGGTGGAGGTTTTTTCTTTCTCGAGAGCAAAGAACCATTGTTGGCAAACGGTCTCGAGAGATAGTGAGAACCGAGAGGGGAAAACCTTCTTGTCGATACCCTTAATACTCATTATTGTTTCGAAGGCTCTTAAATGAAAATAAGGGTTATCAGCTGCTTTGAATTTTGGGATGTCGTTGGCATTGAATTTCTGCGGAAGAAGATCTTTGTCCACCGAGACCCCTTGTGAACTAATCCCACAAAATTTTTAGTCGCTAGATATCTTGCTTAGACTCTCTTGCATGAGGTCCATCTGTTGTTGTTTCACGGGATCATCGATCTTAAGGGTTAGGAGCTTTAGTGCCTCAGTCACGGTAACCAGTTGGTTACTAAGCTCATTGACTTCTTCTTGCGTTGCCATTACTGTCCTAGCTTTCCTCTTACGAGCAATGGGTTTGTCAAAAAGTTGGACTTGTACGAAAAGATTGTCTTTGATTAACCGCCCTTCCTTTCTTGACCACGCGCTGTAATTTAAACCATTTTGTGTTTTAATTACTTGACTCGAATCGACCTTGACTTTACGGTTTTAAAGAGGAAAAAAAAATAGGTGCATATTTTGGCAAAAATAATGTATATTTTTTAGGAACCAAGTATGGTATTTAAATTGGAGGATTAATATCCGACTTACCCCCCTAAAAAAATGACGGAAAAAACGCGCATACAAGACTCTCTTAGACATATTCAAAGTATGTGTATTGGTGTGTGCGTTGAGTGTGAGTGACATTCTTGGACTCTTGTGTAAGACCATGGGACGTAGTGCCTAGACTCAATTAATGACTTAACAAAGTATTATTGATAGTAAAATTTAACCGAATTAATTAGCAAACTGTTTAATTAGACACAGAGTGGCGCTACAGTTCAGACTTTGGCGCCATTGTTGGAGCTTCGTTCTGAGACTATTTTCAGTAATATTAATCAACAGGAGTAAGCCTAAAGTCGTACTAGGTCAATTCTGGTTAAAGTATTAGACTTTATTTACTCAAATTAATTAGGCAAAGTTCTTTTAGTCATTAATTTATTTAATCTTAGCATAAGTCAAACAAACGGTTAGGAAAAACACATAGAGTATGCACAACAATAATGCACAATTAGTCAAGTAGGCATAGTATGATGCAATGAGTTTGCAACCTAACCATGGTTCTAGTTCTCTAAAGTTCGGGATATGGGTTAGTCAATAAAGGGTCCATGGTTAATTGTCCGGCTGCACCGCGCGGAAGCCTAACCGTGAAAGGTTGGCGCGAGTGGATGGGACACCGCGAGTTTTAGAAAAAACTCGCTTCCATGGTTTGGTGAATTCAACAATCTCGGATGTACCCTTTGTTGCTCAGAGGGTTATGTCCATATGTAAAACACATATGGGTTTCAGAAAAGTGAGAAAAACTCAATCAGGAAGTAGGATCGAGCAAAAAATGCGAAAAACTGGTCAAAATTAGAACGCATATTTCTGGCTCGGTATTGGAAGAATTTGGCGCTAGCAAACAGAGATTGGCGCCGGATTTTTGCTGTAGCGCCTGGCGACAGAGCTGTCGCCTGGTGCTACAGTCAAAATTTTTGCGCTAATCTTTGTTCGCTAACGCTAATTCCTACATGCCTCAGCAGCTTTCTGTACTCGATAAAATTTTCCAGTTTCGCGCAGTGTTATTTCAGTCCTAGTTGTGAAAGATATTCCTCAAATTTCCTACGTGTAAAAAATCCTACGTTTTAACTCATTACGGATGATCTTTCCAATGAGATCTTTTTTATGCATATGAAAATAATGTTAATCAAAATTACGCACATGAAATACTTAGAACGTTTCAAGTCTCATCCACTCATTCTAAATCATTGCCGAAATAAATTTCAGGAATTAAAATAGAAATCCTCCCCAGCGGAGTCGCCAAAAATTGTAGGGAATATTTCAAGCATTACCCCTAGCTCGAATCCCACTATGATCATACACTAAAGTACGGTGGCGTCCAAAGGGAAAGTAGATAGAGAAAAATAGTCGCCAACAAGTTTTTTAAGGAACTTGTAAACTGTTCACGAGGTGAAGGTTACACCCCTTAACGATCCAGGAGATCGTCAACTCCATAAGGTCTTGAACCAAATAGGGTTCGGGGATGAAGGTACAAATCCAACCTAAAAGAAATTGAACCTGCCTTAATAATAGGCCTCTACTTTATTCTGGTCGTATTCATGTGCGCTTTCTAACTAACTTGCAATCAATAAGATTAATCCTAAACCTGTTTATCTATGTTGGTTGAATATTAATGCACAAATAAACTATTATTGACGATCACTCGAATTATAATCAAATTAGCCCTAAAAAAAATTAATAAATTATCTTATTAAGCGTGATTACAAGTACCAATTCCCTTTAAACATGCATAAAAGGCGTGATCAAGCAATAAAAATAAATATAAAGCAACATAATAATAATCATAATAATAATTATAATTATCATAATAATCATGTTAAAGCATAATATTAATAGCAAGATCCTAGGCATGATAATAACAAACCCTAACATGTCACTAAACAATAAAAATCAAATCTTTAACCCTAACATGATACTAACAATCATAAATATTAGGAAGAACATAGGAAGCATCATACTTTTAATCATACTTGATATTAAAGTTACCCTAGACATGATACTAGGAATTAAAATAACAATCTAAGCATGATTTCTACATCATAACATTAATAAAAATCACTAAAGTACTTACTTGGATGCCTCGTACCTCTTTCTAATAACAAAATACACACTTTAGTAAATTTAAGGAAAATAATAAACAAAGAATTAAATTAAATAATTGAAAGAGAGATTTGGGACCAAACCCTCAGAAATTAAAACCTTTCATGTCTAGGGTGAAGGCAACTTCGAATATGGCTAGGTGTATCTAAGTCTTGCGAATGCGGAATTTTGTATTTAAGAGAAGCTAGTTTAGAAAAGAGAGAGAGAGAGTAATCAAGAAAATCTTGATGAGAGTTGGTGAGAATTGATGAATGAAAACGGGGTTTTTAGAAGACTATTTATAGAGAAAATCAGTCAAAAAGATAAAAAGTCAAAACAGAGTTCTGACGCGTAAAACGAGGTTAGCGCCAGACGCTGACATTAGCGCCAGGCGCCAAGCTTAGCGTCAGGCACTAATGCTGGCGTTTGGCGCTAACTTAATTACTGACGTGTTTTCTTAAAATCAGATAGAAATTACCGAACAGGAGGATAAAATCGTATTTTTCTCAAAAACGTTCTTTTATTCTGATTAAAACTCTAAAAAGTCAACAAAAGTCAATTTATCAATGCTAATTGAATTAGGAATGAAAAGAACCTTCTAGAAGAATTTAGAAGACTAAAACCATTCCTAATTGCATTAGGAATGATAAATCCATATTAGGCCCTCCTCTAGATCATTGGGCCGCATCTAAGGCTCAAACCGGGCCCGGTTCAGTAAATTGGCCATAACTTCCTCAATATTCATCAGAATTGGGCTTATAATATATCGTTGGAAAGCTCTTTTCAAGTCCTATCTAATTACACTACTATTGAACCCATATCATGGACCAACCAAACTGGATTGGCTGTTTTCTTAAAATAGGTTTTCAAAAACAGATAGAGGAGAAAAGAAATCAAAACTATCCGCAACACTAAACTTTCCACACTTTCACTTCATTTGATTATGATTCGACGTGAAAAGTACTCATCACTGGTTTTGGTTTTGGGGAGACACAAATGGGTGTCTACAGTAACCATTTTTCATGAAATTTGTTGCAAAACAGTCCTTAAACATAGTATAACAACATGGAAAAAACAATTTCAAGAATAATGGACCGAATCGAAAACCCCCAAATTTGAAATTTAGGGTTCAACGGTTCAAAAATCGTCCCAATTAAGCCTAAATCAAACGAAATATAGCAAAAAACTTACATTGGATTATGGAAACTATGAATAAGGGACGAGATCTACTTCCTTTAGCTTCGAAAAACAAGAAAATCCGAGCTTTCTAGAGAGAGAAAGGGGCAAAAATGGCGAAGGAAGGAGAAAGAAAGAGCGAAATGAAAATCGTGCTCAGCAATTTCATTTTACAGACATAAATTTCGCGCGCAACTGAATCTGTTGCGCGTGACATACAAGCACAACTCAAAATGATGCGCGCGCCTGGCTTACACGACCCACTGAGTTGCGCGCGGATACTTGATAGCGCTGTTCAGAAAGAATGCGGAGGTGTTTGCATTCTCAACGGACGAAATGTCGGGTATTAATCCAAAGATCATGGAACACTGTCTGAATGTCAAGAAAGACTCGAGACTAGTAAAGCAGAAGTTGAGAAATTTCTTCGTAGAGAAAAATAAGACTATCCGGGAAGAAGTAGACAAGCTCCTGGCTGCGAAGTTCATAGAACCTTGCGACTACCCAGAATGGCTAGCAAACGTAATGATGGTCAAGAAAGCCAATGGACAGCGGAGAATGTGTGTAGGCTTCACAGACCTGAATCGAGCCTGCCCAAAAGACTGCTATCCTCTACTTAGAATAGATCAGATGGTAGACTCGACGAGTGGGCATGCACTCCTGAGTTTTATGGATGCCTTCTCGGGTTGCCACCAGATTAGCCTGTATGAGCCAGACAGAAAGAAAGCTGCCTTCATCACAAATGGAGGAGTATTTAACTATGTCGCAATGCCTTTTGGCCTGAAGAATGCAGGGGCTACATTCAAGAAAACCATGGACAAGGTCTTTCTCGCTAGAAGGGGAGGAATGTAAAAGTATACGTAAACAATACCATAGTAAAGAGTCTGACAGCACAAGACCACATCTCTGACTTGGAAGAAACATTCAACACGCTGAACAAGTATCACATAAAGTTAAACCCAAAGAAGTGTGTATTTGAAATAACAACAGGAAAGTTTTTAGGCTTATTGGTGAGTGAAAGGGGAATCGATGCAAACCCAGAAAAATTACAAGCTGTTCTGAGTCTCCCAAAGCCTAAGAGTGTCAAGGTCACTAAAATGACCGGAATCTTGATTTTGATCCGTTTGATCACTTTTCAACGGTTTTTAAATTTCTTTGCATTTTGTAGTTTTTTTCTTCTTTGTTAGTTTTTTGCATCATTCTTGCATGCACACCGTGCTTTGTGTCTTCCCTAAGCATACGTTTTGAACGTTTTTCGTAAGAGTATCTTAAGACGTTCCGTGGTGGTGCTTTACGTAAAAGAACCCATAGACAGGTTTGTCATTTTACTGTACTGACGTTACAAATGTCCGGCTTTTCTTCTTTTTTCACGTCCGAAGCAAAAAGGAAGGAGTTGTCATGCAGCGTAAAAATGCAAAAGTTGTATCTTACGGCGCAAAATTGTACGGCGTAGGTTTTGCGTAAAATTTCACTTCAGCTCAAGCTTTGTGAGATCCACCTCTCGGAACTAAAAGGTGGAGGATTACTTTAGGCATTAGCTCATGAGTCGACAGGCGCGCCGAACCATCAGGAACAAGCACTTCTTGAATGGAAGCAAATACAGTATTTAGTGAGATTACTAACTTACCAGACAGTTAGGGTATCCGTCCACCCCCTGTACAAAGAAGCGACGAGACGATGTCGCGCCTATGTAGTCACGTGCCCCCAGTCCTGAGACACGTGTACTCATCTTGTGGAAAAAACTGTTGAGAGAGTTGCTGACTTTCTTCCCTCTCACTGGATTTGGAGATATGTCTCCAGTCCTGACACATGTATTTCTATCTTGTGGAGATCCGGCTCGAATACTGGACCCGACTCAAATACCGAAAACCCCTTTTTCATCTTTTTACTTTGTTAAAGTTAGGCTAAAGTTTCAATGACATATCGAGGTACTTTAGACCAACGATGACATGATTGAGAGAAAATCATCCCATTTTATATTTTTAAAACTGATCTCTTCTCATGACTTGGCATCACCCAGAACACCTTTACACGTAAAAGCGTTCTACAATTGCAAAGAGTCAATCTAGATTTTTTAGCGCGTTAAGACTAGGGAAAAACTTTTTTCTAGCCTTAATATCTACTTGTTTCGAACACTTAGCAAACTAAGGATCGTTTTCGCATCCTTAAAGATTTCTGAAAGATTCTCTATTCTTTAAGATCGCAGAATGAGTCTCGGATTTATTTTCTTGACTACTTTGATCATCGTCTATTCCAGACTCGATCAAAGTGGGGGCTAACTGTAGACATCTACTTTTGGCCTCCCGTCCCGACAGAAAGTGCAATGGCGATAAATTAAACCATCCTCGTGTTGGATCGAAGTGGAAAATGCTTATGGATAACTGGATAACCCAAAAAACACAAAAACTAGCCCAAACTAAATAAACAAAGCTAAAACGAGGTCTAATTAACTTAATCCGATCAATATTAGGCTTAAGCCCATGCTTAAAACCCAATAATGACAGATTTAGGAGCGCCTAGGTTAAATTTTAATGCTTCCGTAGGAAAATTCTCGCGCATCTCAATCAGCCGCAGGAACACCATCTTCAGTTGCGTGCGACACTCAGCCCAAACCCCAGAGATGCGTTTGCCGAAGATTCAGAATTTTATAAAGATATAGAATCGAATCTTACCATAATGTCGCGCGCAAGAAAATAAGTTGCGTTTCCCATATTAGGCGCAACTTAATCACTAGCACTGGGATGTCGTGCGCAACTCATCTAGATGCGCACGACACCTGTTGCGGCAGAATGTTCAAAACCCTAAAACTACTTATTCCCTATAAATAGAGGCGTAATCTGAGGCTTAAATAGACATAAAATAACCTAAAAACTCTGGCGAAATACTTTTTTATTTGTGCTACCTAAACCCTCTTGTCCTAAACACTCACCCCTTAATCTTTTGTTACTACGGTGGAGGTTCCCCAACAAGAAGGTGTCCATAAGTGTTCTAAACGGAGATCTAGCAAAGAGAAGTGGTAAATTCCCGAGCACTAAGATAAATCACATTTATTTTCTTGTTTAAAGAAACCTTAATTAATTAATTAGTGTTGTTTGATCATCTTTAAAGGACTAATTAATTATTTTCCCGTAGTATCTTGCGCTAAATAAAGATTAGAATTGGATAATTAATTGTTGGTTGATCACTTAAGCCAAGGCGAATATTGTTTATTTTCTTGTTCTTTTCACGAATTTGATTAAATAAAGAATAACGATGTTGCAATGTAATTCCTGCGTGAATTAACGTGTGTAAATAAAATCAACCACCATAGTTTTAGGTATCGCGTTGCATATATTGTTTGGTAATGAAATTGCAAAAAAGGAAGAGCTAGTAGAGGTCGTACTAGGGCTAGAATAGCGATTCCTCCCTAAAAGGAACGTTATTTTAGTACCCTCGCTCCCGAACTCATTTCTAGTTTATGTAGACCAATTTGGGGATGGGTAAACTTACTATTCGTGCTAATTATTCCATGAACTCCACATGGAAGAAAGGCATGAACGAGGTTTATATGTTTTCCTAAAACTTATTGGCGACTCCTACTTGTTTCTTACAAAAAAAGTGTGATGAGAGTATAGTTTCTAATTCAAGGTCTTCCAAACAGTCAAGAGTTCAAATCCTAATACACCCTAACAAGTGTAAAGTCCTAGGCTTTTAAAGTGGCCATGGGCATCTAAGGAAGGACCCCCTACGATGGGATCACCCTCCTTACACCATGCAGCCCATGCAAGGCACAAAAACTCACACAGTTGAGCTTTGTTAAATCTGCTTAAAATCCAACAGAACAGCTCTTGAAAGGAGGACATAGGGTCATCATTTAATAGCTCACGAAACTTGTTGTGCTGCCATATACTCAGAGCATGTTTACAGAAGAACAAGGCATAAACAATTGATTCACAGTTAGCACTACAAATCAAGCACCTACTTGATGGCTGAATATGTCGAAAGTGCAACATACTCATCACTCCAAGGGACCCATTATAGGCCCTCCATACAAAGTGAAACAACTTTGGAGGACCCCTCAAATTCCAAACCTCACTCCAAAGCTGATGCTCTATGTTGCCATAAAGGAGTTCCCATGATCGAGTCTGGCCGAATCTTCCAACCCAATAAGCAGACTTGACAGAGAATAGACCCGATTTTGTAGGCCACCAAAACCTCATGTCTTCTACACACACGCTCAGCAAAGGGATATCAAGAACCACACGTCCATCCTCTTCATTAAACACATCAACCACCATCTCAAAATTCCAGCACATATTCTCAAAATCAATAAGCTAATTCACCCTCAAATCAATATCACATTGCGGTTGGGGAGTCGGGGTAGAACTAGAGCCATCACACCCCAACCAAGCATCCTCCCACACCTTAATTGAGGAGCCATTACAAACACGCCACTGCAAGCCCTCAAGGAGCAACGATTTTGCCCCCCCCCCCCCAAATACTTCTCCAAGTATAACTTGGATCAAACCCTCTTGAAGCACCATACAAATCAGAATATTTAAAATACTTCGCGGAGAATTTGATGCAGCATTATATTATTGTCCTCACATAACCTCCAACCTTGCTTAGCTAGGAGTGAGAGATTGAAACATTTAAGGTCACTAAAGCCCAATCCACCCATTGATTTAGGGTGACAAAGGTCCTCCCAACGATGCCAATGAATTATCCTATTCAAATATTCGAACCCCACCAAAACCGAGCTAATATAGAGTGCATTTCATCAATGAGACAATCTGGAATTCGAAATATGCTCATCATATAAGTTGGAATTTCTTGTGCTACCGCCTTGATTAAGATCTCTTTGATAGGACAAGATAATAATTTCTCCTTCCACCCTCGAAGTTTCGTTCTTCCAAATGCGCTCTTTTAGACATGTAAACACCGCTTTCATTGATCTCCCAATAAGAGTCGGCAACGCCAAATACTTCTCATGTCTATCCACCTCTCTAACTCTGAGGGTATCAATAATCACCTTCCTTCTTTCCAAACTCATACTTTTGCTAAAAGCTACTTCTGTTTTGCTTAGATTGACTTTCTGACCGGAAGCTCTTTCGTAGGTTCTGATTATATCAGCAATAGTAGAGCATTCTTGCAAATTAGCCTTCGCAAATAAGATGCTATCATCCGCAAAGAAAAGATGAGACACTCTTGGCGCACCTCTGCAGACTCGTTCTCCATGAATCAAATTATTCGATGCCGCTCTAGAAATCAGAGAAGAGAAAGCCTCCGCACATAGTAGGAATAAGTACGGCGAGATAGGATCCCCTTGCCGGAGACCCCGAGATGGAGTTAGTGCACCCGAGATAGACCCATTATATTTGAAGGAGAATGAGACACTCGACAAACATTGCGTTATTCGGTTGATCCATGCTACCCGAAATCCCATATGTAACATGACTTTTTCAATGAAAACCCATTCTACCCTGTCGTAAGCTTTACTCATATCAAGCTTAAGGGCTACATTACCTTCCTTCCGTTCTCCCTTTCTTTTCATAGAGTGAAAAATTTTAAAAGCAATTAGAGCATTATCCGTGATCAAACGCTTAGGGAAAAATGCACTCTAATTTTCCGAAACAAGATAACCAAGCATAGGCTTCAGTTTATTTGCAAGAGTTTTTGAGATAATTTTGTATAGCACATTACAGAGACTGATCGGCCTAAATTAAGACATTTTCTTAGGTTCATCACATTTTGGAATTAAAACAATGCAAGTACGATTTACCCCCAAAAGATCAATCTCACCCCTCCACCAAGATTGCACAAATCTGATCAAATCACCACCAATGATACCCCAAAATTTTTGGAAGAAGAGAGCATGCATACCATCCGGTCCAGGGGCCTTATTCGGGTGCATCTGAAAAAGAGCTTCCTTCACTTCCTCTGTCATTGGCTCCGCATCAAGAAGATCGTTCATCTCCATTGTCATCTTACTCAAAATTCCTGACAACGCCTCATCAAAATCATTCGGTCTACTTGAAGAGAATAAATCGCCAAAATATGCAGCAATGACACAGTCCATATCATTCTTTGACGACTTCCAAACACCATTTTCATCATACAAGCCGGCAATTGTATTTTTCTTTTTTCTCTGACTTGCTTTATGGTGAAAATATTTTGTATTCTTATCACCATACCGAAACTCATTTGCCCTTGATCTTGCATGCCAATAACTCTCTAAGCCTCCGAAGTTCACTAAGTTCTTGTGCCATTTCAATACACAGATTCAAACGATGAGCATTTAACTGTTGCCCTTGCACCTCTTGCAACCGAGCCTCAGTCTTCTTTATTTTCTTTTTAATCACCCCAAAAGTAGAAGCCGCCCAAGTTGATAATCCATGTGCAACCCTTGCAATCCTCTCATGTATCGAACAACCCACCCCAACAAACCAAGCATCAGACACAACCTGGCCACATTCCTCCTTCGATAACCAAAGAGACTTAAATCTGAAAATTTTATCTCTTTTTTGTTCCACCACACTCTCACCAAATTTCAATAAAATTGGTGCATGATCAGAATGACAAATAAGGAGATGAATTACCTCAAAGGAAGGAAACAAATAGCACCATCCTCTACTAGTCAGGAATCGATAAAGTCGCTCAAGAACAAAAGTTTCCATCGTAGTGCCCTTTTGCCAAGTAAACACATTGCCTTTATACCCCAGGTCTCTGCAATCACAGTCACCAATAGCCTCCCTGAAAGCATCTATCTTTCGTTCGCCACGAATAGCTCCATGCACCATCCTTTTCATACATACCAAAGATCTCATTAAGTCTCCAAACATCACAATCGGAAGAGAAGAAGAGGCATATATAGATCTCATCAAATTCCACGTCAAATGCTTATTTGTAGCTTCTGTCCACCCATAAACGCCAACAAGTCTCCATATCGGTACATTGTCACTATTGCACACCTCACCATAAATGTGATGATCAGAGAATCTTCTAATATTCACCGACATATTATTCCACCATAAACCAATACCTCCCGATCTTTCTGAACTACTAATACACATACCATTAGTAAACCCGTATCTAGTTCTAATTAACTCTAGCCTTTGAGAATTGATCTTAGTTTCCGAAACAAAAACCACATTTGGCCGCTCTCTCCAACACAAATCCTGGAGAGCCTTAACTGTTTATGGGTTGCCAAGCCCATAACAGTTTCAAGCTAGTATTTTCATTATTGTTCGCAGAGTTGGTCAACGCCAACATCCGCTATTCTTTGTTCAAGGCTAGTATCATATATATCTCCACCACCCTTCATTTTCTTCATCACACCCACCTCATCTTCCTGCTCCCCCTCCATAATCTCCCCCCTCCCCTTCCTCTTCTGTCCCCCCATATCATCAATAATCATAGCATTTCCCTTAGCAGCATCATTATTAGGGATTTGCACTTTCTATTTTTTTTTTATCTTTTTCAAAGCATTAGAATGGGTGTGCCCTACGCCAATGTTTTAAATAGGGGCCCTAGAACTTCCATTCAACTCACCAAGCCCCCTAGTCTCACTCACCTCCCTTTCCCGCTCGTGAGAAATAACCTCACTCCCCACCCATTACTATTTTTTCCTCCATCAGTCACCACCATCATAGCACCCAAAACCTCCCCCTCCCTCAATTAATTTGAGTAAACCCCTTGACTCAAATCCCCAAAGAAATTCATCTCCCCACCTGCATTATTCATACTTCCCTTTCCCCCATCATTCACTACCATTTTTGTCATCCCCTCATTTGGAGTTGCTGACAAGCATAGCACACCAACACGATTATCCGCCCCCTTATCACTCACAACAGTAGAACGCACCACACTCAAGCCCATATCACTACGAAATTCCTTCCCCTCCGCCATAGCACTCTCATCGTGCTCTTGTTTCATCATAAATTGTAGCTTCCTAACAGAATTAAGTTCCCTGACTTCCTCTTAATTCTGTTTCTTACCCCTCACTGGGGATGCTTTAATCCATATCCCCCATCCAAGACCTTGGTTGCAATCATTATCCGGGACATTAATATAATCCCTTTCACTATGTCCCATAATTCCACAAGAAAAAAAAATGAAGGGAAGCCTTTCGTATTTAAGTGGGATTTTTACAATATTTCCTTCCTTGTTCCTGACATTCTGATATCTTTGTAGTGGCTTGTTGACAACTAACATGACCTCAACCCTACAACTTTTGCCAATAACCAGTATGTCTTCTTCAATTTTGACCAATTCGCCTAAACTCGCAACTATCACTTTAACATGAGCGTCTGAGCGACAATTAAAAGGTAAATTTTCAAGGCGAATCCAAAAGGGAGCATGTGTAAGGCTAACCTCAATTGGTTGTTCATCCCCTTTGATGGAATTAAGGATTAATATATTTTGTTCAAAACATCAAGGACATCCGGCAAGAGCTTTCTCCTTATCACGCCAATGGAAGAATTGGAATACAAATAAGTTTGGACCCATACTCCTGATTAGGAACTTCCCTTTCATCGCCCATGATTGGATAATTGTCCGTTTAAACACCCCAACATTCACTCCACGATCAGTCAATAATTTCCCCATTAGCATGAGGGAAACCCTAGAATCATGTTCAGTCGAATCGACCTCACCAAAATCAACAATTTCATTCTCCTCCTCGTGTAGTTTAAGGTTTGAGCATTTTTCGATCAGATCATTGGCCATATTGCCAGAGATTTAACACGATGTCAATGGTAGAATACGCCTCTCTCGCAAGGGGGTTCGCCCTCTCTATCAAGGGAGTTTCAATTATTGTTTTAGGGAATTTAAGTAGAAGTCACTTAAGCCATTTTTGGATGCGTTTTGATGAAAATGGTTCCTAAACTTAAGCAATTGGACTTTTTATGTGTTTTAAGTCATAGACACCCTAAAATTTTTATAACTTATTATATGTATATTTTCGTAATTGGATTATGATTTTAATTTTAACAGGAATCAGGTGCAGGAGTATGGGTTTTGACTGATGCTAATGTAAAAATAGATTTTTGCGACGAAAATACAATTGAGAAAATCTGTTGCAACACCACTGTAAGGAGGGTGTGCCTATTGTAGGGGATCATTCTCCTTGAAAGGAATGGTGTCCTTCAAACAAGTGTATTATTTCGAAAAGGGGTTCGGAATTATTAGAAAGTTAATTATTCAGTGAGGTCAAGTTATCGGAATGCCTCGGTGGAGGCCACTTCGGATCAGTAATATTAATGTATAATTAATATTACAGCTTAATCTTGACTGAACCCTTCGAGTCACACCCAAGCAACTAACGAGTCAATCCGACAAATTAATTTGGAAGGAAGTAATGAGTCGCCCGAGTAATTAATATTTCGACGTCGGAAATTCGAGCTTGAAGCGTCGAAACCGAGCATAGGAACTAAATCTCAAAAGTTGAGCCAAAATTTAGGATTTGGCAAGACGGGAAAATGCTTCAAGTAACAAGTAAAATTCTAGCAACGTGAAAGGCTAGGGAAGCGCGCCAAATAGGAGCATGTCACATGGCAGAGCACATGGTAGCAACGCCATGTGGCAGCCACGTTGGCAGCCGCCAAGTGGCAGCATGCCACGTTGGCAGCACGCCACGTTGGCAGCACACCACGGCAGCAACGACATGTGGCAAATGGGGTCGTGGACCGAGTGTCGGGTCATGGACAAGGGCCAAAAGGAAGTGGCCAAACCGAACCCAACTTGGGGCTTAAGGTTGGGTGACACTTTGTTAGCTCACAATGCATGTGAGTTGCCTTGGGGATCAAGTGAGAAAGTGGTCCTCACCTAACCATGTGACACTTGTTACTTATTCCTTGGTTTATTTAACTAAGGGTTAAATTCATCAATCTTTCCATGTAGGATCTTTTTGTGAAAAAAGTCCCACATTGAAAGATGAGTGGAATTCACAAGGAAGCTTTCCTTATAAATAGCCATGGCACGGCTTGGGATTGTACACTTGAGTAAGATTTAAAAAAGGCATCACCATTAAAAAAACCTTTGAAATCGTTAATTACTCAGGTTTAGGTCGGGCCTTGCTAACTCCAAAGCATTGGACCCTTGTCTGCGTTCGAGTTGTGGGTGGACTTCCATTGGAGGTCGTCGTACTTTCTAGACTTGCTTTCGAAGTAACAACCCCTTGAGGTCGGGCGAAGCACACGTCAAAGGTATAATTACTATCCTAATCTTGTCATTAAGTTAATTCCTAAATCCTCTAACTAATTTAGATAGGGAAGTAGGGTCGAATCCACAGAGAAACGAGTCTTTCTATTCCTAATTAATTAAAGTAATCTAAATTATAGAGTAACCAATATGTAAATTTGGGTAATAAACTAAACTACGGAGATTAAGAATAAGGAGAAAACAATATATAAAAGGATCTATGGCATAGGTTCACCAGTAAATAATATTCCAGAATAGAACATAATAATCAATCATCAATGCACACATTAATAAGATCATAAAGGGCTTTCGCTACGTATTACAACCACACAATTAATTTACTGGTATTAAATCTCATCTTTCGAATCTCGACTTAACCATTTATAAATTAACTTGCCTAATGAAACTAGACCTAAACATTAATTCTCATATGTCGAATCTCGAATCAATATTGTTAAACTCATGCATAAAAGATCTGCGCAAATCTAGTCACAGAGCATTAAATCAATCAATAGGAAATTAATCTAGCATTGATAATTAACAACAATAAATTACCCCTTCATATTATTTATGGATCCCCATAAACCCTAGAAATAGAACTACTCACACATAATAAAAACTAAACTAATCAAAGTAATAAAGCAAGACATGATCAAAAGAATAAAATAAACAACTAAGATTAAGAGAAGAGAAATCGTTACCAAAATAAATCTGGAATTAAGAAAAGAGTTAAGAACAAAGTATATGCATGAGAGAGAAAACTAATCTAAATGTTAAGTAGAGAGAGAAAATCTAAGAAAACAATTAAGAGAGAGTAAAGAAGAGTAAAGAAAGGTGCTAAAATCGTTTTACGGAGAAGTATTTATATTCCGTAAGAATCATAAACTAAAACAAACTTTAACGACACTAATAGTCCCCTAACAATAACACGCGCCCGATCGGGCGAGGCACCGCCCGATCGGGCGCGCCTTTTTCCTCTTTGGGCGCCAACCTTTGCTTCCCTCGCGCCTCCGGGCGCCAGCCTTTTTGGCCGGGCGGCTCTCTTAGGCCACTATTTGGACTACGATTGGGCTCCAATTCTTCGGGCCAATATGGGTTTCTTCTTCGGGTTTTGAATACTTGGTCCAAATGCCCCGGTATCACCTATACTGAGCCCTTAATCACCGGTTCGATGGCTCTAACCGGCCCTGGGCTATAAAATCTGGTCGTGCTTCTCCAGTGCTCGTAATTGCTCCATAATATATCGGGAAAATGCTCCAGAAGTGCAAATCCCTGCAAAAGTCAACCAAATCTACGAAAACACTAGAAATACTAATTAGTAATAAAAGTGGCATTAAAGAGCCAAATACACCACTAATTATGACCAAGGGACAGGGGTAAAATACTATATAAAATAGACACATCAAACTCCCCCAAGCCAAACCTTTGATTGTCCCTAAGCAAAGATCTCATCAATGAATAAATAAATATGCTTCACCCCAAAAAGTAAAAATCAAGCACAAACGATTCAGGGTAATCAAATAAACATGCTTCAAAAACAACCAATCAAATCTATCCAATTACCCTTCCTCCCTAACAATTGTCAAGTAGAGAAAACCACATGAGCATATAGAATTCAAGACTAGTGCTCACACACTCAACTCTCATTTATGTGGCGAGTAAAAGATGTACTCGATCGCTCTCCAACCAACCCCTTTATGTGAACAATGCCCTCCCAACTCACACTCTCGTGTGTATAAAACAATGAACGTTTAACCTACTAGTCAACTCAAAATATGTCAAATCATAACTTGCATTGATAAACAACACTTTCACATTCAAACAACTATATGCACAAAGGTCGGAAGGTCTTTAAAGCTTGTAGTATAAGGCTAGTGTAAAGGGTAGGAATCATTTGGGAACAAGTGAGAGAAAATCTATGCTTAAGGGAGCAAATCCTAGCAAAACCCATGATCAAGATAAAAAATGATCAACATCTCCAACACAACCAACTCTAACAAAAATCCAACAAATATACTCCAATCATAACAAACAACCCCAACACTTACAATTTCACTCATAAGATATCATAATGAAGTGGAGTGAATAAACAAACTTTATTTTCCAAACTTGAATTTTTCATTGAAGCTCTATTTTTTTTCCTTTCCTTTTGATTAACCTCCAACTAGAACATTTGAACATTAAACATTTTTTTCCTTTTGAAGTTCACTTATTTTTTTCACTTTTTTTCTTTTTTCTTGAACTTCTCTTTTTTTTCATAACATCATGCTTTATTTTGTCAAGAAGATATAACTTTCAAATTCATCAAAAATGAGCATGATCAAGAATAAAATAAATTCTCAAAAACCACCCAAATTGTGCAAATAATAAGCACACTACAAACTCCTTCACCTCACTCACTAATAGCTCCCCCAAGCCAAGCTTGGGACTAGTAACCAATGGGGCAAAATATGCTTGTAATGTGGCTAATAAACAACAAAAAGTCAAGGCAACAACATGGGTAGCAAGAAGGGAACACATGTATCTACAATCATCTGAAGGCCACCTAACAGAACAAATGCCTTCGTCCTCCTCAATGTGCATAATAATGAATCATATAAACATTACTTATATTTGCAAATCAATACTCAAATTCATTGACATACCAGGAACTAACACACATTCCTAACCAAATCAACTAGTCAAGCACTATATTCACAAGTAGTTAGGCAAAATTAGCGCATGTTAAGATCTCAAGGCAATCAAACATCAAATCATGATCAACTAATTCCACAATTCTTATCATCATATACCAAGAATTAAAACAATATTTTCTCAAGTAAGGGGCACAGGGAAGCATGATTTATAAATCATTGGAACGTATTTTTGGATTTTTTTTTATTTTTTATTTTTTTTGTATTTTCATATAAAAGAAAGCAAAAAAACTAACCTAGAAAGCAATAAATCTAAACTAAGAAAACACACAAAAAATAAAAGAAAAAAGAAAAAGAAAGATACCAAATCCAAAATCTTCCCCAAGCTAGAATCAGACAATGTCCTCATTGGCTCGGGAACTAGCCCAGCATAGCTAGTCCTGATCATCCTCATCCATGGACCCAAACCCTGCACCTCCACTGCCACCTGCACCACCTGCACCAGAAGAGCTACCACCAAAATAATCAGCATGAAAACTCCCCCCCGCCGGTCCCCCGAAAAGAATGTCCTAGTCGTACCCATGGAAAGCAGAATAGTCAGTATAAATGCCATGGGCAGTGGGATCCCTATCGTATCCCTGGGGTGGAGGCTGAAACCAGTCAGGGTAAATAGCATCGTCAGGAATGTTTCCCCGACAAGCATAATCATCGTACATAGGGTAGAGAGCTCTACCCTGGTTCCTCTCCAAGTACCCTAACCTCTAGTCTATGGAGCCTACCATCCTCCTAAGATCAGTGTGAGAATGCTCGATACGGCCTAAAGCCTGACCTATACTCTGAAGGTCCCAAACTGGGTCAGAGTCAACATGGGGGACGGAGTGAGACATGCGAGGTGGAGAAAATGCCACCTCGAGCTGAGGTTGGGGTGATGGAACTGGTGGTGCTTGCCCCCTAGCGTTGGCAACTAAAAGGTCATACGTGCAGGATGGTTGCCCGGGGGGAAAAGCGGTCAAATCAGGACTAGGTAAGCGAAAGATGCGCAAAGGCTGCTCGGTCCCAGTCCTAATACACCGGTGGTGTGTCTGCTCACTATCCGGTCGTACCCACCCCAATTCCTCAAAATACCTAGCAGTTATATAGGTATCTGGTCCACAGTTGGTCAGTTGGTGGGGTCCACCCTCAACAAAACCGACCTTTTTCATTGCTTTTCTAGTGATAAGGCCTCTTATACGAATGGGGGTGCGAGATTGGGTACTGGTTGTGGCATGTCTGCTCAAATGGTGGATAATGTACCTACCCATGTTCAGTTTCCCAAACCCAAACACTTAGTGTCCTATAATAGCTAATTCATTGGTTTGAGCGTTATGGGGCTCATTCCTACCAAGAAAGCACAAACCTGCAAATCTTTGCCAGATTTTTGGGGTAGGGTGATGAATAGGGTTGGTACTAGCATGTTGGGGGTCGAGGGTAGGCAAACCAGTCAGAGCATAATAAATGTCACCCATTTTATATCCAGCTTTCCATTGTTATGGTAATTCAGAATTCAATTCAAACAATTTATAAAATTCAACATAAGTTAAACTAATATTTCTATTGTTCAACCTAAAAAATAAATTCGACCCATTTCTACTATTTACAACTTTCAAAGAAGACAAGAATTCACAAGTTAATTCATGGTATGTAGGATAATGCATATCAACGAATTTTCTCATTCCTATGTCATTCAAAAATCGTTTAACAAAATCAAACAAACCATGCGATTCTAAAGTAGGGCGGTGTAACCATCGTGAAGGAATTACCTCGCGCCCGGCTAGGTGTTCTAGCCGCTCCTTTTGCTCCTGGCTAGCAATACGGATCGTTGGCCAATACGGGAGTTGTAAATTCGGGTCGTACTCCTCCCTCGAGCTAGAACTCCTACCGAAAATAGATCGACCCCTCTTTGAAGCCATGGTAAAAATGGGTATGAATATTAATTTGAATGGAATTCGAAAATTTTGATATGGAATTGTAGAGGATGAAGAGAGGATTAATAATATGTAAAAATATTTGGATTTGGGTGAGAAATGGAGAAGAAAACTTAGAGAGAAGGGAGAGGATTTAAGGTTTAAGAGAGAGAAAGTTATGGAGGAAAGAGGTAATAATGAGAAAAGAACGAAGAAAGAAGAAGAAGAAGGAGTTCGGGTGTGTCGCGCCCGATCGGGCGGGACTTTTCCCAATCAGGCGATCTAAAATACCCGATTTCATCTACTCTCGCGCCCGGTCTGGCGCCCTTCGCCCGATCAGGCGATCTGATGCTGAAATTTTCGGCTCTTCTCGCGCCCGGTCGGGCGAAGCGGGCGATCAAAGATGTCCGTAAACGTCAATTTTTGCGCCCGGTCGGGCAGCATTTGCCCGGTCGGGCGAAAAACACTCGATTTTTTAACACAGCTCTCGCGCCCGGTCGGGCGAACTTTGCCCGGGCTCGAGGCTATTTGACGAATTTTTTTTTTTTTTTTGCTTTCTTCTTTTCTTCAATTTTTGGCTAACTCTTTTCCTTCAAAACTGTACAAAAACTAATAAAACTCATTAAATGCCCTCATCTCTTCTCTCATAAGAAAAAGAAAGAAAAACTAGTCTAAAACCGTTAAAATACGGGTTACCTCCCGCAAAGCGCTGGTTTATCTGGGTCCCGCACGAACTTCTTACCAAGTTTTAGAACTAGGACCCTTGGCCTAACGCTTGGTCGGGTGGTTTCTCACCCGGTCGAGCGGTGTTTAGGCCACGACGCGGCTTCCTAACATACCCTGTGGGACGTCAATTCACTTTGTCCGGTGAATCCTCCTTGACTTGGATAGGGGGTTCTTCAATGGTGCGCACTAAAGATCCCTCTTTGATCGAGGGTTGCTTCAAGTTGTCATCACATTTAACACTTGCAACTCGATCTGGCGGAACACTTACCGTAGGCTCAATTTGCACAACTTTCTTGATTGATTCCACCTTTTCGTCCTCAAAACAAAGACCGACAGTGTAGAGGGCTCTTTCTATTGCATCAACTTCCTTCTGCCATTTTTCTATCTCATCTGAAAGGGATACAACACAAGATACCGCCTGTAGACACCCATTTGTGTCTCCCCAAAACCAAACCCAGTGATGAGTGTCTTTCACGTCGAATCATAATCGAATGAAACGAAAGTGTGGAAAGGTCTAGTGTTGCGGAAAGTTTTATTTCTTTTCTTTTCTCTTCTCTCTGTTTTTGAAAACTTTATTTTAAGAAAACAGCCAATCCAGTTTGGTTGGTCAATGATATGGGTCCAATAGTGGTATAGTTGGATGGGGCTTGCAAAGACCTTTCCAACGATATATCATAAGCCAAATTCCGATGAATATTGAGTAATTTATGGCCAATTTACTAAACTAGGCCTGGTTTGAACTTTAAGTACGGCCCAATGATCTAGGGGAGGGCCTAATATGATTTATCATTCCTAATGTAATTAGGAATGGTTTTGATCTTCTAGAACATTCTAGAAGGTCTTATTATTCTTAATTCAATTAGGACTCTTTAGAGTTTTAATCAAGATAAATAGCATTTTCGACTGAAATTATATTATTTTATCTTCCAGTACAGTAAAATTATCATATTTTTGAAAATGCGTTAAAAGCCGGTTTGGCGTCCAACCCCAGGCCTTGGCGCCTAGAATCACGATTGGCGCCAGACGCCAGCCATTGGCGCCTGGCGCTAGCCACTGGTCCTGGCGCCAATGAGCCAGGGCTGGCGCCAAGTTAGTTTTTCGATATTCAGACTCTGTTTTGATAAATTATCTTTTTTGGATGTTTTTCTCTATACATATCGTATCAAAAAATCCGGTTTCATTCATCAACAATCACTTTATGAATTACCAATAATCAACTCTCTTCATTCACAAAATTATTCATCAACTCTCTCTTCATCTACATCATTCATTCATCAATTTTCAATAACATTAATCTTTTAGCATTCTGTTTTATACTTTACTTTTTCATACAAAATTCTGCATTCACAAGATCTAGAAACACCTAGCCATATTCGAAGTTTCCTTCGCCTTAGACGTGAAAGGTTTTAATTTCTGAGGGTTTGGTCCCAAATCTCTATTTCAATTATTTAATTTAATTGTTTTGATTATTATTTTTCCTTGAAGTTACTAACGCGTGTATTTTGTAATTAGAAAGAGGTATGAGGCATCCAAGTAAGTACTTTAATGGTTTAATTGATTTCATGATGTAGATATCATGCTTAGATTGTTATTTATGATTCCTAGTATCATGTCTAGGGTATCTTTAATATTAAGTATGATTAAAAGTATGATGATTCCTATATTCTCTCTAATATTTATGATTATTATGATTATGATTGATATTATTATTGTTAATGATGATGATTATTATTATGTTGCTTGATATGCATATTATTATTGTTATTGCTTGATCACCTTTTATTGCATATTAAAGGGAATTGATACTTGCAATCGCGCTTAATAAGATAATTAATAATCTTGTTAGGTTAATTGTGATTATAAATTCAAGTGATCTCCAATAATAGTTTATTTGTGCATTAAATTCAACCAACATAGATTAAACAGGTTTAGGGTTAATCCTATTGATTGTATGTTAGTCAGAAAGCGCACATGAATACGATCAGAATAAAGTAGAGGCCTATTATTAGGGCAGGTTCAATCTCTTTTAGGTTGGATTTGTACCATCATCCCCGAACCCTTATTTGGTTTATGACCTTATGGAGTTGACGATCTCTTGGATCGTTAAGGGGTGTAACCTTCATCCTATGAACGGTTTACAAGTTCCTTAAAAACTTGTTGGCGACTCTTTTGCTCTATCTTCTTCCCTTTTGGACGCCACCGTACTTTAGTGTATGATCACAGTGGGGTTCAAGCTAGTGGGATTTTTGAAGGCTTGAAATTATTCCCTACAATTTTTGGCGACTCCCCTTGGGAGGATTTCTATTTTAATTCCTGAATTTGTTTCGGAAATGATTTAGAATGAGTGGATGAAACTCGAAAAGTTCTAAGTATTTCACGTGCGTAATTTTGATTAACATTATTGTCATATGCATAAAAAGGTTCTCATTTGAAAGACCATCCGTAATGAGTCAAAAACATAGGATTTTACACGTAGGAAATTTGAGAAATGTCTTTCACAACTAGGACTGAAATAACACCGCGCGAAACTGGATGATTTTATTGAGCACAGAAAGCTGCTGAGGCATGTGGGAAGTAGCGTCAGGGGCCAGAGCTTGGCGCCACACTTTTTGCCGTAGCGTCAGACGCCAGTATTGGCGCCAGGCGCTACAGTTAAAAGTTGGCGCCGGTCTCTGTTTGCTGGCGCCAATTTCCCCCAATACCGAGCCAGAAATATGCGTTCTAATTTCGACCGGTTTTTCGTATTGTTTGCTCGATCCTACTTCCTGATTGAATTTTTTCTCACTTTTCTGAAACCCATATGTGTTCTACATATGGACATAACCCTCTGGGAATTCATGCTCTATCTACCCGATTGAACGCTCCTGGCAACAAAGGGTACATCTGAGAGGTTGAATTCACCAAACCATGGAAGCGAATTTTTCTAAAAAAAAAAAAAAACTCGCGGTGTTCTATCCACACGCGTTAACCCTTCACGGTTAGGCTTCTATGCGGTGCATCTGGATAATTAACCATGGACCCTGTTTGACTAAACCATATCCCGAACTTTAGAGAACTAGAGCCATGGTTAGGTTGCGAACTCATTGCATCATGTTGTGCTTACTTGCCTAATTGTGCATTATTTGTTGTGCATATATATTCTATGCTCCTCCGAACCGTTTTTTTGATTTGTGTTGAGATTATAATTAATGACTTAAATAACTTTGCCTAATTAATTAATTAATTCGAGTCAATAAAGTTTTTTCTTCTTTTAATCGGAATTGACCTAGTACGACTTTAGGCATACCCCAGTTGACTAATAATATCGAAAACAGTCCCAGACCGAGGCTTTAGTATTGGTGCCAAAATCTGGGCTGTAGCGCCACTGTATGGTGTGTAGCGCCAGAAATTTACTAAAAGTCTGGCGCCAACCACCATATTGTGACGCCAGTCCTGTCGCTTGGCCGACAGTTCGGATTATTTGTCGAGTCATCACCTAATGTCTAATTAATCAGTTTCCTGTTTAATTCGGTTAATTTTTCCGGCAATAATGCTTAATTGAATTAATATTCGAGTTTAGGCACTAAGTCCCATGGTCTTACACAAGAGTCCAAGCATGTCACTTACACTCAATACACACACTAATACACATGTCTTGACCATGATTAAGGGAGTCTTGTGTGCGCGCGTCATTTTTCGTCATTTTTTTAGGGGGGTAAGTCGGATATTAATTCTCCAATCAATAATAATACTTAAGTTCCCTAAACACATGTACATTATTGTTCCCTAAAAATATGCATACCTTCTTTTTTTAAAATAAAAGCCATAAAGTCAAACTGATTCGAGTCAAGTAATTAAAACGCAAACAGGCTTAATTTACAGCGTGTGGTCAAGAAAGGAAGGACGGTTAATCAAAGATAACCTCTTCGTACAAGTCCAACTTTTCGACAAACCTATAGCTCGCAAGAGGAAAGCAAGAGTCATAATGGAAACTCAGGAAGAAGTTAACGATCTCAAGAACCAACTGGCTACTATAACTGAGACACTGAAGCTTCTCGCACTTAAGATCGAGGATCCCGCGAAGCAACAACAAATGGACCTCATGCAAGAAAGCCTAAGCAAGTTGTCCAGCGACTACAAGTTTCAAGAACTCACATCCCAAGGGGTCTCGGTGGATAAGGATCTTCTTCCGCAGAAGTTCAGTTCCAACTACATCCCAAAGTTTAGGGCAATCGACAACCCCTACTTCCATCTAAGGGCATTTGAAACAATAATGAGTATCAAGGGTATCGATAAGAAAGTTTTCCCTTCTCTGTTCTCGCTATCTCTCGAGACCGTTTGCCAACAATGGTTCTTTTCTCTTGAAAAAGAAAAGACCTCTACCTGGGAATCCATAGCAAACGCTTTCGTCGATAGGTACAAGTGCAACGTTCAAGTGGAAACTGACCATAGGGAACTTGAAATTCTCAAGCAGAAGAAGAATGAAGGCTTCACATCTTTCTTTAAAAAGTGGAGAGAAACCTCAGCTAAAATGATTGAGGTACCAAGTGAAAAAGAGTCTGTGAGATTGTTCATTAAAAATCTCCAAGAAAAATATTCAAAACATCTTAAATATCAAAATAACCTTCATACCTTTAAGGTTGTTTATGATATTGGGATTAATATTGAAGATGACTTAGCTAAATCTAAAGTTGCCAACAATAACTCCAACAGTGGCTGGAAAGGAAAGAAGAACGACAATCCTTCTTCTTCCAAAACCGCCCACTCAAATAATGTTAGTGCCTTTAATCTAGGAGAAGTCCTCGCCATGAACAACCAAGGACAAAAGAAACCGTTTAGGAGAAACTTCACTCCTATTGGCATGAGTTATGACACCGCGTTTGATCGACTAAATGCAAAAGGTCTTATAACTCCCATTGGACCATTTGGAGATCCACTAGTCGAGAAGAGGTCGCCTAATTGGAACCCCAATGCACATTGAAAATATCATCAAGGTAGGGGCCATTCTACTGAAAGCTGTTGGAAGCTTAAGGAAGCTATACAAGACCTAATTGACAGTAATAAGCTGTCGTTGCCTCCTGCCCGTAAGAAACCGAGTATTGACAATGCACCTCTAGCTCACACATTGGCTATCTCCGATGAAGAAGGCGAAGTTGACCCCTCATCTCTCATTAAGCCTGTCAAAGTAACCAACGTCGAAGAGGAAGAAGAAGAGACCTTTTTCGATGTCGAAGATAATCTTCCAGAACTAGTAAAAGAGGTAGAGATACGAATACTCACACTATATCTGAGGGAGACATCGCAACTGTTACATGAAACTCTCAAAATTTTGAATGAACTTCGTAAGGAATATGATGAAGAACCTAAGAGAGAATTCACACCAGTAAAAACGACTTATGAGGCAAAACACTTTCCCTTACAAGTCACCGAAAGACCCAAGAATAGCAATAAAGTTTATACTCCAATTGGGATCCCGTATGCACAAATGTTTAAAATGCTCTCCGAGAGTGGCAAGGTCAAACCTCTCGAACCGAGACCATTTGAATCATTAAAAAGAACAGATAGATATTACTGTCAATACCATTAGACAGGAGGACACACCATAGAAAACTGCTTCAAATTCAAGGATTTGGTGCAGAAAATGATTGATAGAAAGGAATTAGTCCAAGAAGAGGATATAAATGTTAATGGAGTATGGGACAGTGATGAAGAAGATGTCTATCTAAAAGACATAGTAGGACCTTCACCTTCTGTATCATACACCACGAACGACGTTTGGGCTGAAGAAGATTCATCAATAGACGTCCTCACAAGATCCGGGAGAATACAACCTCCTGTTTCAACACAACCTATGCCTACTGTACAACAAGTTCCCATACCTATCATCGAAGACAATGACATCGTTAAACAATTCAAGAAGACAAAAGTTGAGATGAATGTATGGAAGCTTTTAGCAACATCTCGAGAAAATATGTTGGCTGTGATGAATTCCTTGGATAAAATCGGGATAGATTCTGACACCACTCCTGAGGGACTAGCTAACTTCCTCACGAGTGATCTCCCTAGTCCAATTAATCTAATCACCTTCTCTGATAAAGATTTACCCCCGGAAGGTGACAAGCACTACAAAGCGTTATACCGTACGGTGGTCTGCAAAAGAATAAATGTTCCCATGACTCTTGTAGACAATGGATCGGCTATTAATGTCTGTCCACTTAGGACTGCGAGGATGCTCGGCATAAAGGACGAGGATTTAACTCCGTCCACACAAGGAATAAGAGCTTACGATAATACTCGACGTCAAGCTCTTGGCAAAATAACCCTAAATGTGACGGCAGGAGCAATAGAACATGCTACTACCTTTCAAGTGGTAGACATCAAAGCCTCATTCAATCTGTTGTTAGGACGCCCTTGGCTCCACGATCTAAAGGCCGTCCCTTCATCTCTCCACCAACAAGTGAAAGCTATAGTTGGAGGAATCCCCATCACTATTGATGCTTCGCCAATGAGGATCAAGTCAATAGAGAATCCAATCATCAACGTGGAGCACGACGAAGATGATGAAGACCTATGGGGCTTTAACGAAGAAGTCTCCTTAATCCAAGAGGATGAAAGGACATCTCTTTGCCACGACCCCCATTCCAACATTATTATCAACCCTATGCTAAAGAAACAAGGACACTTCTCTGGGATGACCTTAGGAAAGAAGAAGGGGATAGCAAAATCGATAGAGTCACCTGGCCTCCCTAAACTAGATACTTTCGAACTTGGTTTCGAACCGACTCGGAAAGATCTCAAGCGAGCCCAGGACAAATTGAAAGCACGTAGGGACGCTCGCATTCAAAAGAAAGCAATTCCAATGGATGAGTACCCTCTTACGCTTAATGGTCATTTTATAAAAGAAGGAGAGGACTATCCATCCCAAGAATTTTCCGAACCATTTGTTGTAAATGGCATACGATAACCAGGATTCGAGATTTTCTTAGATTGCTACTTCATTGACGAAATCCCAACTCCCGTCCATAAGGAGAAAGCACCTCCATGCTTTGACTTTAACGTCATGGGATTACTGTTTGGGCGAGAAAAGATTGATCCAGTTTATGAGGAAGATAACTCCTCACTCATTCAAACGGTCCTACAAAGTGAAAACTTCGACCCCTCAAAGCTAATTACTCCCGCTGAAGGATTACTGCAAGGGTGGCGCAAGACTATCAAGGTGACTACTCCGAGTGGAAGGAAGATATCGATCACGAGAGGACAAGGGCCGATGTTTGAAGAATCTTCAGAGTCAGAGTCAGAGTCAGAATCTGAGTCAGAGTGTTTCCCTTTAGAATCTTCTAAGTCTTTAGCTATAACGCCTCCCCTTCCTATTTCTTCTCCTAGGATAGTTAGTGATCCAGTCCCTGAGGACATATCACTCTTTGATGTAATGATCTCAGAGTATAATAATATCGCTCATTCTCCTTACTTCTCGTGTTCTTCCCTAACCCAAGATGACGAACATTGCTTAGCTAACGATGAAAAAGATAATGAATTTATTAAAGCAATGGAAACACTTGAAAAGAAAACACCAGTAATTGAAGAGACTGAAACAGTTGACATCTCAAATGATTCAACTCATAAAAGAGAAGTTAAAATCGGACTAACATTGAATAAACAAGAAAGAACCGATTTAATTAACTTGCTTAAAGAACTTATCGATGTATTTTCTTGGTCATATGAAGATATGCCAGGCATTAACAGAGAAATAGCTCAACACACTATACCATTAATTCCAGGAATGAAACCTGTAAAACAAAAGTTACGTCAAATGAAACCCGACGTAGCACTTAAGATAAAAGAAGAAGTTCAAAAACAAATAACTGCAGGTTTCATCAAGGTATCCAAATACCTCGAATGGGTCGCCAACGTCGTCCCAGTTCCAAAGAAAGACGGAAGGGTAAGGATGTGTGTCAACTATCGAGATCTAAATAAGGCAAGTCCAAAGGACGACTTCCCTTTGCCACACATCGATATTCTGGTAGACAACACAGCAAATCATGCGCTTCTCTCATTCATGGACGGATACGCAGGGTACAATCAGATTCTCATGGCGGAAGAAGACATGGAGAAGACAACTTTTATCACACCATGGGGCACTTACTGTTACACGGTAATGTCATTTGGGTTGAAAAACGCAGGTGCTACTTACCAACGCGCAGCAACTGCCTTGCTCCATGACATGATGCACAAAGAAGTTGAAGTATATGTCGACGACATGATTGTGAAATCAAAGGACCGTCCAGGCCATCAAGTAGCCTTAAGGAAATTTTTCGAAAGGCTAAGAAAATACAATATGAGGTTAAATCCATCAAAATGTGCTTTTGGAGTCACCTCAGGCAAGCTCTTGGGGTACGTCATAACCTCTAGAGGAATAGAGATAGATCCAACCAAGATTAAAGCAATCATGTCAATGCCACCGCCTAAGACCGAGAAATAGATTCGAGGATTCATTGGCCGGTTGCAATACATAAGTAGGTTCATATCAAAACTAACAACGATATGTGAACCAATCTTCAAAAAGCTCAAGAAGAATGTACCAGTAATATGGGATGACGAGTGTCAAAAAGCCTTTGACCGGATCAAAGCCTATCTCGCAAATCCTCCCGTATTAGCGTCAGCACTTCCCGGAATACCTCTTAGGTTATATTTGACGGTTACCAAAGAGACAATGGGAGCCATGCTAGCACAAGAGGTAGAAAACAAAGAGAATGCAATCTATTACTTAAGTAAGAAGATGCTCTAATACGAAACACGCTATACACCACTCGAGAAATTGTGCCTCGCTTTGGTGTGGGCCACAACTAAGTTGAGACATTTCATGTTGGCGTATACCGTTTTCGTGGTATCTCGATTGGATCCACTCAAATACTTGTTCGAGAAATCAACGCTCAATGGGCATATTTCAAGATGGATAGTCAACTTAGCCTAGTTCAATGTGCGGTTTATGCCACAAAAAGCTATTAAAGGATCTGTGGTGTCAGACTTTCTGGCAGATTTTCCAATACAAGACTCGACACCAATACAAGACAATGAATTTCCAGATGAAGATTTGATGGTCACCAAAGATGATACTTGGACCTTGTATTTCGACGGAGCCTCAAACCAAAAGGGATGTGGTGTCGGAGTGCTACTAGTATCACCTAAAGAAGAATACGTCCCAATCTCAATAAAGCTTGATTTCGACGTTACTAACAATGCTGCTGAATATGAAGCATGTGTGGTAGGCCTTGAAACAGCCTTGACATTGGGAGTAAAGAATTTAAGGATATTCGGAGATTCTTCTCTAATCATCAATCAAATATCTAAAAGGTGGAAAGTAAGGAGCGAAAGCCTAGCCCCTTACCAAACTTATCTGGAAACTCTTACCGATTAGTTAGAGAATGTAGAATACACATATCTACCTAGAGAAGAAAATCAATTTTCTGATGCCTTGGCAAGATTAGCCTCAATGGTTAGGATTCCCACGGATATCGAGCAAATGCCTCTAACTATCGAAAAAAGGCACAAACCGGCATATAAACAGGCTATAGAAGACGACTACCCAGTCCAAGACGAAGATGAAGAACAAGAAGAAGAACCATGGTACACAGACATTCTCAATTATGTCACCAATGGAGAATACCCTCCTCATGCTGACAAAAGAGCTAAACGAGCCTTAAGACTTTTGGCTTCTCAATATGTACTCATAGACAACGAGCTACATAAAAGGGTACCTAAAAGTCGAGCCCTCCTATGTGTAGGGAAGGTGGATGCACAAAGAATAATGAGAATGGTCCACGAAGGAATCTGTGGAACTCATATGAATGGCAAAATGTTAGTCTAGAAAATAATGCGAGAAGGGTATTATTGGACTACCATGAATAGGGACTGCCATCAATATGTAAAAGGATGCCCTAAGTGTCAAATTTATGCCAACTTACAACACGTTCCTCCATCTTTGCTCTACACCTACACATCACCATGGACATTTTCTACATGGGGAATTGACATAATTGGCATGATCGCTCCTCCAGGGACAGGAGGCCATGAATTTATTCTAGTAGCAATTGATTACTTTACGAAGTGGGTTGAAGCACAATCATATGCTAAACTCACCGCAAAACATGTAGCACTCTTTATCGAAAGGAATATCATTTGTCGATATGGAGTCCCACATGAAATGATAAGTGACAATGGCACTCACTTTCAAGCCGAATGTGAAGAATTGCTACATAAATATGGTATCCAACATCATCATTCGTCCTCTTATAGACCTCAACCAAACGGAGCAGGCAGCTAATAAGAATTTAAAGACTATCATCGAGAAAATGACAGAAAATTATAAGGATTGGCCTGACAAACTTCACTTTGCATTGTGGGGTTATCGCACGTCAATCCGTACGTCAACAGGAAATACACCATTTTCTTTGGTATATGGAATGGATGTCGTACAACCTGTCGAACTAGAAATACCATCTCTACGTATTGCGCTAGAGAGTAAACTCGATGAAGTCAAATGGACTAGGGCACAATATGAAGAATTGATCCTACTCGACGAAAAACGACTAGAAGCTCTACAGCACACTCAGTGCTATCAAACTCGTATGGCTAGACATTTTAATAAGAAGGTCAAGACAAGAAAGATCCAAGGGGAAAGTTTAGACCTAATTGGTCTGGCCCCTACATTGTCAAAACAATCCTGTCAGGTGGTGCAGCAAAATTAACTGACATGGATGGCAATGAATTCTCAAACATGACCAATCTTGATCAACTTAAAAAATACTACCCATAATTACTTGAGTAGGACACTCAAGAGAGCTACGTTCGGCCTGATTCCTTAGGAAAGGATACGTAGGCAACCCATTACGGGTGCGGCCACTTTATTTTTCGACATCTCCGCGTTCCAGAATCAACAAAAAGTCAACAAAAGTCGGAAAAGCAATTGGCGTCACAGAACATAGTCTAGCGCCAGCCAAAAGCCATTAGCGCCAGACGGTGGAATTGGCGCCTGGCGCCAGACCTCAATAGCTGGCGCCAATCTGCAATTACTGACGCCAATTCAGTCATAAAATCAAGGCGAATTTCGGTGTTTTTTGGAAAATTTTCGACTTCCGTACTCGAAAGGTTTCCGAAAATTAATTTTTTTTCGGTTTTTCATTGCTTTAATAAAATAAATTTAAAGTAACAATTTAATTGAAAGCTGAAATTTCATTAATGAAATAAAATTTCATTGTTAATGGAATTTAAATAAGGCTGAAATAAATTAACTTTAAATAAAAATTAAGAATTTAATACATCTAAAGCTAAGCAATGTTCTAGTCTTTCTTCTCCTTCTTTGCTCTTTTCCAATTCTTTTCCGCCTCCTCCTCTTCATCCATTACTTTAGCTAGTAGGCATCCTTTAGAGGACCTACATTCATTTTTAGAATAGATCGTTTCTCCTTCAGCTAGCACCCAATGCTTCTTTTCCACCCAAGCCTTCTTGTCTATAGCTTTCCTTTTCCCCTTGTCTTTAGTAGTATTCTTCTTCTTAGGCATTGTAGGTGACTTGAACTCAATTCTTGCACCTAAGCGTTCCTTGGCCGGTGTCACCCTATCACCTAGACGATTCTTCACATCGGTTCTACCCTGATCAATTGAAGACTTCTTTAACAACCACTTCTTTACATCATTAGGTAAAGAAGGGGGAACCTTTTGGGTAATCACTTCCCATAAAGGTCTAGCGCTCTAGTAAGTGTCAAATTTATCTACTTCTTGAGATATGGGATACTCATAGGGAGGACGAAGATCCCCGGAAGGAATATTTTGAAGCAAGCCATATTGTCTCTTTACTCTGCAGGGGTCATAATATGTCATGCGAGACAAGCTTAGAAGACGGCATAAAGGCTACTTGTTAACACCAACCATCCTTTTTATTTTCCACCATGGGATGACCCACTTGATAGCGAAATCACGTGATTCAAAGACTTTCTTCCACCCATGGCGCCCAATTTTAGGGATGCGCTTCTTTCTTCTCACAAAGCAAGTGGGCGTATAACTTTCAATGTCGTCCGGAGGGCTAATTAATCCTAGCCTCTCCATTAGCCACATTTGTAAAAAATTCCAATGCAAATAAATTAATATTACAATACAAAATATATTTTTTTATTTCTGTAATTAAAAATATTATTTTTCTACCTGTAATAAAATTGGAGAACCGCGAAGAGGTGCTTTTGGGTCCCTATTCAACTCATCTAGACTAATCATAGTCTCTCCAACTATCAATGGCATTGGATTTCTCCCTAATTCAATTTGTTCTAGCACAGTGGTTATAATTGGTTGACCCTCATTAATTTTACCACTACTAAGACAATATTGATTAAGCATGCAGAATAAAAACGCCCATCTTCTATATATGTGAAAAGATTCAGAAAGCGGTTTATCAAAATAATAGCGTGCGAATTCTTTTAAGTTCACTACGTTGCCATCTACTATTTTTGATAAATCCCTTTCCTTCAAGTTAAAAAAGCGCTCAAAATCCTTATAGTAATATGCATCTACTCTAGGGATTACTACTAGGTCTATTGCAGGGAAGCCTAAAATAGCACCAAATTCCTCTGGCAAAGGGCTAATTTCATCATACCCTATTCTAAAACAATGTGTATCAATGTTCCAATATTCTAAAGCGGTATGTATGAAGTCTATATCTAGATCTACCCCTTTAATGCCATATATTCCCCCCAAGTGAAATTAATCCAATTATTTTCTTTCACTAGCATTGAGAGATCGACACCATTCATGAGAATATTGGGTGAAGGTTTTAGTGGCTAAAGACATGATTATTATTTTTTCTAAAGAGAAGAATAATTTTTTCGCTGGAATTATGTGAAGAATCGGCTGAGCAGGGGGCTATTTATGCTCGAATTGCGAGGAATTTCAATCTGGATAAAATACAGAGTCAGCGTCAATTGGCGTCACCCACCCAGAATTGGCGTCACCCATCCGCTTTTGGCGCCACACGCTAGGTGTAGCGCCTGGCGCCACGCGCCATAGGCTGGCACCAGTTGGCGCCAAGCCAGCAGGACAGTCGCGCGTGCTCAGTTTGCGTTCTTATATTAAATTGGAGTCAGTTAATGACATTATGGCCCCGTTTTTATTTTTCTAAATATTTTTCTATTTATTAATTAAATATAACAGTTATTTTTTATTTCTTTTTTTATGAATTAATTTTCAAAAATCAGCCTTTTTCTCCGGTTTTATTTTTTCCTTTTTATTTTTTCTTTTTGGGGGAGAGAGTCGGATAATACCCTATCAATAATAAAATGACGGAATTTTTGCGCAAAATTGTTATCACATCTGCACACACTAACATACACTAACATAATAATAGATAATAATAGATTTACAGAAAAAGTGTCTAAATAACAAGTCAAAGGCAAAGTTCTATAAAAAGTCAAAATAAAATGCATATACAGAAATAAACTACGGCCCCGGAGGACGTAGGCCCATCATGTCATAAAAATGCGTCGTCCGAGGAGTCACCTTTCCACCAGCTCCAGCCTCAGCACCAGCTCCAGTCTCCGTAGGAGGAGGGAAACTCAAAACAGGACCGTTCCAGCAAAGGTCAACCTGAGGCTGAGACCGCGGAGGCTGCTGCAATGACGAGCCAACCTCGTACATCCCACCACCTCTGAAAGCCGAGGTAGCCTCTCCCACCGGTGCAGCAGGAGCACCCTCAGTAGAAGACCCTGAGCCCTCAGCAGCGTCGGCTCGAGCAGCCTCGGAACGGCCACCTCTACCTCCTGACGAAGTACGACGACGTCTCGAGCTAGACCTCGCTGGCTCTCTCCGCCCCTCAGGCCTCGTACGGGTGTGAGAAGCAATCGGCTGACCCTGCAAAAAAAAAATTAAATCAGAAACAAGGTGAAAAATGAAGCATAGTGCAGAAACAATAAGTAAAGAAAAGTTACCTCTCGGACAGTGTCGTCTCGACGACAGGTAGCCGCGTTCCTCATCCGGACGAGTTCACTCCGAAAGGCATCTATGCATCGTGCCATAGCCGAAACCACTTCGCGTGAGAACTGTCAAGGAAAGTTAAGTTAGTAAAAATGCATGATAACTGAATACAAGATTCTGAATTAGAACTAGACTTACCCTGGTCTGGTGACGAGGAATCGACCGCTCCACGAAGCGCTCGCCCTCAGGAGCCGGAGAAATCATCTCCTCGATTGGCCCGTACATCCCCTGGTAGTGGATGGACATACGGGGTGGCACAAACTCAGTAGGACCATCCTGCTAAGACAGAAAGAAATCAGTAAGGTATTACTTGGGGGCTACTTAGCGAAAAATAAAAAGCTAAGGATCTTACCCTCACATCCTCGGCCGGCACAGGGGCTGGAGCTAACAAAGGAAGCAGCTCCTCAGCATAACTCCGCCCAAGGATCACATGGGACCGCCAAAGAGAACCAGACTCCTCAGCCATGCTCGACAACTCTCTCTCGTCGAACATATGACGTGGTGGAGGAGCAGGAACAACAAAAATATCGGAAGAGTGTTGTCTAGCAACTCTCTCTCCTAAGTACACAACCGCTCCGTAGGTCCCCAGAAAGTAGCGGCGCTCAGCAGAGTACTGTGCGGCTAATCCAGGGACTGTCCAACCGCCCCATGGTCGGTATACTACCTCAGGTCCCTATAAGAATACCAATCGGGTAAGAACATGTCTAAAACTTCACAGAAGTGCAAGATAAACACTAAAATTCGTACCGAGATGATCCTACTCCGGACACGTGCAGTAGACAGGTCCACATGGTGGCCGCCCCAAGAGGCGCTCACCGGATACCCCCTCGGCGATGGTCTCGCCGACGCAATGGAAGGAAAGTACTCATAGAACCAGAACTACAAAAAAAAGCTAAAGCATGAGTAAATGCTGCCTAACATATAGGGCTAAACTTTATAGGGAATAATGTTTACCTCTACGACTTTCCAGAAAGAAGACAAAGCAACGTTCGTCCTAAAAAAACAGATGGCGACATGAGTCCCTCAGTGCGCGAACGAAGTCCGTGTAGGCCAAGCTGGCCCAGTCATAAGTCCCGATCCGCTGGAGATCGCGAATAGCAGGGAGGTAGTAAAGCAATGCCCTACTACCCCTGTTAGGGGAGAATGTCCCTGACAACAACATCAGCACAAAGATGCGCACCTGCTGCTCTCGGATGGTCGCATCGTCATCAAGAGCCGCTGCAAGCGTCGAGCGGCGAATCCCCCTAGCACTGAACTGAGTCGTCTCGACCTCAGCTTGGGCCCGAACGGCAATTGGCCCCAACAGTTCCTCGACCTCTGGAGAAAAGACGTCGATACCGCCGTCGAATGGCAATGGCACAGAAGTAAAATCCAGTCTTGTGATGAGACTGAAGTCTGTAGGAGTGACCATCATCTCACCCCAGGGAAAATGAAAAGTGTTGGTGGTGTCCCAGAAGAATTCCACCAGATCGCGTACTACGTGGTGACCCCCGCTGGAGGCGACCATAGCCTCGAAGGTCTCGAACAGGGCAACCAGTCCGCAAGACTCCCATAGGAGTCTCGTCTCTCGATCTCTGGCGATATGCATCCTATACAAATCGCCTAGACCATCACAGCCAGAGCCGTGATGTCGTGTCCTTCCAGGCTCGGTTCCCCGTCTCACCCTCTCAGAAATGTGGTGGACAAGGGAAAAGAATAAGGTCTGCTCATCCCACTCTGGGAGCTAACCAAGCGAAGTGGACGGTGTAGTGTCGTCCTCCACGGGCTCATGCTCCCGTCTGGTGTTTCGGGACCGTGAACCTGAGCCTCGTTGTCTAGCCATGCTACATTGTGCAAAATCATCATAAATTAAGGTTCTATAGTATCTAAAGGTTTTCCTAGCCGCATGATACTACGTTCGCAAAAATAGAGTACGTAGTACTAAAACAGAGCACAAATTCAAATCGAGCATGACAGCATTTTTTCAAGCAATCAAATAATTTCTTGCAACACTATAGTGATTATTGTGACAAATTGAACAAGAATTGCTAGCAAAAACAACAAGAACGGGTCACATTGTTCTTCACGGCCTTAGGAGGTCCAACAATGGCGAATTGCTCATTTCTTCACCAAATTGAGTCAAACAAGTCTCAAATTACTCCCAAGGCAATATACAAACATGAACAAGCAATTTCATGGCATAAAACTTGATAAACAAAGCAAATTGAGCACTATAAGTTTCGAATTTTCATGAAATTCGTGAATGAACATGCCAAGAATTCGTAAAAACCGGTGTGATTTGGAGGAAAACTTACATAGATCGGGAATATGGATGAGAAGAGCTTTGATTTGCAACAAATTTGAGCGAATTCGGTTGAGAAACGAATGAGCAACGATCAATTAAAGTTTCGACTTCTTTCGAGCAGCGTTCGCAACAAACCAGAGCACGAAATGAACTGAAAATGGGAATTTAAAGTGATTCCCGTGCTGGCGCCAGTCCCTAGGCATTGGTGTCACATTCTGTGCTTGGCGCCAGACGCCAATTTCAGCGCATGGCGCTAATGCCATAAGGCTGGCGCTGATTGATTTTCAGCGACGCCAAAGCAGCCAGCCACCTTCTGGGGTTGTGCTAGCCTTCTGCGATATATCTTGGGTTCCTTGGTATGCCAGTTAGCCCCTCTAAGCAATTTGACATGATTAGGTAATCGGCTTGATTACATAAAGTAATCGACCTGATGAAAAGATCGTCTCACTAAGCTTAAAGCGCCTAAGCATTGGCTCATTAGCAAAAAGCACCGACATATAGGTTCAAGAGCATAAAGCACCGACATACAGGTTCAAGAGCAAAGAGCGCCGACATACAGTCATAGCAAAAGGCAAGTTCAGGCAAACTTTTTTAAGGATCGACAGGCGTGGATCTTCGGTATTTTCCTTTGGGAGATTATCGCATCAAATGAGGATGACTTCAAGAGAAGATGTCTTCGACATCATTCCCTAGCTTGCGGAAAGTTGTCACAAACAACTGAAGATAATTTCGGGCAAAGTTGTCTTCGATCATAGATCCTGAGGCATGGAAGATGATCATAATGCGGATGAAAATTATTTCAAGAGAAATAATTTTCGATGATATTCCCTTGGACGTGGAATATTATCACAGCGGAGAAGGTAGTTTCAGGCGAAGCAATCTTCTAATTTGGAAGCAGTTACAAGGCGTAGCGGTTTTCAAGCGGGATGGCATTCTCTAGCTTGTAGAAGGTCATCAAAACAACAACAGCAACAGCAGCAATCGGTTACTTTCATAGACGTGTGCTCGACGGTGCAAGAAATACGCGTTTCTTAACTCTTTTATCTGTTTAACTAATGCTAGTTTTGCAGGTATCGGTGTTATAAGATTGATTTATGATCGCAGAACGTTCTGAATCATTCTCCTTCCCTATCGATACTTTGAATTTCGTTTTCGAAACTTGCGTTTCTCCAAACTCAGTCAAAGTGGGGCTTCTGTAGACACCCATTTGTGTCTCCCCAAAACCAAACCCAGTGATGAGTGCCTTTCACGTCGAATCATAATTGAATGAAACGAAAGTGTGGAAAGGTCTAGTGTTGCGGAAAGTTTTATTTCTTTTCTTTTCTCTTCTCTCTGTTTTTTAAAAACTTTATTTTAAGAAAACAGCCGATCCAGTTTTGTAGGTCCATGATATGGGTCCAATAGTGGTATATTTGGATGGGGCTTGCAAAGACCTTTCCAACGATATATTATAAGCCCAATTCCGATGAATATTGAGGACTTATGGTCAATTTACTAAATTGGGCCCGATTTGAGCTTTAAGTACGGCCCAATGATCTAGGGGAGGGCCTAATATGATTTATCATTCCTAATGTAATTAGGAATGGTTTTGGTCTTCTACTACATTCTAGAAGGTCTTATTATTCTTAATTCAATTAGGACTCTTTAGAGTTTTAATCAAGATAAATAGCATTTTCAACTGAAATTATATTATTTTATCTTCCAGTACAGTAAAATTATCAGATTTTTGAAAACGCGTTAAAAGCCGGTTTGGCGTCCAACCCCAGGCCTTGGCGCCTAGAATCACGATTGGCGCCAGACGCCAGCCATTGGCGCCTGGCGCTAGCCACTGGTCCTGGCGCCAATGAGCCAGGGCTGGCGCCAAGTTAGTTTTTTCGATCTTCAGACTCTGTTTTGATAAATTATCTTTTTTGGATGTTTTTCTCTATAAATATCGTATCAAAAACTCCGGTTTCATTCATCAACAATCACTTTATGAATTACCAATAATCAACTCTCTTCATTCACAAAATTATTCATCAACTCTCTCTTCATCTACATCATTCATTCATCAATTTTCAATAACATTAATCTTTTAGCATTCTGTTTTATACTTTACTTTTTCATTCAAAATTCCGCATTCACAAGATCTAGAAACACCTAGCCATATTCGAAGTTGCCTTCGCCCTAGACGTGAAAGGTTTTAATTTCTGAGGGTTTGGTCCCAAATCTCTATTTCAATTATTTAATTTAATTGTTTTGATTATTATTTTTCCTTGAAGTTACTAACGCGTGTATTTTGTAATTAGAAAGAGGTATGAGGCATCCAAGTAAGTACTTTAATGGTTTAATTGATTTCATGATGTAGATATCATGCTTAGATTGTTATTTATGATTCCTAGTATCATGTCTAGGGTATCTTTAATATTAAGTATGATTAAAATTATGATGATTCCTATATTCTCTCTAATATTTATGATTATTATGATTATGATTGATATTATTATTGTTAATGATGATGATTATTATTATTTTGCTTGATATGCATATTATTTTTTTTATTGCTTGATCACCTTTTATTGCATGTTAAAGGGAATTGATACTTGCAATCGCGCTTAATAAGATAATTAATAATCTTGTTAGGTTAATTGTGATTATAAATTCAAGTGATCACCAATAATAGTTTATTTGTGCATTAAATTCAACCAACATAGATTAAACAGGTTTAGGGTTAAATCTATTGATTGTATGTTAGTCAGAAAGCGCACATGAATACGATCAGAATAAAGTAGAGGCCTATTAATAGGGCAGGTTCAATCTCTTTTAGTTTGGATTTGTACCATCATCCCCGAACCCTTATTTGGTTCATGACCTTATGGAGTTGACGATCTCTTGGATCGTTAAGGGGTGTAACCTTCATCCTATGAACGGTTTACAAGTTCCTTAAAAACTTGTTGGCGACTCTTTTGCTCTATCTTCTTCCCTTTTGGACGCCACCGTACTTTAGTGTATGATCACAGTGGGGTTCAAGCTAGTGGGATTTTTGAAGGCTTGAAATTATTCCCTACACCGCCTCAAAGGGATCTTTTTCAAGAGCTTGGGGTTTGTTAGAATAATTCTAAACCACATTAACACTAAAGCACTTCTCCTCTGTCATGGGGCTTTTAGGGGTATTATTAAGATTAAAAATAATTTTATCGTCCCCTACTGATAGTGTTAATTTACCACTTCTCAAATCTATAATTGCTCCTGCAGTATTAAGGAATAGTCTACTCAAAATGATTGGGGTTTGCATATCCTCAGCCATATCAAGAACAACAAAATCAACAGGTATATAAAATTTACCTACTCTAATGGGAACATCCTCTAAAACACTTAAGGGGTATTTGAAAGAACGGTCGGCAATTTGTAGAGTAATATTAGTAGCTTTTAATTTACCCATATTCAACTTGGAACACACATATAATGGCATAACACTAACGCTAGCAACCAAATCACACAATGCATTATCAATCATTAGATTGCCAATATGACAAGGGATAGAAAAGCTACCCGGATCTTTTAATTTAGGTGGAGATTTATTTTGAAGTATGGCACTACACTCTGCAGTGAAAGCTACTGTCTCTACCTCACTAATAGACCTTTTTCTTGTCAATATTTCTTTTATAAATTTTTCATATACAGGAATTTGTGTGATTAATTCAGTGAAGGGAACTGTTACCTTTAAATCTTTTACCATCTCCAGGAACTTACCAAACTGCTTATCCAAATTTATTTTCAGTTGACGATTGGGGAATGGAAGTTTGATAATTGGCTTTGGAGCATTATTGCTCTTATCTGGAGTGGCCATCTTCTCTGGAGTCGTACCCTGCAATGCAGAATTAGATATATTAGTATTATGCTTTAGCCTTGCAGGGCTATTAGCTACATTGTCTGGTTTAACGGAATCAAGATTAGCATTATTTATTAAAACAGGTTCATCAACTCTAGGCATAGGGGGCCCTTCATAGTTTGAACCACTCCTTAGTGTAATTGCATAAGCTTGATCCGTAGGCCTAGTCGGCTGAGCCGGCAGAGCTCCTGTTGGCGGGCTTGTAGAGTAGCGTAAAGTTGCGCAATTTGATTATTTACAATTTTATTATGTGCTAGAATTGAATCAATTTGTGCATCTCTACTCTCCATGTGCTTCTTCATATTAACCAGCATCGCTCTAATTTCTACCAAAGCGGGGTCGGAAGATGAGGAGGGTTGTTGTGGTTGGTTCTTTTAGCCAGCATTGGGATGGTAATATTTCTACTGTTGTTGTTGTGGCGCCTGTGGTTCTTGTGGTGGTGGATTTTGAACGTTGGTACTCCGGTAGGAAAGGTACGGATGGTTCTGGTACCCAAGATTGTAGGTGTTAGAGTATGGGTTATTCTGCATATAAGCTTGAAAGGCATTAACTTGCTCCACGGAACTCCTGCAATCTTGTTCCCAATGACCTAGAATTCCACAATTTTCACAGAAAACCTCATTAGCATTATTATTAATTGCAGAAACATTAGCTATATTAGCAGTGCTAAGATTATCTAATTTTTGGCAGATAGAAGTTAGTTGAGCTTGCAAAAAGGATACAGAGTCAACACTATGCTTCCCCTTGTTAACAAAGCCTCTGGGATTCCCATATTGGGAATTATGTATCGCCATATCTTGAATAACCTGACCTGCATCATCAACATTAAGAGTCATAAACCTCCCACTAGCTGCAGAATCTAAAATTATTCTAGATGAATTTCCAATGCCATTGTTAAAGGCTTGGATTAACTGCCATTGTGCCAAATTATGGTGGGGGCATTCTCTTTGTAGGTCCTTGAACCTCTCCCAAGCCTCATATAAAGTTTCGTCGGCTTCTTAGGTAAAGTTCCGAATTGCACTCCGTAGTACGACTGTTCTCTCTTCAGGATAATACTTGTTATAAAAATTCAAAACAAGAGTTTCCCAGTCAGTTATAACAAGTGCAGTTCTATTTAAACCATTAAACCATAATTTGGCTTTTTCGGTTAAAGAGAAAGGAAAGAGAATCTCCCTGATTTGGTCTTGTGTGACCCCGGCTTGCCTGATGGTATTACAATACTGACAATAGTCTACAATGTGAAGATTTGGGTCTTCACCCTTGGCTCCACTAAATTGCTTCCTCTCTATCATCGTTATAAATTGGGGTTTAATCTAAAATTATACCCCATCAAGAGCCGCAGTGGGAGTGAGATGTGGAAACTCTGTAAGCTTTGGTTGTGAGTAGTCACCAAGCTTTTTTGGAACCATCATCCCTTATTCTGGATCAGATGATACCTCTGAATCGCTAGAACCAGTTGGAGGGTCTTGGTGATTATTATTATCACTAGAATCCACCAGAATTTGCTTGTAAAGGTTCTTCTATCTATGGAAGGATCGTTCGATCTCAGGATCGAATGGGACGTACCCTGATCTGGAACACCTGGGCATAAACAAAAAAAAAACAAAAGCAAATATGAGACTTGCCTCAAAGAACTAACGTTCTCTGAGACAAAAAGAAATAACCTAGACTACAAAAATAATCAGAAACAAAAATAAAACCGTTTCCCCGACAACGGCGCCAATTTTGACAAGGTAAAGTCGTATCCCCTAATCAAAAGTAATTCCTAAATCATCTAACTAATGTAGATAGGGAAGTAGGGTCGAATCCACAGAGAAACGAGTCTTTCTATTCCTAATTAATTAAAGTAATCTAAATTATAAAGTAACTAATACGTAAATTTGGATAATAAACTAAACTACGGAGAATAAGAATAAGGAGAAAACAATATATAATAGGATCTAGGGCATAGGTTCACCAATAAATAATATTCCATGGTAGAACATAATAATCAATCATCAATGCATACAGTAATCAGATCATAATGGGCTTTCGCTACGTATTACAAACACACAATTGATTTACCGGTATTAAATCTCATCTTTCGAATCTCGACTTAACCATTTATAAATTAACCTGCCTAATGAAACTAGACCTAAACATTAATTCTCATCTGTCGAATCTCGAATCAATATTGTTAAACTCATGCATAAAATATCTGCGCAAATCTAGTCACAGAGCATTAAATCAATCAATAGGAAATTAATCTAGCATTGATAATTAACAACAATAAATTACCCTTTCATATTATTTATGGATCCCCATAAACCCTAGAAATAGAACTACTCACGCATAATAAAAACTAAACTAATCAAAGTAATAAAGCAAGACATGATCAAAAGAATAAAATAAACAACTAAGATTTAGAGAAGAGGAATCGTTACCAAAATAAATCTGAAATTAAGATTAGAGTTAAGAACAAAGTATATGAGAGAGAAAACTAATCTAAAAGCTAAGTAGAGAGAGAAAATCTAAGAAAACAATTAAGAGAGAGTAAAGAAGAGTAAAGAAAGGTGCTAAACTCGTTTTACGGAGAAGTATTTATACTCCGTAAGAATCCTAAACTAAAACAAACTTTAACGACACTAATCGTCCCCTAACAATAACACGCGCCCGATCGGGCGAGGCACCGCCCGATCGGGTGCGCCTTTTTCCTCTATCAGGTACGTTTCTCGCGCCCGACCGGGCGCGTCTTCGGGCGCCAACCTTTTCTTCCCTCGCCTGGCCGGACGTGCCTCCGGGCGCCATCCTTTTTGGCCGAGCGGCTCTCTTGGGCCACTATTTGGACTACGATTGGGCTCCAATTCTTCGGGCCAATATGGGTTTCCTCTTCGGGTCTTGAATACTTGGTCCAAATGCCCCGGTATCACCTATACCGAGCCTTAATCACCGGTTCAATGGCTCTAACCGGCCTTGGGTTATAAAATCTAGTCGTGCTTCTCCAGTGCTCGTAATTGCTCCATAATATATCAGAAAAATGCTCCAGAAGTGCAAATCCCTGCAAAAGTCAACCAAATCTACGAAAACACTATAAAACACTAATTAGTAATAAAAGTGGCTCTAAAGAGCCAAAAACACCACTAATTATGACCAAGGGACGGGGGTAAAATACTATATAAAATAGACACATTTGTAACAAGTAATGAAAGGGGTGAGTGTTTAGGACAAGAGGGTTGATAGTACACAAGTTTACAAAGTTTCTGCTAGAATTTCGGGTTTTTTTATTTATTTAAGCCTCGTATTAAGCCTCTATTTAAAGGGAACGGATGCATTTAGGGTTTCGAGGGTTCTGCCTCAGTAGGTGTCGTGTGAATCTGAATGAGTTGCTCGCACCTGCTCAGCGCAAGTGATTCAAGTGCCGTGCTACGGGAAGAATAACAGAACTTCTTGCGCGCGCTATTATGATAAGTTCGATTTTATATGTTTATTAAATTCTGAATCTTCCGTGAGTGTAACACTAGAGGCTGCGTTGGTCGTCATGCGCAACCATATGAGTTGCGCGCGCCAGACCAACTCGACTCTTTGAAATGCGCGCGGTTTTTTCTGTGGCAGCTTTTATTTTTAACATAAGCGCCTTTAATTCCGTCAAAATTAGTTCAGGTTTAAGCCTAATTACTGATCGGACTTAGTTAATTGGACTTTAATTCATTTTGTTTTGGGTTAGGCTATGTGTTTTGTATTCTTGTGGCTCAATCAGTTACCATATGCATTCTTCACGTTGATCACACACAAAGATGGTTTTATTTATCATCATAGCACTTCCAGTCGGGACAAGAGGCCAAAAGTAGATGTCTACAACCATCAAATTTTGAGGGAAATTAATTCTGTCGCAAATCTGCGACCGAAAAAAGCATCGCAAATTAGCGATTGATTTTATTCCCTCGAAAAAAAGGACAAGTTTACGACGGAAAAATTCCGTCGGAAAAGGAGTAGGTTGCGACGGAATTATCAGTCGGAAATCAACGACGGAATTCAAATTTAGGTCAATCCATCTAGAGAGGGACTTAAATCCGTCGGAAAGCACTGTTCCGACGGAATTTTCCTCGAAAAATAACGATTTCTCTACTAACTATTTTCCAACGGAATTCGTCAAAAAGGTGATTTCCGACAGAATTTCATATGCTATTGACGGATTTTTTCTGTCGGAAAAGAGCCAAATTCTAGTAGTGTTCGTACACGAACTTCCGCTGTCATCTTCGTACACAAACTTCCATCATTGTCTTTGTACACCAATTTCCAAATCTGGTTGATGTTGAGTTGTAAATGTCCTAAACCAAAGAAATTATTGGACCAAAGTAATGTTTATAAAAGAGATTTGAATCTGAAGCAAATTCAAATTAGAAGGTATGTAATTTTCAAATCTGGTTTCGTGGTGGTTTCGTCGGTGGGTAGTGGCGGTTTTGTGGATGGGTAGTGGTGGTTTGGTGGTTCTTGTGTTGGTGGGTGGTGGTGTGGTGTTTGGTGGCTACTTTAGCGGTGGAATTGGTGGTCAGGTCAAGGGTTACTAGGTCCGATTAGGGGTTACTAGATTTAGGTTGGTAGTGGTTCGTTTGTGGTGGTTCTAGGTGGGTGGTAGTTTTTTGTTGGTGGTGGTTTTTTGTTGGTGGTGGGTAGGGGTGTTCAAATCCGGGTACCCGGGTTTTCGGGTACTCGGAAATTCGGGTACTTGATAATCTATCCCATGTCCCGTCCCGAATAATTCGGGTACCCGAAACGGGTCGGGACATAGGGTACCCGAATCTCTTATTATTATTTTTTTTAATAAATTTTTACTTAATTTTATGTATTTACACTTGCTGTAATTTAGCATAAAAAAATAAAAAATAAAAAAAACTACTGTAATTAAAAGATTACAAATAAAACATACATCAATTCAAGATTACTAATGCAGAAATTACATTTTCTGGTAAAAATAAAACATACATCAATTAAAGATTACAAATGCAGAAATTAGAAGAGCCGTTGTTGCAAATAGCATCTGAGGTTCTTGGTCTTTGACATTTAAATTTGGTAATCACATTTGATTTTTAAGATTACAAATGCATAATTAAAAGAGTATAAGAGATCTTTAGAATTTTGAAACATGAAGTATAAAGCCGCAGCTCGCAGTTTTTACTGTGTACCCAGATGACCCGTTCTGCATCCAAAATAAAACATACATCAATTCAAGACATATACATTTACCCAAAATAAAACATACATTAATTCAAGACATATACATGTTAATAGAGATTATAGCACGAAATACACTATCAATTAGCACGAATTATACACTATCAATTAGACAATTACCACGAAATATACACTATCAATTGGATTACCACGAATTACAACAAAATTAAACTCGCAAGATCATATAAATTACCTGAAAACTCGCTTAAACTCGCTTGAAATTAAACTTCGCTTGAAGGGCAGATCGAAGAAGACAGGAACACAGTTACACAAAGCCCTAAGAGAGAGAGAGAGGCAGAAGAGAGAGAGAGAGAGGGGGGGAGAAAGAGAGAGAGAGAGAGAGAGAGAGAGAGGCAGGAAGAGAGAGAGAGAGAGAGAGAGAGAGAGAGAGAGATAGGAAGAGAGGGAGCGGCGGAGAGAGAGAGAGAGAGAGAGAGAGAGATAGAGAGATAGGAAGAGAGGGAGCGGCAGAGAGAGAGAGAGCGGAGATTGAGAAGTGAGAACCCTAATTTCGTGAGAGGGCTGGGAGTTCGACTGTTTGAGGGCGATTTTCTTTTTTTTTTAATTTTTAATTCGGGTAATCGGGTGCCCGAATCTGGCAAAATGTGGCCCATGTCCCGACCCAGAGAGAAAGCAGTTTTCCCGGGTCGGGTACCTGACCCGAAAAAACAGATTTTTCGCTTAAAATTCCCATCGGGTATTACCCGGGTCGTCGGGAAATCGGGTCGGGTCAATCGGGTTGGGTTTTTTTGAACACCCCTAGTGGTGGGTCAGGGGTTACTAGATCCGATCAAGGGTTACTAGGCCAGGGGTTACTTAAGGGGTTACTAGATGAGTGAGGGGTTATGGGGTTACTTGAGGGGTTACTGAGGGGTTACTTAATTGGTGGGTTACTTAAGTGGGGTTACTTGAGGGGTTACTAGAGGGGTTACTTAAGTGGGGTCACTTTAGGGGTTACTGATGTGGCACCTGCCGCACCGATAATGCGCTGAATATTTTTTGCTTTTCTAGTCAATTTTGCCTTAATTGACATGATGTTATTAATGTTTTATTGTTCTTACCTTTTCTCTCTAAAGATAAGTCTTTACCTTCTCAAAATCTTTCCTCTACCACTTTACCACAAAGGATTTTGTTTTTTTTTTCTTTTTTTTTACAACAACGGAAAGCACAAAAGAACAAAACATAGAAAAGGAAAAACTTAAAAGACATCAAAAGGAAGGGCAGTAGCAAAACTTGAGACAGTCTAACGACATTATTTGGCAAGCTAATGAGAACGACTGACTTCTTCTCTTCCAACTTTTAAGAAGACACGATGTTGAAAGAGCTTGCTAAGCCTTCAGATTTCTTTGACTATCCAGTAGAGTTCCATAGATAAAATCCTCTCTTTACGTAGAGAGTAGATAATCATAGTAGAGTCTGTATAGAGTTGTATGGAAACGTATCCATTTTTCTGGGCCCAGATCATAGCTGACAAACCATCTGCTTGGAGAGCCAAGAAAGCAATACCAAAGGTATCCCCTGCATCTCTCTGATCTCCCTTTGGTCGGAAAGAGTAATCTTCCAACCTGTTCCATACAATTTCGATGTTTTGTGCCAAAATCCATTTACACGAATAGTAAAGGGATTAGGCGTGGTTTTGTAACAAAGATGATGGAAAAACATACCCAAATTTTCCTTAAGAAAGGCTAGTGGAGGATACGTTTCTTGATCAAGAGTTGTCGAAATTCCCAAGCTGCTAGTATTGATTTTGTTAAAATCTTAAAAAAGTGCAATCGCTAGATTAAGATTAATGAAAAAGGAGAGTAGATAGCCGTTATCTACATCAAAAATCCGCTTATTCCTTGTAGCCCACAAAGACAAAAGATTGGCAACAAATTGTTGTACACGCCAACTTCCAGTTCCATCATGACTATAAAACAGCAGGATATTTGTAGACACCCAATGTGTCTCCCCAAAACCAAACCCAGTGAAGAATACCTTTCACATCATTTGATTATCAAACAAAGTGAAAGTGTGGAAAGTCTAGTTATGAGGATGTTTTTATTAAAATATTTCTCTTTCTGTTTTCAAAAATATTTCTTTTCTTACTCTATTTATGAAAAATAGAAAATCCAATTTGGTTTGGTCCATGATGAGGGTCCAATAATAGTGTAGTTGGATTGGGATTGAAAAGATCTTTCTAATGATATATTATAAGCCCAATTCCGATAAATTATGAAGAAGTTATGGATTAAATCAAATTAGGCCCAATGATCTAGAGGAGGGCCTATTAATTATTATGCCTAAAGTGATTAGGATTGATTTTGATCTTTTAGGAATATCTAGAAGGTTCTCTTTGATTCTAACAACATTAGGATTGATAATTATATTTTTTTAAATATGTTTTATTTTGAATAAAATATATTAAATCCGATTTTAAATCTGCTTGGACACAGAATTACCTGTAACTGGTTTAAAAGGTAATTCCACGTGTAAAAGCGCGTTGTACTTTTGAACCACCACGAGATGACAGAGTCGTCGCCTGGCGCTGACTCTTGTCGTTGGCGACAGGAGGTATTTTATTCCGAATATGATTTTCTTTGATCCCGTGTTCCTATAAATAGGGGTCGTATTTCCCTGTTTTCAAATCATCTACAATCTACATCTATAATCATTCATCTCTCTCTCTCTCTCTAATAGCTAGAAGCTTTCTTTCTCTCTTCTTTTTCTAAACCTTCCCTCTTTCAAAATTCCTCACTCATTAGTTCTAGAAATACCTATCCAAGTTCGAAGTTGCTTTTGCCCTAGACGTGAAAGGTTTGATATTTCTGAAGGTTTGGTTCCAAATCTCTATTTCAATTATTTAATTTAATTGTTTTGATTTGTTATTTTCCTTGAAGTTACTAACATGTTATAATACCCCGTATTTTCATACGTATTTTCCTAATTAATTAATTAATTATTATTTTCTAAAATGGGTATTTTAGTAATTCAACTTACTATTTAAATCTTGGAGCCAAAATGATATTTGAATTTTGGCGCCAAAAGTATTTTAAAAACAAATTATTATTTTGGATAAGATTTATTATCCATTTATCCCATTTTAAAAACCAGATTATTTATATATTTCGGATATTTTAATTAAGGCAAAAGCTATATTTTATGATTATTTTAATAAATCCAAAAATCCCATTTATTTGACTAATAAATTTTGGATTTTCCTATGTGAAAATCTGATTTTATTAGTTAAATTATTTGGTGAATATTTGGTATTTTATTATTTAATTATTTTATTCAATAAATATTATTTACACAATTATTTTAATTCCTTAAAACTATCAAAATAATTTCCTAAATACTAAATAGGAGGGCCGAAAATATGAGCTTAGGAAAGCTCAAAAATTTCGGCCATCCCATGTAGATTTTGGGAAAAATATTTTGGTAATTTGTATTTTTAATTATCTCCTTAAAATCTCCTATTTTCCTTAATTCTAATTCTCCATCTTTTTAATATCTAATCATTATATTTTCTTGCCATTCATTCTTCTTAATTATTCCCCAAGTAATTCCAATTTCCTTCAGATTTTTCATGACATACATACCTTCCATATTCAATTATACACAATCTCTTCAATATTAAAACTTTCCTTAAATCTTTACTCACTTCTCCAAGTAATCCCTTAAACCCTACTTACCATAATTATTCTTACATTTTTCCACTCTAATTCTTGCATGAGCTAGCCTATAAATACCCCTTCATACCTCTCACATTCTTCACACCAATTCTCTTCTTTTCTTCTCCTCAATTTGACACAAATTATCCCATTTATCTTTGTAGCCAATTTTAGGGCACTTCTGATCAGTTTTGGGGAATTTATGTTTCACATAATTGTTCCTCTTGAAAAATCCTTGAGGTTAAGCTCAAGAATCACCCAATTCGGAGTTATAACAAAGGAGTTATAGCCTCTGCAAGTTCTGCCTCCTTTTTCCAACGCAAATTCAATTCTTCTTTCTCCTTGGTTTCTTATCTTTCTTCTCCTTTTCTCTTATTCATTTATTATTATTATTATTATTATTATTATTATTATTATTATTATTATTATTACTATTATTATTACTATTATTATTACTATTATTATTATTATTATTATTATTATGGGAGATTAATATAAAATTATTATAAGTAGTTTTAATTATATTTTAATTAATTTAAAAGGTTCATGTACATATAGTTGGGAGGGTTTAATTTAATTGTTTGTGATTATTTGATAACCTTATATTAATTAAGGTTATATTTATTTGTAGGGTGTTTTTGATCAAGCTACTTGAGAGTTCTTTTGAAGTAATTTTTGGCTAAGCAAGGATCAAGGTACGTTAGGTGGCTAGATACCTTGGAAGTGATCGATTTGAATGAACATGTTTGAATGATTTATGTTGCTTGAATTAAATTGACTTGAATTATGGTTTATGAAATAAAAGTATGTTTAAAAGATTGGTTTTAATAATTGAATTGGAGTATTGATTTTCATAACATGTTTTGATTAATTAATTTATTATTCATGTTTAAAAAGGGATTGATTTTAAAAGCATGTTGAATTTATTAAAAAGGAGTTTGGATTGTTTTCATTAAAGGTTGAATTATTGGATTTAAAAGAGGATTTATTGAATCATTGATTTATTATTATTCTTTATAAGCATGTTAGTAATCCCACTATACAGATTTGGTTTATTGATAAGGCCTAGGACTTTGTATGATCGGGTCTTTCCTCAAGAATAGCCTTGTAACATTAGGAGACTAGCTTGGGGGGTGTGCACACTTGGGAGAGGAATTGGTTTAATTGGTTTCATTGGTTTTATTGATTTATTATGAGGAATTGGTTTTTAATATGAGGATTTGGTTTTAAATAATTGGAATTGGTTTTATTGATTATTGAGATTGGAATATTGAGAATTTGGTTTTGAATCATGAGTTTGGAATTATTGGATTGATTATTGGAACTGGTTTTAAAAGCATGTTTGCAAATAAATTGAGTTTAATTATCTTGCACTTACCGTACTTAGCATGTTTTGCTAACCCGTACTTCTTATTTGTTTTGGTTTGCCCTGTTTACCGTAATGGTAAGCAGTGTTATTTCAGGTGAAGTGAATAAAGTGATGCATGGAGTCCCGGGATTTGGTTTCACTAATTCAGGAATCTTGGTCTTTTTATTTAATTTGAGTACTCATGACATTGGTTTCTTATTATAGTTATTATTAATAAGAAGAGTTTTGAAGTTTCCACTGCAAAGTATAGTTTTGTTTAGTAAGTTGAGTAGCCTTGCGTAATCACGCGGCGATAATACGTCTAATTCTATCTCTACGGTATAATTATACACATTATAATGGTATTTCCATAGAGGGAGATTTGGGGGTGTTACACGTGTGTATTTTGTTATTAGAAAGAGATACGAGGCATCGAAGTAAGTACTTTAATTATTTTATTGATCTTTGATATAGAAATCATGCTTAGATTATTATTTTGATTTCTAGTATCATTTTAGAATGTTATATTGCTTCCTAATATCATGTTTAGGGTTAACTAAAATTTTTAATATCAAGTATGTTTATTATGATGCTTCCTATTTCTTTCTTAATATCATGTTAGGGCTAAAGCTTTGATCTTTAATGTGTTGTGACATGCTAGGGTTTGTTATTAATCTTGTTAGTATCATGCCTAGGATCTTGCTATTAATATTATGCTTTAACATGATTAATATAATTGTGATTATTATTATGATGATGATGATTATGTTGCTTGATGATTATTATTGTTATTGCTTGATCACACCTTTTATGCATGTTTAAAGGGAATTTGTGCTTGTAATCACGCTTAATAAGATTATTAATAATCTTGTTTAGGTTAATATGATTATAATTCAAGTGATCGCCAATAATATATTTGTTTGTGCATTAATATTCAACCAACATAGATAAACAGGCTTAGGGTAAACCTATTGATTGTATGTTAGTCAGAAAACGCACATGAATACGAGAAGAATAAAGTAGAGGCCTATTTTTAGGGCGGGTTCAATCTCTTTTAGGTTGGATTTGTACCTTCATCCCCGAACTTCCAGTCATGGTTCCAAACCTATTGGAGTTAATGATCCCCTGGATCGTTAAGGGGTGTAACCTTCACCCTGTGAACGGTTTACAAGTTCCTAAAACTTGTTGGCGACTCTTTTACTCTAGCTTCCTTCCTTTTGGACTCCACCATGCTTAAACGTATGATCACAGTGGGGCTCAAGTGTAGGATGCTTAAAATATTCCCTACAATATTGCTTTGAATCCAAACCTTAAAGGAATTAAAATCATTTAGATTTTGATAGCCTGGTATTTGACAGTTATTCCAAACATGCCTTCCCATTTAACAATTAACAAATAGGTGTAAGGTATTGAAGACACCATCTAGTTGTGTCTCCCTAAAACCAAACTCAGTGATGAGTACCTTTTACGTCATTTGATTATCGAACGAAGTGAGGATGTGAAAAGTCTTGTGATGTGGTTGTTTTAAAAATAACTCTTCATTCTTTCTGTTTTCAAAAATGTACTCTATTTATGAAAATTTCAAATCTTTTTTATTTTGATCCTTGATAAGGTTCCAATAATAGTGTAGTTGGATTGAGCTCGAAAAGAGCTTTCTAACGATATATTATAAGCCCAATTCTGATGAATAATGAGGAAGTTTTGGCCAAAATACTAAATTGAGCTTGAAATGGTTTTATGGCCCAATGATCTAGTGGAGGGCCCATTAATTAATATTCCTAAAGTAATTACGATTGATTTTAATCTTCTAAGGTAATCTAGAAGGTTTATTTGAGTTCTAATGAAGTTAGGATTAATAATTATATTTTTTATAAAATAAAGAATTCTATTTGGATTAAAACAAGTGTTTAAATCTGATTTTTAAAGATAAGTACAGACGTTGTTAATCGAATTTAATTAGATTAAGGATTTCGTATAGGTTTATAGAAAATGCATGAATCAGCATGGAATGACAAAGATGGCACTGAAAGACAAGCCTGTCGCACAGCGACAAGTCTGTTGCGTCTCGTTGGACCCTATCGTTCTACGACAGGGGCAGTTTTACTCTTAATAGGATTTGGTCTTTTTCTGATCATTTCCGAACAATTTTTTCTATTAATAGGGTCGTGTTTTCCCGTTTTGAACAATTAACAATCATCTAATTCTATTCTCTACTTTCTCTCTCTCTCTCAAGCTAATAACTTTTCTTTCTCCCTTTTTCTAAGCCTAGCCTTTTAAAAATACAATTCTGCGTTCACAAGTTCTAGACACACCTAGCCAAGCTCGAAGTTTACTTTGCCCTAGACGTGAAAGGTTAATAACCAAGGCTCGTTTTCTTAGCAGGGATGTTCATAGAGAAGTTTGTGGCAAACAAGAAGGCTAGCTTCTTGAAGCAATCAATAGAACCGGCCGGCAGGTTGCCAAACCATTGTTGGGCAATACCCTTCAATGTAGCCGGGAAACAACGACACCAAGTGGCATCGTCCCACCCCTGTAGACACATGAGGTTGGTGTATGCCATTAGGTTCTTCTGGGTTGGAGGTACCATCATAAGTACCTACCAACACATTCTTAACCTGCCGGTTGTGCCGCCTCGGTTATATTCCTGGTGAACGCAGAGGGTTGTTCACCAAGTTTGAGCAGTCGGAGCTGCGAGTCCAAAGGTTGGACGCTGTTGAATGCCACATGTCCTCCGAAAGGAAGCGGCTGCATAAATGGAAAACCATATTTCCCGTATTGCGCCTGAGGTGCAAACGAAACAGACCCTATCATCATTTGAGGATCGGTGTTGACGGACTTACCGCCTGTCCCACTCTCATGTCTGGAGAGTGAGTTCTCACAAAGGTTTGTTTGAAGCTTTCTGGAAAGCTCGAGGTGGAAGCTGACTCAGACAGTTGCTGGTGTCTCCTCCGCTCAATAATTTGTCGAGTGTCAGAAATAGTTTTCTTTGTGGCCCCCAGCTGCTCTTGTCGGGTGTGCCTTTGAGGACCCTTAGGCATAAGGATCTTAGTCTAGTCAAGTCTTGCGGCTGCCTTCTCCTTCTCCTTGGGATGAGGAGTAGGCTGCCTGACCGGCTTCTTCCTCCCAGATGGAGGTGTCTTCTTTGCTGGCTGACCCTTGTTGGGACCAGCCTTGTTTTTGTTGATCATCTCCTTGATTTCACCCTTAAAGAAGTTCATGAAAGTCATGAGCTCGTCTCAGGTGACCGGAGCTGATCCTCTGGCCTTTTGGGTTTCCCCTTCTAGCCTCCCAGTGGGTCTGATTCGACCCGCCTTGTCTGCTTCACGTTCCAGTTGATCTCTGGAATTAGTGTATTAGGAGATGAATGAGCCATCTTTGGCCACATACGTCCCCACATCATCATTGTCATCATCATCTTCTTGGTCAGTGAAGACTTCTGGCTGACGTACTGGTGGAGGAACGCTTGAACTACCCGGTTGGTTAACCGGTTGAGAAATGCTTGTATTACCCAGTCGAGTAATAGGTTGAGGGTTGTTTGGATCAGGAGGTGGTACAGACTTTTGAACCATCTTTGAGGTACTCTCCCCACAGACGGCGCCAAATGTTTTGGGTGTTTTTGTCCCTTGGGAGAGTTACGTCACAAAGTTTGGTCCAGCGTGAGCCGTACTTGCAAAACAACGGAGACTCCGGGTGGTTGGAGCTCCGCCTCCGACGATCAAATTAGTAACTTGAATAGGAGTAAAAAGGTGCGGAAATTTAGGTGGGTATCTGCTCGGATTCCAAGCTCGAGATGTCTCTTTCAAAGAGTAAAATGTGTAATAAATGGTTAAAAACGTGCCCCCAAATGGAGGAACTCTCCCTATTTATAAAGTCCTTGGGATTTGTGCCCCTTATTAGGTCATCGAGCCCTAATCATTGGTGGGCTGCGCCCTCGGGATTTGGGCCGTGAAGGCCGCCTTTTCTCCCTTTTCTCTGGAATGACACGTGTCAAACAGGGGTTGGTCCATTTTGGTTTAACCCTAAAGTGACACGTGTCACCCTCTGGTTGGACCATATGGCAGGGTAAAATTACCCCAAACACCTAGGATCTTGCTAATATTATTATGCTTTAATATTATTATGATGATGATGATTTGTTGTATCATTGTTATTATGTTGCTTGATATTATATTTATTATTGTTATTACTTGATCACACCCTGTCTTGCAGGATTAAAGGGAATTTGTACTTGTAATCATACTTAATAAGATAATTAATAATTTTATTTAGGCTAATATGATTATAATTCAAGTGATCGCCAATAATAATTTTGTTTTGCATTAATATTCAACCAACATAGATTAAATAGGTTAAGAATTAATATAATGATTGTATGTTAGTCAGAAAGCACACATAAATATGAGAAGAATAAAATAGAGGCTTATTATTAGGGCAGGTTCAATCTCTTTTAGGTTGGATTTGTACCTTCATCCCCGAATATCCAATCATGGTTTCGGACCACTATGGAGTTAGCGATCTCATGGATCGTGAAGGGGTGTAACCTTCACCCTGTGAATTGTTTACAAGTTCCTAAAACTTGTTGGCGACTCTTTTACTCTAGCTTCCTTCCTTTTGGACGCCACCATGCTTAAGTGTATGATCACAGTGGGGCTTAAGTGTGGGATGCTTGAAATATTCCCTATAGGTGTCTTCCTCTTCCGTTGCACAACAGTCACATAACCTATGCTGAAACAACCCTCAAAAGCCAGATTCTTCTTGGCTGAAATACCATTGTAAACTAATTTCCAAAGGAAAAGGCTCTATTTTGGAGGGATTTTCAAATGCCAAATGACTAAATTTTTTTTAAAGTCTCTTTTCTATTAGCAGACTCTTTGATACCAGTGAGTCCTGCAAGAAAAGCGTAACTCGTTTTAACAGTGTAATTACCCAAATCATGCTAGGGCCAAAACAAGAAATCCTCTTCCTCTTTTTGTGGGAGATCTATTGACAAAATATTTTTAGCACTTTCCCCCTCATAACGCTGTCTAATGATATAAATTTTCCAGGAACGAGAATGTTGATTAATAAACTCGTTAACCCTCAATTTAGAATTGTCCCTCAAATTTTGATTTGAGTTAACCACCGGAACCAAATTGTGGACCGATTTAGAGTTGGTATATAGGATATCCTTTCCATAACCAACTTTTCACTCAAAACCTTTTTTCATCTTTAGAGAAAGATGATGCATAGATCTCGTAGCCCAAGAGAAAGAAGTCGAGATAGATCCTATAATAGCCTTTGGGCAGAGGATCCAATTATAGCTAACATTATAAACTTTTGTTGCTAGAAGAGAAGGATTGGAATGCATCCGCTAAAATTGCTTGAAAAGGAGGGCGTCATTATAGGTGGAAGTAGATCAAATACCCAATTCCTTTTGGTAATTGAATAACTTTCTTTTTACCCAATGAATACCCTTATCACAACTTTTTGCCCACCAGAATCTAGTAATTAGAGAGTCTATCTTATTTGCAGTTGCAAGAGGAATCTTGAAGGACTTCATTACATGGGTCGTGTTTCCTAAAAATACCGAGTTAATAAGAATTGATTTTTCGTTTTCAGAAAGCTTACAATGTGCCAATGGCCAAAAAAAAATAAATTCTTCTCCAATTCAACCAAATTAGAAAAAAACGAGCCTTTTTCCCCTCTAAATCCACTAGGGCGCCTAAGTGTTTTCCAGAATTAGACACCATCGGCATTCTTAAGATGTTCTTAAATGAATAGGCTAAAACAGGAGGAATAGAAGGGCTGAACTTAACAAAGATTTACTAAAGTTTATTTGTTGACTAGAAGTTTTGCCAAAATTGGCTATAATCTCCATGAAAGTAGATCGAGCAATAATCCTCATTTGTTTAAAAAATAATAAGGCATCATCCACAAAGAAAAGATGAGAAATTGACGGAGCATGCCTTAAAATTTTCACACCTTTTAAGAGTTTTATGTCTTCCGCCAAACTTAACATCCTGGAGAGAACATCCATACAAAAATACAAAATAGAAAAAGATACGATGAAAGAGGGTCACCTTGTCGTATGCCATAATTTGGCCTAAAGGAATATGAAGTCTTCCCATTAATAAGAACCTTAAAAGAGACAACTGAAATACATTGGGAAATCCATTGTATCCATTTTTGAGGGAACCCATAAGCTTGAAGTGTTTTCAATAGAAAGAGCCAATTAACTATGTCATAAGCTTTTGACATATCCACCTTAACTGCAGCTAGATGTGTGATACTACATCTAGAGTTTATGAAATGTATAATCTCCTGTGACATGAATTTATTGTCCTCCATATGCCTTCTAGGAATAAAGCCATGTTGAAAGTCGGAGATTAAAGAAGGAAGAACAACTTTCAATCGAGAAACCATACACTTTGCAATACACTTATAAATTGTATTGCATAAACTGATCCTCCAGAATTAAGAAGCTAGCTCCGAGTATCGGGCTTTAGAATAAATTATAAACTTTACCCCAAATCTCATGTGTAAAAAATCCTATATATATATATATATATATATATATATATATATATATATATATATATATATATATATATATATATATATATATATATAGAAATAAAAGAATGCCTCTTTGGTTAGAAATTTAAGTCCAAATTGTTTTTCTAGCGCTAACTATAGCCCCATTATTGTAGATTTAAACATTTTGCATAAATATAAAGTTGTGCAAAAATCTTATAAAGAATGAGAAAATAACCACTTATATAAGACATAATGTTTAGGCAGCCCTAATTTCTCATCACTATGGGCCTGTTCACTTCAGCTTAATTTCAGTTCAATTCAGCTCCAATCAGTTCAGATCAGTTCAACTCTCAATTTCCTTCTCTCATATAATATTCATTTCAGCTCATTTCATCAGTTCAGTTCAGCTTAGTTCATTAAATATGAACAGGCCCGAAAAAGCATCTACTCCTTCCATACCTTATTAATAGTTCCTTATGGTGGAATTTTATGGGAATTAAGGAACTGAAATAACTTAAATAAGATATAGTAAAAGTATATAGGAAAAGTAAATTTACATAGGGTATGCAAAAAAGTAAAGAGAGAAAGTGATAAAAGTATATGAAAATGCAAAATTTACAAAGGAAAGCTAAATTTGCACATATAATGTTGCAATTTGAATGAAATTTAAGTAAAAAAATTAATATTAATAATAGTTGGAAAATGCAAATGAGACTATCATTTTGGGACTTAAATTAGGCCATAAGAGACTATCAATAAGGGATGGAGGGAGTAATATTTTTTCCCGTTAACTTCTCCATTTTCCCTTCTACCTTCTACTTCCTTTTTCCTTTCTTAGCAAAAAAGGTGGTTTTGGCCAAACAACATCCCCATCCCCATCCCCAACCCCACCAACACCATATACAAAAAATTTCTCCTTAGATCAATGCCACCATTTCTGGCTGCTTCGACGCCAATATAACGTAAAACCCTAATAAAAATATAAAATGGTAAGAGTGGTAACCCTCAAATGGTAAGGGAAAAATTGAAACTAATAACCCCATCTTTTGACTCATCTTCTCAAAACAATCCCAACTTTTGAAATTCTGGAAATAATTCCACCTTATTACCCCATCTTCTTAAAAAGGGCCATTGATCAACCTTAAAAACAAATTATTAATTAAAATCGAACTTGGCCCGAGAAAAGTCTAACAAGACTAATTATTGAACACTAAACCCTAGTGTAGGTAGGACACCCTACACCCCCTCTAAACGCGTTGTTTAGAGTGCTATCCACACCCCCCCACTAACCCACAATAATCGCAGTAACTAAATACTCCCTCTGTTTCATAATGTTAGTCCCATATACTATTTTGGGTGTTTCAAAAAAATCTACCCATATTGAATATATTTCATTTATAACTTGATTTTTTTTGGAATTAATTGAATTTGGATTAACGACATGCCTCTAAGTAAGAAAAATTTTACCTTAAATTATGCAATTATGACTTGTGCTTTCCTAATGAAAAATCAAAAAAATTAAATAAGGTAAACTAATATTGAAATATGTTGTACTTTAATGTTAGATTCCTAATATATTTGTTTTCTTATTTTATGTAATTGATTCTATATGGGACTAACATTATAAAACGGAGGAGGTACCACTTTTCTATTTTCACTATCTTCTTTACTCCGCCCAAAACTTTCTCCATTCATCCCCTTTTTCATTGCCAACGCAATATTGTTATTGAGGTACCAATTTATATTTTCCTTTTCAATTTGATATACTATTTTATGAATTGTTGTTGAATGTAACTCTAAGTTTGAAAAAAATTAATTAATATGATTGTGCATTGACTATTGAATTACCCTATTTTTTCCCCAAACTGATTGTTTGATAACAATTTAGATTATCGACGTTCAAATTTTGTTTTCATCGTGAGGTATACACAGTTATACACTTTGTATCTTTATGATTTATTAATATTATTATTATTATTATTATTATTATTATTTTTATTATTATTATACAAAAAGTCATATAACCTACAATAAATTAGTAGGAAGTCGAGATACAATCTGGACCCCGCCTCCTCTAGCTATAGAAAAGCCTACCCTAGTAAAAATATGAGCTGCAACACGTGCTCCAATGTCTTGCGTCGTCGAGAACCTCTGAATTCACTTAAGCAACGCAACAACCTCCTTCTCTAATTCACCAAACGAAGAAAAGGAGAAGGGAATGAACCCATATCCAATCGCCTGACAACGAGCCTCATACTTATCCCGCTTCCGCTGAGCTGCATCAACCACAACCCGCCAGGAATAAAGTCAGATAGCCTTGCCTGTGTCAAAGGAGAAGATCCTGTCAAATCAACACAGACATCGCGACCACGATCCCAAGAATAAAGTAACACATCAGCAGGTCTGAGGGCCTCATCGTTCCCTCCAGACAACCCAATATCAACCTCTTTCCTTGCTGAAATCCCAGAACGATAGCAAACATCAACTAGGGTATCCCGAACAACATTATGTCTATGTTTAATACCCACGATACCAGCACAGGACACTGCGTGATCGCCAAAAATATCCCCTGGAAAAACCCTCGAACAAGCAGAGCACGGTATCGAGGCAGAGAACAACGGAACACCCAATCGGTAGCATAATACACATCGATAAGTATAAATGAGTTATATTTTTTGTATGTCATAATCTAGACTATAATCGATATTGTTCGCTAGATTGTATCATCTCTTTAATTATATGTCATTACTAAGCTATATCATTAAATGTTCATAAATAATACTACGTAACATAAACCGTACTCCTTACTAACATGATTCTTTACTCTTTTTCATTGATAAATCCTACCTAAATAATGATAAAATCTTAGGGAAAGATGTCCCAAATTGCCAGCCAATTCGTCAACAAAAAAAATTATTAAACTAATACTTAAAAATTTAAATTCTAAGAGTAAAATGGGTAAAGTAGTGAGTTAGTGACATACCAACCTTTTATGAGATGATCTCCATCCTAAACACTATAAAGTGTTCATATTAGGAAAGTAACATGTCCATAAATAAAATAAAAAATATTAAGTAAGCTAAACAACTTGAAGTAATGATTTAGCTTTTTTTTTTAACATTTTCTTGAACAATTGTCTAATCCGAATATGTACATTTTTAGTATACTAGGATGTTCAATTTAAAAGACAAATATATATGTAAATTTTGGAAGCTGATATTATGATTATTTCTAATTTACAAATTCCTTCTCATAAAGTTTTTAGAACTCCTGCAAACAACCTTTCTAAAAAATTTATAGAAAAAGTATTGAATTTTTTATTGTATACAGATGTTCATTTTCATATTGATACATGCTCATTTTATTTTTATTCATGATAATTTCATACTAAACAATTACATGCATTTTATTTAAATGAACAATTTACATATATTTAAAGGTTCATTTTGATACTAAAACACTTATTATATCATGTACTTTATATTTATAAAATTTATTATATTATGTAACAATGAACATTTACACATATAAAAATGAACATTAAAATAATACATATTCATAATACTAAATGTTCATTTGCATATTATTGAATATTTTACAATTAGTATATCTTATTAATTTTATGTTATTAACTTTTAGATATAGAGTACTTAGTTTTTAATTGAAAGATGTTTTTTTTCATTGGTCAATGAATAAATTTGCAAGTGATACGTTAACCGCTATAGGTTATTTTAATGCTCCGATCCATAAATAAATGTTCATTTTTACAACCATTAAAAAAAATGTTCATTTAAAAATATTAAATGTTCAATAATAAAAAGTTTTCCAACAATTTCGAAATTCCTCTGTTCGATATTCTAGCCCCATCACCAAGCAAAATCAGTTCAAGCTGCCATGCTTTCTTAGTGACAAATGATCCATGGTGGGGGTGATGCGATGGAATTTCATCTTCCACATCTACTTTTACTCCATCACTCCATGTAATCAAAACCTTCTTTTAATTCTCTGCTTTCAATACGCTTACCACTGCATAACAACGACTACCACCATAACCACAATTGTTGCCACTAGAAGCACGGCTGAAACTGCCACTAAATTTATTTTCGAAGATCCGAGATTCTTTATACAAATCGAGTGTTTTAAAGTGATCAATCTTGAGATTTTATCGGAGCTCATAGTGCAGACGGGACGAGTTATAGAATGTCGCCGGAGAAGAAGAGAATGGCGGTGAAATAGCCAGAAATGGACGGAATATGCTATAGTTAGAGTTGATGAAGATAGATAGATACATAATTTGGGGATAAGATGCGGTGATAGTTGCAATAATTTGTAAGAAGGGGATAAAGGATGGGAGAGATGTAGTGGGGAAGAGTATAGAGTTATACAGTGGGGCGGGGTGTAGGGACTTTTACCTACCCTGGAGTCTAGGTAAAAATTTGTATAACAAGACATGCCTGACACTTCTGTGTGGGCTTGGGCTTAAAGTTGTATACTAAGGCCCATTATATCCCAAATTCTGATCACCTCTAAGTTAAAAACCAACTTAGATGAGACATGAGACTAGCTCAAATAAATTAAAATTGCATAAATAAAATGCACCTTAATTGTTCAATTCTACACCCAATTTTTACCAGACAGCCATCAATTAGATTTGTTTTCCCGGTTAAATAAACCATGATTACCACACCAGTGGTCAGTGGACAATGTAGATGACGAAAGAGGTGATCATATAGGGCCATGAACCTTAGTTTACACAATAATGAGTTAGTTTTATCAAAAGAAATGAAAAGGAACAAAGAGTGGGGTTAGTTGGCACTCAGAAAAAATGAGTGAGAAACAGCAAATTGTTTAGAGAAGGCTAGTTAAGAAATAGTTGGCATTTGTGTCAGTAATTTCATATTTTAAAATAACAAAAAAATAAATTGATAAAACAAAAAGTAAAATATACTACCAACAAGCTTGGGCTACAAGAGAAGCACCTCTGAAGTCTTAACTCTGTTCTTCCAAGTTCTTATTTGTTTACTAATTAAAACTAACTCATCAATGCATTTCTCTGATACATGTAATTATTATTTTTAAAGCTTAGTTAAAAGATTACATAAAAGTTAAAGTTTTTTTTTTTTTTTTCGAAAAAAAAATTTATTGAAGTTCTTAGGAAATGATTTTACCAAACAAAGAGCAGTTGGCAGTAGTTTTTAGAGTGTATTAAAAAATAATGTATGTCACCATTTGCTTCAGCAGGTAACCAATCTTTTACCACCCTTTTTTCATTCTCTCTCCTAAATCACAATCATTACACTCTCTCTTCCTTACCTTCTAGTATTACATTACTATACTAATCTAATCTACTCCCATTATTATTATTATTATTATTATTCCTGTGATCCATACTATTTATTTTTATTATATTTTTTATGCTTCAATTCAATTTACTCTCCTTTGAATTTCTGGAAATCTCATTCTGAAAATTGAACAAAAATAACAAAATTTGATCCATTATTATTGCAAGTATTTGATACCCATTTCGATTCGCACTGTCGATTTGATTGCAGAGTTGTTCTTGATCCCTTCTGTTTTTGGTAGCCCAGGTCATTTTTTTTTTGGTTTAATATTTAGAGTGAATAAATAAAAGGTAGAACGAAGAAGAGCAAGAAAAGGGAATCTGCTTTCTTTATGCAACTCTGGTGAGCTGTTAATAATGCTATTCGTTTCTTCTTTGTTTCCAAAACTTTATGCTTCTGAAAAATTCATCACTTTCTTGTCGGTTTATTTATTTCATATAGTATTTAACGTATGTCACTTGATTGATTTTTTTGGCAATGGGATAACTTAGCTAATCAGTCATCTATCATCAAGTCGTGTTTACTAAAGAATCGCAAACTTAATTCATCCTTACGAATCTAATTCATCCTTACAAATGAACCGTGGTGTAACGACTTTTAGATACGGGGTACCGGGTAGTAGATTTTATGCTTGATAAGTTGATATAAAGGATTTACATAATCCCAATTCTTTTTTTTTTTTTTCAATTTTTTTGGGTTGTATTCATAGGATGCTGAATTAAGAGCCTTCTTTTTACTTTAGCTCATCTCTAGTCAGTGTCTATAAAAAGCTGCAAAGGTAATTTGTTCCTTGTTGAGTCATACAAGATATCAACAAGTTTCATTTTTGGTCAAAGTCACTTTGGCTTTAGTTGCTGTAACTCCTTTACTTAATTTATCAATTTTTTGCTCCTCTTTTGTGTACTGGGTGTGTGTAATTGTGTTAGTTTGTTGAATTCTGAGCTCTTTTTTTTTTTTTTTTTTTTTTTTTTTTTTTTTGTTATATTTTAGTATTTTATTTTGTTACATTTTGTGTATTTATATATCAACCATGAACTTACATTTTGGGGTCTTTTTGGTTATTGTTTTCTAGAATATGGGTGATGATGGGAGTAGTAATCAAATGGGGTTCCATGGTGAAATTATACCCAATTCGCCGTCTTCGGGTATGATCTCAAGATCTACGACATTAAGTTCAATTTATGGTTCTAGTTGGGATCAAATGGTTAATCTTGGTAATCAAAGTGGAAATTATGGTGGTGCTTCTATGGTTTCTAGTGGTGAATTGACAAAGTCGTCTTCCTATCCTATGTTAATTGAATCCCAAGGGGTTAGCAGTTCACACCTTGGTAACTACCCTGCTGATCCGAACCTTGCTCATCAGATTTTGCCCAAGCTTCCGATGTTCGGGGGCCGGAATTTCCCTGAAATTGTTGGTCCTTTTGGCCTACATGAGGGCTCACAGTCTCACTTTCCTCCAGCATATGCATCCAATAGAAGGGGCATCGATGAGAAGTCATCGGCGAATGTTGCACAGACTGAACGAGGCTGCCAAGTTGCCGATGGGAGAGCTGTAGGTGTATCACCAAATGGCAAGAGGAAGCGAGACTCCGAGTCTCCTTCTCCGACTAATGAGGTACATATCAGCTTATCAGCTTATGTAACTTGACTGATTTGTGTAATTTGTGATATGTATTTGCAATTTGATTGATTAATGTGTTGTGTTTGACAAATGTGTCAATTTCTTATTGCTTTTTGGCTATTGTAATAAATGTATTGTATTTAGTTAGCTAGATAACGTGATGGAGTCCTGCTTTAGATTATTGGGTTTATATCAGTATCTATCGATCAATTAAAGCCTTAATCCCATAAATGGGGTTAGGGCTTATATCAATGATGACCTTTAATGGTTTGTGTATCTTGAACTGGTTAATTCATCGATGCACTAGCTGATTAATATGATGGATTTTGTGCATGATAGACTACTGATGGAGACCCGCAGAAAGATCATTCAAGTGATGTGTCGGGCCAAAAGGGACACGATGATCAGAAAAAGAGAAACGAGCCAAATGCTGTTGCCAATTCGTCCAGTGCTCAAGCAGGTAAACAGGTGAAAGATGGCTCTCAAAGTGAAGAGGCTCCGAAGCAAAATTACATTCATGTGAGGGCTAGACGCGGTCAGGCAACAAATAGTCACAGCCTTGCGGAAAGGGTAATCAGTTTGAACACCTTAGCTTGTGGTATAAACTTAAAAACTTAATGTGTATGTTCTGAACATAAACCATGTCCATTTATTAGGTGAGGAGAGAGAAGATCAGTGAGAGAATGAGACTTCTTCAAGAACTTGTTCCTGGGTGTAATAAGGTGACTAAATTTTCCTTTAATTGTTAGTTGCGGTAGAAACTAATTTTTCGTGTAAACTGAGTTGATCATGATTTGCTTAATTATTTCAAGATTACCGGGAAAGCTGTGATGCTAGATGAGATAATCAATTATGTTCAATCGCTCCAGCAGCAGGTTGAGGTGCGTAATTTGTTTTGGTTTATCCCTTTGTTGCTTGGATACTGTCTTTGAAAAAATTTGTACCTTCAGTTAAAGCAGATTAGAAGTCATAAAACGAGTGTGAAAAAGTCAATTGATTGATAAAATAAGTTCAAAATGCATGTTGGTACCTCCATCTTGTATGATTTGTCTGTTCTCAAAAAGCAGAGATGGATATATATCTTCTTAGATGTTGCTTATTAATTGTGAAGTTCCTTTTTCATAGAGAACCAGTAGTGCTTACGGCATATCACATGTATCTATTCTTACATTTGGTACATGTCTTTGCCATTGTCGTGGATTGCTACATTTTAGGTTTGAAACCTTCTTTGCTTTACTTGATTTCGGTCTCAATTTCCTGAAAAAATTGCATTTGCAAATAGTTGTACATTTACTTTGTTACAGCTTTGTTTATTTTAGCTGACAAACAATTATCTCAAGTTGCATGAATTTTTCTTTTTTATTGGAACAAAACATAAATTGTTTTAATCTTGAAATTAACTTAAATACTCGTTGCTTCGTACAGAAAATATTGGAACTTATCAGAACTTAAACTTTTTGAGGTTACTAAATAGTACTTCTGCAATCATTGTTGAATGCTGATAGCACATGTTAGTTTTGGTTTGGGAACCCATTTGGCCATTATCGAACTCTTGTGGAATTTAAATGCTTGCTAATCTTTTCTATTTCCTGTTACAGTTTCTGTCAATGAAACTTTCCACCGTGAACCCTGAGCTGAACTTTGATATTGAGAGACTTCTAACCAAAGATGTAAGCATAAGTTCTTCAAAAGACTATTAATTCCATATTCAATTACACAATAATTGAGCTAGTGTTGAGCTTGCACTCATTTCCTCTTGCTTAGATTCTGCACTCACGAGGTAATGAATCGTCTGCACTCGGATTTAACCAAGGAATGGGCTCTGCCCATCCATTTACTCAAGGAATCCATCAAAGTTTGACTGCTATGCCAAATTCAGCGTCGCAATATCATCACATGCCTCAAGTAAATCCTCAGACCCCTTGAAAAATGTAACTTGCCTGTTTTCATAGTGTAAAAAAAGGTGTAACATGTTTATTTTCCTTGCTCATACAGGCTGTATGGGATAGTGACCTGCAAAGTCTTCTTCATATGGGTTTTGACTCTAACTCTGCTGTTGGTGGTCTAGGACCAAATGGTAGGAAAAAATTAATTTATTTTTCGTATTTTCTTTGTATAATTATTTCTCTATAAAATTTACTTTTATTGGTATTATGATTGTAGCTGAAATTTTATCCTTGGAACTGTGACAGGTAGCTCAAAGACTGAGCTGTAGGATTATTATGGAAAATACGCAGGTTCTGATCTCTCCTAACAGAAAATTCAATATTTAGTTTACTGCGCATTTGACTCAACTAGAAAAACGAAGAAAAAAAAGATTATTTTTGCAGGAAAAATGGAAAATTAAGGCTGTAGTGTGGTGTTGTATAGGTGTTCAGTTCCTGACTTTTCTTCGAGTTTTAGAGAAGAAGGTGACTTGTTAGATTCACAACTTCTTTGTAAATTGAGAAAGCTGTTTCAAAACTTGTTAAAGACAATTGATTTTTTTTTTTTCTTTTTTACCCAACATTAACTTGGGAACGCAAAGCTTTGAAATGTTTTGATTGCTATGATTAGTAGGAAATTTTTTTTGTAAAGAGATCCAAATTTAAATCTGATGATTGATAGTATGAGAAGTGAGATCGGGTTTTTTCTTTATGCTTCTGTCAATTACAAGTTTAGCAATAGATTACTTGTTCATCTTTGTGTCAATATTGTGTAGTTGTAACTTGTAAGGTCCATGGTCCCTTCTCCTCCTGGGTTCGGGATCATGTCCAATCTTGTGTGTCATGTCTTATGTTGGCATAATGGCATGCTAGTATACGAAGTGTACGTAACATTCAAACAAATGGCACCCTCCGTGCACCTGTTGTTGAGGAATCCATTGTTTATCTCCGTATGAGAGGTATTCATGTACTAGACTATTTTGAATGTACCAGCCTTGAGGTTGATGTACCACTTCCTTTGTTTTTCTTAAATGTATATATGGCTATGTTAGATTTCATATGAGTGATACGACTGTTTTGACCATATAAATAATACACAAAGATCTGTAAAAAAGATGTCTATGTAGTACAATTACAATCAATCAATATCTATACTAAAGCAATCATCACGAAAGTTATATCTAAATAGCACGAGTCGCATTCACAACATAATTTTTTTCCGCCAAAAACATTTTCATTTTTTTCCCTTAAAAAATAACGTGATAAAAAGGTTACTTAATAAAAACTTACAATAATTCATAAAATATTATAATTACTACGTATATATCAAACAAGAGAGTTTTAAAGGTAGACATTAAATAAATTAAATACTTGTAAAACAAAAATTATATAAATCCTTAAATTTAAATTAACTTCATTTTAATTGACTTTTATTATGTATAAATTTTAAGAAATTTTGTGTAGAACTACCCTAAACATTGGGTCATTTGTGAACAATTACCCATTTTTTTTATTTGTTTAGAACTACCCGCAAGTTTGAAAACATTTGGTAGCACTACCTGTTTCGGGGTTTTCTGATGTCCTGCGGGAGAGTTACAATTCCGAGACTGGAACCGGACGCCTGTACCTGCAAAATAACGGAGACTCCTGAGAGCTCCGCCTCCAACGGTCAAGTTAGTACCTGATTAAGGAGTAATTAATACGGAAATTAAAGTAATAAAACCTCTCTAGGTGAGAGTGTTTAATGTTGGTAATCTGCTTTGTTAGCGAGATTAGCCGGTTATTAGTGTTCCGTAATGTTTCTGTTCTTCAGGTGAGATTAATTGCTTGATCAATTGCCTCTCAATTGCTTCGTTGCCTGATGTTTTCTTTTCTTGATTTTTTGATTGCTTAATTAATGAGGATTAATTAAGTATTTATAGTCTTGAGAAGCGTGCCACTCTCTAGGTTTAGGGTAAACCTAGGGCTGACCGGGCCTCTAGACAGGATTGGGCCTTGTTGGCCGGTTTTCCCATTTGGCATGGGTGGACACGTGGCGTGCCTCGATTGGTCCGTAGAGGACGTATCTGTGATTGACACGTGACAGGCTCCTATTGGCCTTCGTGAAGGACACGTGGCGGAACCTGGTTGGTCCACTTGTCAGACGGTGATTGGTGGATAAAAATCCCCTAATCATTTGCCCCTCATAGGTGGCACGTGACTGGTCACGTGTCGCCTGTGACAGGTGTCGCACGGTGACAGGCGACGGCCTGTTACAGGTGTCACCTTGTAAACGGCCGAGAGATTTTCCCGCCCAAATTTTGAATTTGGAAGCGACCCTTCGCCTTCTCACTTTGCCTATATAAGGAAGTGCTGACTTCGGTCATTTTCACATTTGAGAACTTTGCGAGAACATTCGGACCCCTGAACTTGCTCTGACATTTCGGACCTTTTCTGCCTACCGCCTGTTCTGACAAGCCGACTGCACCAGATTTCCAGAACTTCATCAACCGTCACTCGTTCAGGTAACTCAGTTCTCTTACTCTTAATTTTCTTTTTATTTTTCCGGACCCCAAGGCCCGGAGGACGACTGTTGCAAGCTCTCCTGGGTCTTCCAGGAAAACAGTGGCGGCTGAGAAGCAGCCGGCCACTTCTTCTAAAACCCCGGCGGGGCCGCCTAGAAGTATGGACAATCTCTTGTAAAAACTTTCACACTTGCTTCCTTCTTGACTAGGTCTAACTTGCTTTTTTTTTTTACGCTTGATGCAGCCGGCCCTCAGGGGCTTGACTTGGTTGAGGTAGCCAAGTCCATGATCAAAGTAGTTCCTCCATCTGAAAGGGAGGCGGTCAGGGGTGCCGGCACCCTTGACCTTGATGGGATTTCAGGGGTCCTTGCTGAGGTATACTTAGCATATTTTTGAGTATTTGAGTTCCAGGACGCCTGTTATCTTTTTTGTTTGGAAACTGACGCCTGTTTTTTTTTTTTTTTTTTTTTGTACTTAGGCCCTGCTCCGAGTTAACAGCCTTCGCAAGCCGATTGATCGGAAAAACAAAGAGGTAAAGACCGCAAAAGCTATGGCCGCCTCCAACTGTGATAAGGCAATGTTTCAAATTGCCCAAAATGAAGTACTGACCATTGATATTCTTTATTATCAGGCGCAGGCTACCGCCGCTGTTCGGGCTCAGTTAGAGGCGACCCAGAAGAAGAATGACGAGCTGGAGGCGACCGTCACAAATCTTAAGGCCGAGCTGAAACCTCTTCGCCAAAAAATGCACTCTTACGAAGCCATGGAGAAATCTTTGGCCAACGTAAAAGAACGCCTGGTGAGCCAAGAGAAGAGTCTTACCCAAGAGCTCTCGGAAAAGGCCGAGCAAGAGAGAAAGAGCTCGTCCGGGAGATGGTGGAAGACTCCGCTCAAATCCAGCGCATGACCTGGGGCCGCCTGTTCCCCAATGCCGACTTTGCCTCATGGGAAAGAACGTACCGCCAGTGTTCGGAAACATATAATCAAGAGATCCTGGCGGCTGCTGAAGAAGAGGCGTTGGGAGATGCGTTGGAGGAGGAGGAAGAGCCGGTTGTGGCGCTTGTGCCACTTGGGGGTAAGGCATCAAAAGAGGATGCAGCTGAAGCCGAGTCCAGCAAGAAGAGTGCTGACCAGGCGGCAGCTGCTAATACTGAACTGCCCCCTTCTTAAGCTTAATGTATTTTTTCCACGGCCTGCGTGCCGTTTGCTTTGTATTTACCCGGCCAGGGGGCCGGGGCTTTGAATATTTTGCTGGTCTTTAATGACCGGCTTATTTTTAATGAATTTTTGTTTTGCTTCAAATTTGTCTAAGTATTCCATATCTAATATCCCATTGTTCACTAGACCGACTGTTGTGCATGGCCGAACGTTGCAGACAGGTACAAATAGTAAGTACGCCGCCTATGCCCCTGGACGACTGGTTGTCTGTTTCCAGGATAGACGATCAGTCGGCCATTTATTCAATCGGTATTCGAACTATTTATTCAATTGGTCTGACCAAGTAAATAGTATTACCTAGTCGCCAAGGAATTAAGTAGGATAACAAGCAGCGGGTACCGGTTGTTTCCCTTTATTGCCAATGTTGGATTTTAACTCGTAATTTGTTAACCTAGCAAGAGTAGTGGTTGAGAGTCCCTGTTTGTTAAAAACAGGCGGACGACTCATACCTTTTAGGCTCCATACTAAGTTTGAGTGACTATTAAGTTAACATAGGAGTTACTTAGTCTTCGTCACACTCTAGATTGAATAGTAGAGGTACCAGGCAGCGGAGGCCGGCTGATCCTCTTGATTTGCCAATGTTTGTTGGCTATTAACTCAATAGGTTACCTAGTAGGAATAGGGGTTTGAGTGCCCTTGTTTGTTTAAAACAGGCGGACGACTCAAACCTTTTAGGTTCCATACCAAATTTGAAGGAGTGACTATGAGTTAACGTTGGAGTTACTCAGTCGCCGTCACTTTTGTTTGAGAAGTAGAGGTACCAGGCGGCGTAGGCCGGCTAGACCCCTTGATTCGCCAATGTTTGTTGGCTATTAACTCAATAGGTACCCCCTGCATTTATCCCAAGTAATACAGGCGGTCATCTGACTCAGATGTCAACTGCTACCACTGGTTTGGTTAGTGATAGAGTTATCCTTGTCTCAAAAACGGCTACGTGGTTGCCCTTGGGGACAGTCGTATAGGTGCCGTGTAATTAGTTTATAGAACAATGTTCCACCCAAAAGGGAGCTGCTCTCTGCGACGAATTTCATCCGGAGGGATGCCGTCGGACGCCTGCTATGATGTTGGGACAGGTCGTATTAGTTTTGTAGATTTGATCAGGTGGCTTGGCGCCTGGTCTGATCATTCGGCCTGTGGCCTTGGTAAGTTCTTGATGAACGTAGGTGCTAAGTAAAAGAAGGGTAGCCGCCTGTTAGGCACAGGGTCGGCCAGGCCCTAATCTTTTTAGCTAAGTATTGTGAGTAAAATACTCAATGGAGAGTAGCCGACTGTAAAGGAACAGACGGCATGCCCCTCTGAAGATAGAGTGAAAAACTCAATGGAGAGTAGCCGACTGTAAAGGTACAGACGGCATGCCCCTCTGAAGATAGAGTGAAAAAACTCAATGGAGAGTAGCCGACTGTAAAGGTACAGACGGCATGCCCCTCGTAATACAAAAAGTGAATAGTAAGTGCAAACTTTATTAAGTAGCTCTTTACTTTACATCTTTCAGAAGAAATATTTTTTAAGGTTGTCTACATTCCAAGTTCGAGGCAACGGTTGTCCGTCTGGTGTTTCCAGACGGTAGGTACCGTCCCTGACTTCCTCATAGATTCGGTAGGGTCCTTCCCAGTTGGGAGTTAGTTTGCCAGACTCATTAGCCCTACCAACTGCTTCCATTTTTCTAAGTACAAAGTCCCCTACTTTGAGTGGACGCCTGTGTACTTTTTTGTTGTATGATCTAGTCATTCTCAGGCGATAGATCTCATGGCGCAAAACAGCATTGCCCCTCTTTTCAGGAAGTGAGTCTAATGCCAGGCGCATGGCTTCCCAGTTTGCCTCTTCGTCATATAGCATTACTCGAAGAGTCGGCTCGTAGTGTTCTATTGGAAGAACAGCTTCCGCACCATAAGTTAGGAGGAATGGAGTTTCTCCAGTCGCCCCTTTTTCAGTCGTCCTAATGGCCCAGAGAACATGTGGTAGTTCATCCGCCCATAGGCCGCCTGCTCGTTCAATCTTTTTCTTGAGACCGTTTGAGATGATTTTATTAAAGGCTTCTACCTGGCCGTTTGCTTGTGGACGGCCGACAGATGCAAAGTAGTGTGCAATTCCTTGGTCTCCCAACCAGCTTTGGAGAACAGGCGTCTCAAATTGGGGACCATTATCAAAAACCATAGACATGGGAACCCCGAACCGAGTGATGACGTTTTTCCAAATGAATGAAATTACATCTTTCGTCTTGATTCCCTTTACAGCCTCCGCCTCTACCCATTTAGTGAAGTAGTCAACGGCAACAAGTATATACCTTCTGCCGCCTGTAGCAGGCGTATATGGACCCAGAATGTCCATGCCCCACTTAGCAAACGGTAGTGGGCTGTGAATGGTAGTGAGGTCAGTAGCCGGACGGTGAATTAATTTGCCAAACATTTGGCACTTGTCACATTTTTTCACCATCTCCATTGCATCTGCTTCCAAAGTAGGCCAAAAGTAGCCCTGCCGCCTTGCCCTTTGAGCAAGCATCCTACCACCTATATGAGAAGCACAGTAACCAGAGTGAAGATCATCTAGTATCTCTCGTCCCTTTTCAGGAGTAACACACTTTAAGAAGGGTTGAAGGTACCCCCTCTTGTGAAGTTCTCCCTGTATCATTTCAAAACAGGAGGCTCGTTTTTTCAGTGCTGCCGCCTGTTGAGGATCATCCGGCAGTGTACCGTTTGTCAGATATGCCCTGATTGAATCCATCCAGGTTGAGCTTCTGTCTAGGATTCCAATAGGGTTTTCCTCGATGCTTCTCTTCTCCATTACTTCCCAAAAAACAGTTCGAGGAGTATCGGAGGAGGCGGATGATGCTAATTTTGACAGTGCATCTGCCTGGTTGTTTTCTGATCTCGGCACTTGGATCAGATGGAAATCCTCAAGGGAGCCGACTGCTTGTCGGACCGCCTGTAAATACTTGATCATGGCCGGATGGGTTGCTTCGTATTCGCCATTGTACTGACTCACTATCAATTGTGAATCAGAACAGGCGTCTATTTTTCTTGCCCCTGCCGCCTTGCACATGCGGATCCCGGCTAGTAAAGCTTCATATTCTGCCTCATTGTTTGAAGCCTGAAAACTGAAGCGTAGAGCATACTCGAACCTGTCGCCCTCTGGAGATTGACATACGACGCCTGCTCCACAACCATTTGAAGTAGAGCTTCTGTCCACATATACCTTCCAGACTTGGTCTGGAACTTGAGAGTCAGGAGGACGAGTCATCTCTACAATAAAGTCAGCAAAGGCTTGCCCCTTCACTGCTTTTCTAGGCTCGAAAGTAACTTCGAGGCTCTGTATTTCTATGGCCCATTTGATCATTCGTCCTGACGACTCCGTGATGGTAAGGGGCCGCTTGATTGGTTGGTCGGTATACACGACGACTGCATGTGCCAAAAAGTAGGGCTTCAATTTTTTAACAGCCATGAAGAGTGCAAGACCAAATTTCTCCACTAGGGGATATCTCAACTCGGCATTTTTCAGTACGTGACTGACAAAGTAGACCGGGAGCTGACAGCCGTCCCTTTCAGCAAGGAGCACAGCGCTTAACGCATGATCAGAGACGGCCAGGTACATGTAGAGATCCTCTTTGGGCAAAGGGCTGACCAGCCTCGGCAAGGAATGCAAGTGAACTTTTAATTTCTGGAAGGCGGCCTCAGCATCCGGCCCCCATTCAAACCTTGCCTTTTTCTTAATTGCCTGGAAAAAGTATAGGCATTTGTCGCCTGATCGGCTTAGGAATCTCCCCAAGGCCGCCAGACAACCTGTTAACTTCTGAACCTCTCGGATGGTACGAGGCGACTGCATGTCAATGACCGCCTGCACCTTCTCAGGGTTCGCCTCTATTCCTCTCTGATTGATAAGGAATCCGAGAAATTTCCCAGACTCAACTCCAAATACACATTTCTTGGGATTGAGCATGACATGGTGCCGCCTGAGTGTGGCGAAAGTTTCTCGGAGGTCCGTCAGATGATCTTTCTGAAGTTTAGTCTTGACAATCATATCATCAATATATGCCTCGACGTTTCTCCCAATCTGATCAAAGAACACTGTGTTTATCATTCGTTGGAAGGTAGCTGGGGCATTCTTAAGACCAAACGGCATGACCGTGTAACAGTATAACCCCTGATCAGTGACGAAGGCCGTCTTCTCCTGATCTTTCTTCCATAAGGGAATTTGATGGAAACCAGAATAGGCGTCCATAAAACTCATCAAGGCATGACCCGCTGTTGAGTCGACCAGGTTATCAATTTTAGGCAGAGGGTAACTGTCTTTGGGGCACGCCTTGTTTAAGTCTGTGTAGTCTACACACATTCGCCAGGTGCCATTCGTCTTTTTAACAAGCACCACATTTGCAACCCAGTCTGGGAAGTAACATTGCCGAATGAACCCTGCATCAAGTAATTTTTTAACTTCGGCGGCTGCCGCCTGACTTCTTTCTTCGCCATGGTTCCGCTTCTTTTGCCGTACCGGCTTCTTTTTCGGATCCACGGCGAGTTTATGTACTGCCAGATCAGGACTAATGCCTGGCATTTCATGGACTTCAAATGCAAAGATGTCCTTGTATTCTTTCAATAGGTTGTGAAAGTCGTCACCAAGGTTTCTCAGAGCAGTCGTCCCAACTTTGACTGTTCGGTCAGGACGTGAGTCGTCTAAGATCAGGTCCGCATGCTCACCAGCCGGCTGAGGGCGGAACTCATCCGGCCACTCCTCTGCCAATGATTGCTATTTTCTTGCTTTTCTTGCGGACTCTGTCTGGGACGCCTTTCTCTTTTTGTCGCCTGTTTCTTGAACAGGCGCACTCTCCTTGACATTGTCAAGGTTTGTTTTTTCTCCACTTGACCCAGTGGCCATAACAGTGGGCTTGACATCCGAGAGATAGCACTCTCGGGCCATCCTCTGATCTCCCCTTAGGGAGCCGACTGTTCCATTATCCCTCTCAAACTTAAGCAGCATAAGAGACGGGATTATAACAGCCTTGGAATTATTCAGGGTTGGTCGACCCAGAATCATGTTGTAGGCCGACAGTTCCTCTACTACTAGGAACCGGACTACCATGTGTCGTCCTTCCCCTTTTTCGCCCAGGCGAATGGGTAAATCTACTCGTCCCAGTGGGTGGACGACTCCTCCTCCAAACCCTATTAAAGGGTGGGAGGCCGGATGTATGCAGTCCGTCTGATATTTCAGTTTTGACAGACATTTGCTGCTGATGAGATCTGAGGAGCTCCCGGTATCTATGAGGATTCGGCCAACTCTCTGGTTGGCCACTTTACATTCAATAACGAGAGGGTCGTCATGCGGCCCCCTTACCCCTCCTAGATCCTCTTCAGTGATGACAATCTCAGGAAATGTATATTTGGACGGCCGTTCTTGGTGAACGGAATTTACATCTAACCGCCTTATATTATCTTTGTTGCCCCTAATAGTGGGGCCGCCTCCTGAGAAGCCGCCTGCAATGGTGTAGACGACTGCATCATCTGTATCGGAACTGTCGGCCTGTTGATTCTTTTTGGCCGACTGCTTTTTTGAGGAAGTGTTCCCCGTAGATTTCTTGACATAAGTGTCAAGATCACCTTGCTCAGCCAAGCGGTCTAGGTACCGCATGAGACTGATGCAGTCATTGGTGTGATGACCAACGTCATCATGATAAGCACAGATTTTGTCTTGGTTCCGGTTGTTTGCAGAACCCTTCATGGGGACCGGCTTCTCAATTGAGAACCGTCCCTTTATTTCTTTTAGGATAAACTGGTTATCCTTGTTAAACACATACTTTGGGGAGTATGGTTTGAATTCTTTTTTCTTTTTCTGGGCCGGCTGTTTAGTGGAATCAACCGCCCAGACCTCTTTTCTTTTCTCATCTTTGTTAGACGACTGTTTCTGTCGTCCTTCTCTTTTGTCGAACCTTTTCCCGTCCGACTGTTTTATCGCACACAGATCAGTCGCCTGTATATAGGCTTCTGCTTCAATCAAGGCCTCTTGAAGAGTCGCCACCCTTTTTCGAACTAAGTCAAATTTGAAGGTAGACCCGTCTTTGAGACCTCTAAAAAAGTCAGTATAAGCTACCTCATCCGGTAACCCTTGAATCTGTATTCTCATCAGGTTGAACCGCCTAATGTAAGAACGAAGCCCCTCCTTCTCGCCCTGCTGAATTGTTCCCAAATCAAGGGTCGTTTTCTTCGCAGGGATGTTCATGGCGAAGTTGGAGGCGAATAAGTAAGCAAGCGTCCTGAAGCTGTTTACACAACCAGTCGGCAGGTTGCCGAACCATTGCTGTGCGATTCCCTTGAGAGTCGCTGGGAAACACTTGCACCAAGTGGGATCATCCAACCCTTGAAGGTACATCAGGTTGGTGAATGCCATCAGATGGTCTTCTGGGTTAGTAGTGCCGTCATAGGCGCCTACTAGTACATTTTTTACTTTGGCCGGCTGAGCGGCTTCAGTAATTTCCTTGGAGAAGGCCGACGGCTGTTCACCAAGTCTAAGCAACCGTAGCTGCCAGTCCATAGGTTGGACGTTTTTTGCTGCAGGTCCACCAAATGGAGGTGGCTGCATAAAATACTGTTGTTGCGGCACAAATGGTAAGTTTGGTACCGCCTGGGCACTATGAAAGCCGGACTGACGGGAGGTGCCGCCTGACTGACTCTCATGGTACGACTGAGTATGCCTCATCGAGGCATTTCGCAAACTGTCTTGAAAATTTGAAGTAGAAGCCGACTCTGACAATCGGTCACTCTTCTTCTGCTCTAGCAGTAGCCGAGCATCTGTGAACGTTTGCTTTGACCCGTCCGCCTGAATATGACGAACCGGTTTCCTATTTCCCGTAGGATAACGGAATTTTGTGAAATCAAGAGCAGGTGGCTCCCGCTTCTTGGATTTAGGATGAGGAGTCGCCTCTCGCCCTTGAACTGGCTTCCTCTTCAGTGAAGTGGAAGGTTTTTTGGCCGACTGCTCTTTGACTGAAGCAGGCGGCTTTTTGTTGATCAACTCTTGAATCTCTCCCTTGAAGTCCCTCATGAAGGTCATGAGTTCGTTCCTTGTGATGGGAGCAGACCCATCAGTCGGCTGTTGCCGAGCAGGCGGTGCGCCTGCTGGCTCGCTTCCTGTTTGAAGATGCTCCCGTTCCCTCCTTTCGGTATGACGGGTACGTCGGGCCCTTAGGGTCCCGTCTGGAGCTGTATGAGTTTCCACTTCAAATTCACTTTCGGTGTCATGGTCCGACTGAACTTGAGGGTCGTTTAGGGGACGCCTCTCTTCAGGAGTCGGTACAGACTTGGATGCCATCTCTGAAGTACTCTCCCCACAGACGGCGCCAAATGTTTCGGGGTTTTCTGATGTCCTGCGGGAGAGTTACAATTCCGAGACTGGAACCGGACGCCTGTACCTGCAAAATAACGGAGACTCCTGAGAGCTCCGCCTCCAACGGTCAAGTTAGTACCTGATTAAGGAGTAATTAATACGGAAATTAAAGTAATAAGACCTCTCTAGGTGAGAGTGTTTAATGTTGGTAATCTGCTTTGTTAGCGAGATTAGCCGGTTATTAGTGTTCCGTAATGTTTCTGTTCTTCAGGTGAGATTAATTGCTTGATCAATTGCCTCTCAATTGCTTCGTTGCCTGATGTTTTCTTTTCTTGATTTTTTGATTGCTTAATTAATGAGGATTAATTAAGTATTTATAGTCTTGAGAAGCGTGCCACTCTCTAGGTTTAGGGTAAACCTAGGGCTGACCGGGCCTCTAGACAGGATTGGGCCTTGTTGGCCGGTTTTCCCATTTGGCATGGGTGGACACGTGGCGTGCCTCGATTGGTCCGTAGAGGACGTATATGTGATTGACACGTGGCAGGCTCCTATTGGCCTTCGTGAAGGACACGTGGCGGAACCTGGTTGGTCCACTTGTCAGACGGTGATTGGTGGATAAAAATCCCCTAATCACTACCCTTTAACATTTTTCGTCCAATTAAGACGTTATCGGAGCTTACTTTTTTTCACTTTTGTCATCCAATTAGTTCTCCCAATTTGTATAAAGGTTTTAATTTACCTTAATTAACCTCACTAAGGTTTTAATCATAATTTATTTTAGGGTTCATGAGTGTAGTATTATTTGGGGATTTTAATTTCAAAGGTTTGAGAGTTTAATTAAATTGGGGTTTTTGCTTATTTCAGCATTCATTGACCATTGTATTTGAAAAAAGTATAAAATTGGGCCAAAATAACGTTTTAATGGGACGAAAAACGTTAGTGGGTAGTGCTACCAAAACTTTTTCAAACTTGCGGGTAGTTCTAAACAAATTAAAAAAATGGGTAGTTGTTCACAAATGACTCTATCTTTAGGGTACTTCTACACAAAATTTCCAAAATATTATTATTATAAAAACTGTGCATTGTACGGGGCAAAATACCTAGTATATACCAAAAAACAAGCAAATTAATGTGAGGATGACAAATATCACGCTTGTCTAATTTATATACGGAGTAATACTTTATTATATGTAGAATAACTTGACATTGTCTCTTACTCTCTCCTCTCCTTAATATATGTGCCTAAATTAAACGCGTTAAATAAATAGAAACAGAGGAAGTATTTTTGTGCGGTTCAAACCGAACCGGTGGCATATGTTTTTAAGGCCACCGGTTCAAAACCCGTGGCAATAATAAAAAACAAATTCGCCCCTCTATTTTCTTTCTCTTTCCGCGTTCTCAGCTCTTTCTCTTTCCTCTATCTCGCGTTCTCTCTCTCTCTCCTTCCTCCTCTCTCCTCAACTAGATCTCCCTATTCTCTCTCTCTTTCCTCTCTCCACCGTGCCGTCGTCCATTCCTCCCGCTTCCCTCTATTCATGTCCTAGCAACGGCGGCAGTGGCGCTAGGAGCTGATACAAACCCACCTCTCGTCGTTTCCCCCTCGCGAAATGATTTTCCCTGAAGGTTCGTGCGTTTTTCTTCTTTTCTCTGTAAATAATTTCATTATTTCGTGTTTTTTGAGTTTTCATTTTTGTCAAACTTACAATTTCATGTTTTCGGAAACCAAGGGTTTTATGGATTTCGATTTAATTCAATATTACTATAGAAATTGTTCAATTCCTTTCTCAATTACATGCAGCTTCGCAATTACTGAATTTTGACAACATTTCATTGTCAGATTTCTTAACACCATATAGATCTGTGTTTTTGTGCTTTCAAATTACTGATGTGCAGTGGAGCGAACCTGGGTACGGGATTTAACTCGGGTATTGAGGCCATGTGAAGGTTGGGTATGGTAATGAGTTTGATGACGATGAGGTAAAGGATGTTTCTTAATAATTTTTCTGCATTTTCGTGATAATCTGACCCTAATTACAGAAAAAAATTGAACTTGATATGGGGCTTATCGATTTTGTCTTTGATCATGTATATTTATATAGGTTTCTTATCGTGAGATTTGATTTATATTTGTGATCAATGTTGAATTTTGGTTTGTCTATAAATCACTGAATTCTTAAGAAATAGATATGTAGGAACTCAATTTTGGTCGAACAATTTAATTTTGAAGTACTGTTTTTTGCTCGTGAGATCTGTCAATATTTTGTGTGTATAGTATTCGTTTGATTGTTATCTAATGGATTCATCCGAAACTCGAAATTATTAGGTGTTGAGCTTTTGTCTGACTCATACCCCTACAAGGAACTCTTCAATGGATGCCTTTGGGACGTAGATGGAAAGGTATGAATCTGTACAAATCTTTTCATTTCTTGCAAGTTTGTGAATTATGGTTTTCTGGGCTTGCAACTAATTGATGTGGTATTATGTGTTTATCTACTTGCAGTGGACTGTTAAAGGTGGTGTTGATGTCAACATTAGTGCCAACCCTTATGCTGAAAAATGGGTAAACGTCTCAAGGAATAAATAGTAATGTCTAAGGGGGTTGTATGAAGATATGTTGAATTCACTCAGATGTTACCAAGCTAAGGATTCTGTTCTGAATTTTAAATCTGCTGTTAATGTTCCTCTGTTGTCTCTTAATGAGGCTTTGTTTTGTTTGAAATCCTAAATCTGATGCAAGGTCTAAGGGGGTTGTTTTGTTTGAAATAATGATGATGATTTTGCTACTTGGATTTGAAAAAGATCTCGAAAAGATGCAATGTTTTATTGTTTTGGTTGTAATGATGATTTTGCAGCTCGAATTAGATAATATATTAATAGTTGTTGTCGTTAGCTACTTTTTTTCGGGAGCTATATATAGAGTGAGAGGGTGGGAGGTGGAGGTTTGGCTTCTACTTGAATTTTTTTCAAACTGATGAATATTGCACTTGTACATTAGCAGTATATGGAATGAAGTGCTCAAATGTGTTATGAGTCTCTTTCAACGTTCTGTCAATTTGGGCCCTGTGATGTCTCTTGAATCTTTATTGCTCATAATGTGCAGTGAACATGTTTAGTTCTGCTTTGAAAAATTGAGTCTGCATGTCTAGCACCAGGTCTCCTTGTTTATTGGCTATTTAAAGATGTGTAGTGGCTGTCCCTTCCAGCCTTCCTGCTTTTTACATAAGAAATCATGAAATTTCTTTTGCCTTTTGTTTAGTTGTTTGTGCATGGATGGAGTTGCTAGTTACTTTCAATATCTAATCTCTTTGAAAGTGCACACCTGTCTTCTGCCCTTTTAATGCATAAATCCTAATGATCTGATATACAGAATTTATCTTATGCATTATGCATATTTTATTTTTAATTATTTTACCCTCAGCTTGTAGATCCTAATGTTTTTCATTACTTTTACAAAATTCATATCCTTGACCTCTTTGAATTTTGATTAATAATTTACTTATCTTATGTTGAAGTTCCTGAGATTTGGTCACATTTCCTTTTCTTTGTATATATCTTAGACATGGCTAAATTAGACCTTTCTTGACTACCTTTGAGATGATTTCAATCATATTTTAGAACAAAGTTAATGATAGGTAAATTTAGAGAAGTTAAGTCCATTGAAATAGATTTTTAAAATCAAAAGTTAACATATATGCCTAGATGTATGCTTAGAGTATACAAATAGATCTTCCAGTTTCTTTTTTTTTTTTTTTTTTTGAATAATGATTTTGCAGTTTCTAATTTCATGTGTTTGATAATTTCTTAGGCTTTTTGTTTGTTGCTCTGATACTCCGTATCTTGCTTAGGGAAGTATCAATTATTGACAAGTATACTTTTCACACAGGTCAGAAAAAGACTTGGATTTTATGCTTGCTTCATTTAGCGATCACCAGATTTAATATCACTTCTGAAGGTACCTTAGTGGCTGTATATGTGTCATATTGGTGGTTTTGTATGGATTTATTTCGTGAAATTAATCAGTTTGAACCTTTATAATTATTGATTGTTGCCTCTTTGATTGTTTAAGTTGTTATTATTATGATATTTGGATGAAAAATCTCGATATTTGATGTTGTTTTGTCAATTTGTTGATATAATTTATGTGGGAAAATTTGTCCAGAGCTTATTATTAAATTTTGTATCTTTGATTGTTTTAGTTGCTATTAATTGATATTTGGATGAATTAGGAGTCGATTTTAGGAGACGATAAAGTTGGAGTGTTAGGTAATGAAATGCTTAATATGGAAAGTATTTTCTTGTTATTTTTCTCCATAATTCACGATTTGATGAATTCTCATTATATTCTATGTTTTAGAAATATGGGATTTTAAAACTTTTTGTTTGAGTTTGCAAGCATAGCTGCTGTTTGGGACTGAAATTATGCTGTTGATCGACTTGGTCCCCTGCAACCGACTTGAGTTCATTCGGGTTGTGGTGTTTTTTTGTGTGTTTGGTCTTGAGGATATAGATATTTTCTTCTCTTCCCATTCATGTACTCCTGCCATTCAATGTGTCAGGTTTATAGTTCTGTATATTTAGGTGTTTGCGATTGCTTGTTTGATCAGTGGTTTTGGTGCGCGGTGCTTCATGATTGTAGCTTTTCAATCATTCTACAAAAAAGTAGATTTCATTAGCATGTGTCGTTGTAGCATGTTATTAAATTTGTATCTTTGATTGTTTTAGTTGCTATTAAATTTCTATCTTTGATTTTTGTAGGTTCTATTAATTGAAATTTCACAATTAATCCTGCTTTTTTTTTTTCGTATTCTATATCTTGATGCAAGTTTTTGGTGTTTTGATTATAAAATTTGTGGATGAAAGGATTTGGGTGTTACATATTCTGTCGAATTTAGCTGGTTTTGTTTTATTTTAGGCTTAAAGATTGTTGCTTTTTAATATGATCTGGATCATGTTTATTTTGCCTTACTTCGAGTATTTGATTGGTTATATATGGTTGAATTTGCTTTTTATTGGAAATATTCTGGTGCTAATTGTAAGGGGTCAAAATCAAATTAGTTTTCTGATAATTTTGACATTTGATGATGATATTTTTGTATTCTGCTGTTGTGATTGATTCTTTGTTATTATGCATTATTATTGATGCTGCTGCGATATGCCTATGTGGTGTGATTGTGAGATTTGATTATTTCTAAATACAATGCTGATGTGATGTGCCTATGTGGTGCCGATGTGTCTTATGTTTCTTAATTTTGAGTTTTGGTGAAAGAAGGGATCCTTAAGTATGATATGCATTTCTCTTGGTGCACTTGTGTTAATTGCTAATTAAGCTACTTGCTTTTACTGCCCTTGCTGCCTGGTTTTGATATTATGATATATATATACTTCGTATGTTTAATTATGTGCTACAAATACTTGGCACTTTAAAAGAGATAGAGCACTCCCTCATGAGCATGTTTGAATTTGAGGTGCCAGCTTTTTATTCCCTTTCCTTTTTTTTTTTGGTTTTTGTGTTGACTAGACAGTCATGTAAGTTCATAATAATGGAGTTTCCCAATCTAGGACAAGAAAAGGAGGGTGGGGTGAACCATATGAATGTAGAGAGTGAAATTTCAGTTTGTGTGTGTAAATTCTACTTAGCTGTGTTTATTGCAATATGCATGCATTCTGTATCATGCTACCTTTATTGTGAGTGTGGTGTAGTAAGGACTGTATACGAAGTATATATTAAGATCTGTTGCTTGAACAAGCTTGCAGGTCCACAAAGAGGGACAATTGCATTCATCGCTTGATTGGAGTGGTGGAGCATTCTAGATCAATGTCAGAGGAGGTGACAAAAGAGAAAATATACGAAGACTATTGGAAGATTTTATCTATACGCAAGGTTGCTGCTGCCTCGTAAGGCTGCTGCAGCTGCTGCCTCGCCAAGGCTGTTTCATTGGTGTGACTTTGCTTGTATTTAACAGTGACTAGTATTTTTTTTAAGTTTTTTGGACCAAAATTGTAATATTATAGCCTTTTTTAATGAAAATATGTAAGTATATATATATGTTAGTGTTTATATATCATTTTATGTGAAAAAAAGCAAAAAAAAAAAATATTTTTTTTTATTTTTTTGGGCCATTTTTGCCACCGGTTTTGAACAGAACCGGTGCCAAAAACCCCTTTAAAAAAAGCGGGAATGGGTTTTTGCCACCGGTTAACCGGTGGCAATAATCATTTTTGCCACCGGTTTTGAACCGGTGGCCTTTCTTGGGGTTATTGCCACCCCCCAAATGACCGGTGGCTTAGGGGGTTTTGAACCGGTGGCTAAGTGGTTTTTTTCCTAGTGATTGATTCTAATATTTTTTATTTATTTATTTATTTATTTTGATTGATCTCAAATTATTTAGAAATTAATGAACTTATTTATGTCAACTTATGTTAGATGATTTTTTTTCCTAATATGTAAATTATTCTCATATATATATATATATATATATATATATTTTATTGTTTATAATTGATTCTAATAATGTGTATTTCCTACTAATGTAAATTTCCAAATTGTGAAAAATTTAGAAATCTAATAATGATAATTTCCTCCAAACAAAAAACTAAAATATGTTTCTACCAAAAATTATTCAAATAATCTTGCACTATAATAATTAAATATGCTATAAAAAATTTAAAATAGTATAAAATTGACTTTGATGATTAATGAAATTTACGTGAAAAATATTTATCTATTCTATAACCATTTCCTTACTTAAAGTTAATGCTTATATTTTCAAAATAAATTATATACATCTGTATGTGTTACGCCATAATTAATTTTAAGAATGCATTACATGATTGGTTGGAACTGAAGACCTGAAGTGTAACTTATATAGATATCTATTTATTTGTGCATATATTCAATAGATGTTGTTGGTTGTATATGAATGTAGTGTGATAATTTCTTGTATTATGCTTGTGAAAAAATATACAGTACTATATATGAATATACCACGGGAATACGAAGGGAAATTTGGATAATAGACCACTAGTACAAGAAAAATATTTGTAGAACTTTTTTCTCCCAACGGGTAATAGAAATATGAATAAGCCTATTCAAGTATTATTTATTGATAATTTAACTTAAAAGATAACAAATACTTGTAAGATTATTTTTATATATGAAAAAACACTATTATCATGAGTTATATGGATATTCGGATGACATGGCTAACAAAGATTTGTAAAGTTGCTAACAAATAACTCATAATATCCAATAAAAGTCTAATACTATTATTTTGATAAAACTAGGGTGGCCATGCGTATGGCATAGGCAGCCATGTCTGGAGAGCCCTTTTAGTTGTTAACAACATTAATAAGGGAAAATATGTAAATTAATATTTCTAGGGTTATAAATGTCCATACAATATTCTTATGAGTTCAAAAAAAAAAAAAAAAAAAGAGACAATTAACATCAACGAAGATCAATTAGTAAATAAACATTTAGAAGGTAGAATTGTCCAAATACTATTTATAAGAGTTGAATCATTAAAAACTAAAAGGCAAATAACATCATATAGTAAGGGCATATAGGTAACAAACATTTTAAAGATATAATTTTCCTCACACTATTTGTTTTCAGGTGCTTTTGTGTCCCTTGGGAGAGTTACAACTCGAAGATTGGATCCAATGAAGCCGCTTGTACCTGCAAAACAACAGAGCTCCGAATGTTCGGAGGTCCGCCTCCGACGGTTAAGTTAGTACGGGTTCGGAGTAAAAACTTGCAGAAAGTAAATATCTTCTTGGATTCCAAGATTAGGTGGTCTTCAAGAGTAATAAATGATGTAATGATTAGGACATGCTCCCAAACATGGGGGAATCTCCCTATTTATAGGATCCTAGGAAAGTGTGCCCTGCCCTAGGGTGTGATGACCTAGGGATTCGGGCTGCGTCGTTTTGCGCCTACCTCGGGAATTAGGCCTTGAAGGACGCCAATTCCTGAGGGTATATCTATCTGCTTGACACATGGCGGTCCTTGAGAGGTCCATTTGGAGGCCTTCTCAAGTGACACGTGGTGAGCTCTCATTATGCCATGTGGCGAGGTAGAATACCCAAATCATTTGCCCCTCACAGGGGTGACGTAGCATGCCACGTGGCACCTATGACAGGTGTCAGCGAGGCATTGGTCTAGGATATTACCGTTTACCATGGGTAGAATTTAGGGTTTTTACCCTAAAATTTTCACCCTTTTTATAAATAGTGGTTGACCCCACATTATGTTCACACATTTGCGTGAATCTTTAGAGAGAATCTTTGGATCTTTGACTTAAGAGCCTCTGTCCTCATCTATGATAGCATCCGGTGCTCGGCACCCAGTACGCCTGTTAAGCAGACGTCCCGGATATTCCAAGCGGCTCTCGTACCTTCTCTATCAAGGTAATCGTAGGGAATATTTCAAGCATCCCACACTTGAGCCCCGCTGTGATCGTACACTTAAGCATGGTGGCGTCCAAAGGGAAGGAAGCTAGAGTAAAAGAGTCGCCAAGAAGTTTTAGGAACTTGTAAACCGTTCACAGGGTGAAGGTTACACCCCTTCACGATCCATGAGATCGCTAACTCTATAGTGGTCTGGAACCATGACTGGATATTCGGGGATGAAGGTACAAATTCAACCTAAAAGAGATTGAACCTTCCCTAATAATAGGCTCTACTTTATTCTTCTCGTATTCATGTGCGCTTTTTGACTAACATACAATCCATAGATTAACCCTAAACCTGTTTAATCTATGTTGGTTGAATATAAATGCACAAACAAACCTATTATTGGCGATCACTTGAATTATAATCTTATTAACCTAAACAAGATGATTAATTATCTTATTAATCATGATTACAAGTACAAATTCCTTTTAAACATGCATAAAAAGCGTGATCAAGCAATAAAAATAATATAACAAGAAACATAATAACAATCATCATAATAATATTAGCAAGATCCTAGGCATGATACTAACAAGCTAGATTAGTAACAAATCCTAACATGTCACTAAACTATAAAGATTAAATCTTTAACCCTAACATGATACTAACATGATATTAGAAAGAAATAGGAAGCATCATATAAACATATATGATATTAGAAATTTTAGTTATTACCCTAAACATGATACTAGGTTGCAATAAAACATCCTAACATGATACTAGGAATCAAAATAATTATAATTAATGCATAATTTCTATATCAAAATATTAATCAATTAAATTACTTGGATGCCTCGTATCTCTTTCTAATAACAAAATACACACGTTAGTAACTTCAAGGAAAATAATAAATCAAACAATTAATTTAAATAATTGAAATAGAATTTGGGATCAAACCCTCAGAAATTATCAACCTTTCACCTCTAGGGCGAAGACAACTTCGAACTTGGCTAGGTGTGTCTAGAAATAATGTATGCGGAATGGTGTTTATGAAAAAGCTAGTTTAGAAAGCTAGAGAGAGAAAGAATAAGCTATTGCTTAAGAGAGAGAAGAGAGAGAATTAGAGAATTCTGGTTGATTTGAAAACGGAGGTCTAGGACCCTATTTATAAGAAAATAGTCCAAAAACCGATAGAAAAGAGTAAGAATTCAAATCGGAATAAAATTGTTTTGTTGTTTGGTGACAGACACTGTCGTCTGGCGCAGGGACAATTTTTTGCGGATTTTATTTTTATCATATCTTTTTGATCTATAAGTCCAAATAAGTCATAATATGTCATTGGAAATCTCTTGAAGTGTAATTTCCAACCCAATTGCAATCAGATTAAAATCTTTTTTAGATAAAAACATATGGCCGAAATAGTGGAAGGGTGCCAGTTTTGGATAGAGTTTTGTATTTCTTTCATATCTTTTTTCGTTATAGCTCAGAATCTATATACTATACTAAAAGAGAAGCGCGTCAATGCGAGCCTCACAAATGTCACTATATGATTCGCTATCTTATATTTTTTTTTGATTTTTTTAACGTTTATGCTTCCATATTAAAACAAGAATATTCTAATTAAGTATGTTTTTCTAAATGACTACATAAAATATTATGTAAAAAAAAAATGTAATATCACATTTAATTAGTAAAGTCTAGCATAGTGATAATGATGGTAAATGGTCAGAGCATGATTTTGTTAGTAATATTATGGTAGCATAGCACCCGTGCATAAATATACTTCCGTAATTAGTAAACTACTATGCCACTTCTTATAGTTACATATTTCTTAATTCTGTTAAAATTTTACATCCTTAATTCTATTAGTAATATTATGGTAACATCGTGATATCGTGTATATATATACTTCCTTAATTACTTATACCTTAATTAGTAAAATGCAATTTCATATCTTATTTGTAAAGTCTATAAATATTATGATAACATGATACACCCCTCTATAGAAATAATGATTTACATAAATTAGTCAAACATAATATTGTCACATATTTCGTATAAAAAACGGCAAAAATAAAATATACTTAACATGTAAAATCAAATCATAATATTCAAATAATAAAATAAGATACAATATTTTTTTGTATTATCATCTATATAATATGTTAGGTTAATATAAATAATAGTCATTTTTATATAAGTGTTTACAATTTTCATTTTAAGGTCATATCATTTAAGCCCCGTTCACTTCACCTTATTTTTGCTGAACTGAAATTATTTTTACTGAACAAAAATTATTTTTGCTGAACTTAAAATTATTTTTGCTGAACTTAAATTATTTTTATCGATTTTCTATTATATTTCTTCTATTAGTTTACTGATTTTTACTGAACTGAAATTATTTGTAATGAACTGAAATTAATTTTACTGAACTGAAATTATTTTTACTATATATTATTTTTTTAAGGTGAAGTGAACAGGGCATGTTAATATATTGTTATTTAATATGGCATGCACTATGATATCTGACCTCACCCCTCTTAAAAAAATCATGGAGAATAAAAGTATGAATTGTGAGGCTATATGGTACCAACCTAAATATTCCAATCAAAATAAATTAGCTCACTTGAGTCAATTCAATTTTAGTTGATGGAAAGGTACACCATAATAGTTTCAAAATATTTTTGTCTTTAAATTTTCATATTTTCTTATTCATGTAATTCTCATATTAAAAATTTAAATAATTCAATATTCAATTTTATAAGTTTTATAATATTCATAGTTACAGTATAAGAATACATGTCCGTAAAGAAATGCATTACATACATGACTGGTTAGTTGACAAATTAGGGGCCTGTTCACATTTTCTGCACTGATTGGAGCTTAACTGAATAGAATTGAGATGAAATGAATATTTTATGAGAGAAGGAAATTAGGAGCTGAACTGAACATAACTGATTGGAGCTGAACTGAACTAAACTGAACTGAACAGATTGGAGCTGAACTGAAATTAAGCTGAAGTGAACATGCCCAATGTCTTTTATTCTTATAATTTCAATAAATATTTTTTTAATCATATAAAGTTTATTAATAACCATATCTATATATTTGTGTTGTATATTCAATCATCAGTTGTTGATTAGTTATATGAATATGATGTAATAGTTTTTGACACAATGCTTAGCTTAGATAATTGTAAAATATAGAGGTGAATAAGATATAAGACTATTATTGTACTATGTTTTGTATATTTAGTGAATGCAACGGGTAAAACAAGTTTTAGATTGTATAGATACTGAATATGTGATATGATAACTAAATTTTAGTATTTCTTCTATTGTTCATCTATAGTTATGTGCGGATGGTATGACAAGTAGCTCGAAGTTTTCCTCTACTTCTCTTATATAGTTATGTGAGGCAAGATAATTAATTATTTTTCAATTATAATAAATAACATTATAAAAAATAATAGGGAATAAAAGAAAAGAATTGCAAATGAGTAAATGACATAAAATACTATTCAAATCACATCTTTTATAATTTATTTACGTATCGACCATTATTGCAACTGAACAAAATTTTAATAATTAATTGTTAGAGAAAATAAGCCCTTTAATACTAATTGAATTATCTTAGGATTTTTTCCCTACGGGATCAATCATGTTTTTGTCAAAAAAAAATAATGATTTGATTTATAAACCGTACAATGCACGGGCACTGTACTAGTTAATATTATAATATATCATTGGAAAGATAATTTTCAAGATACATTCAACCATATAAGATTTTGATAAGATTATGAGACACGAAAATAATATATGACCATCATCCATTTCGCATAGAACAAGGACTCTAAAAAATAGAAATTTTATTCAATTTCGAATTCTTTGATCTTATCTTTTCAAAAAAGGATAATTAAGATCTTATAGAAACTCATAGAAGCTTATAATAAATACTAATTAGTTTAAGAATGGGATTAAACCTTTGAACCCTCCACATGATCATTGGGTCGTAGGTAAAATCCGGTTTGGGCCCAATTTAGTATTTTGGCCATAACTTCCTCATTATTCATCGGAATTTGGTTTATAATATATCGCTGGAAAAGTCCTTATAAACCCCAACCAACTACACCATTATTGGACCCTTATCGTGGACCAAACTAAACTAGACTGGTTGTTTTCCATAAATAGAGTACAAAAAGGAATATTTTCAAAAACATAAAGAAAGATATTTTAATAAAAACAACCGCATCACTAGGATTTTCACACTTTCACTTCGTTTGATAATCAAATGACATGAAAGGTATTCATCAATGGGTTTGGTTTTGGGGAGACACATTTGGGTGTCTACATAAGCCCCCACTTTGACTTAGTTTGGAGAAACGCAAGTTTCGAAAACAAAAGTCAAAGTAGCGATTAGGACAGAGAATGATTCAGAACGTTCTGTGATCCTAAATCATTCTTGTAACGCAAATACCTGCAAACTAGCATTAGTTAAACAGATAAAAGAGTTAAGAAAGGCGTATCTTGCACCGTCGAGCACACGTCTCTGGAGTAACCAATTTTTGTTTGACGATCTTCCTCAAGCTAGGGGATATCGCCTGAAGACTGCTCCGCTTGTAGCTGCCTTCAATTTTTGCTTTTTTATTACCATCTTCCACATCCTAGGGAATATGATCGAAGATAACTCCGCTTGTAGCCATCTTCTATTGTTTATGACAACTCTCCACATTCTAGGGAACGTCGTCGAAGGTGACTACTTGTAGCCAACTTCATTTTTACTGATGTTGATGTTGTGGTCGCGCTTCGCTGCTGTTGATGTTCACTTGTCTCTGAACAAAAGAGCTTCTTCCTTTTTTTTAGGAATGTTCACTCGTCTCTGAACATTGGAGCTTGAAGAAATGTCCACGCGTCTCTGAACAATAGAGCTTTGATAGGATTCCCATGCGTCTCTGAGCAAAAGAGCTTGAAAGGAATGTCCACGCGTCTTTGAACAAAAGAGCTTTGATAGGTTTCCCACGCGTCTCTGAGCAAAAGAGCTTGAAAGTAATGTCCACGCGTTTCTGAACAAAAGAACTTTGATAGGATGCCCACGCATCTCTGAACAAAAGAGCTTGATAATATGTCCACGCGTCTCTAAACAAAAGAGCTTTGATATTTGAATGTTTGTTGTTCAGATCTTTCGGTTGGCTGCGAACAGGAGCTTTGCTGAATCATTGTATCCTGTAAAAATCATAAGATTGCCAAAAAGACTTTGCTAGTGTTTTTCTTAGGGTTGACCTAAGGTGATTAATTGTCTTGAGGTTGACTCAATGTGTTTGAGATTGACTCAATGTGTGATTTAATGTGTTTTGACACATGTGTTAGACTCAATTCGAGGTGATATGACTCAACGTACATGAATCGTGTGTGCATTCGGGAATTCCCGCGCCACGACAGGTACCCACCGTGTCACGGGAATCATTCCCGTTTGACAGTGGGATTTCCCCTGACACGGGAAATGTCGTGACACGGAAATTTCCGTGTCTTTTCCGCGTAAATCCTTAACGCGTTTTCTTCCCCGTTTACTAAAAATTTCCCGCGTCACACTAAAAATGCACCGTGTCACGGGAATGTTTCCCGTCTGACGGTGGGACTTCCCGTGTCACGGTACAGTTTGCCGTGTCGCGGGATACTTTTTTAGGGTTTTTATCATTTTAGGGTTCCGTGTGCTCCCTCAGCACATTTTCTCTATAAATACCCCCTCATTTCTGATGTACGGGGCATCAATTAATTCTCTAGTTTATTTTTCTCTGTTCTATGCTTTAGCCTAAATATTAGCCTACCCTTCTTATTTCGAAATTCCTTCTTCAAGTACTCCAAGGAGTCTATACTTTACTTGTGGTTCTGTCCTTAAGCCAAGGCGTGAAAGGTAGAACTATTTGAGGGTTTGGCCCCAAATAAACTCTACTTAATTTAATTTAATTTAATTATTGTTTTATTATTATTTCCTTGAAGTTACTAACTCGTTTATTAGTTTGTAGTTGCAAACAAACAGAATCAAAGTAAGAATTATGTTCCTTTTACTTCTATTAACTTTCTAACGATTTTTATATTGTTGGAATTATTGTTAAATTGCTTCCAATATTAATGTTAATTCTATTATATTTATTGATCACCATATTGCATGTTTAAAGAGAATATGTAATTGAAAATCATGCCTAATAAGATAATTTGGACAACCGACTTAGGTTCCTTTTTAATCTTGTTGTTAAATCAAGTGATCACAAATATTTTAGAATTATGTGTTGCATTAATATTCAACCAATTTAGCTTAATAATAGTTTGGAGAGAATTGAATATTTTGTTTGTATGCCTTTGAGATCGTAGGAATGTTTTTCACTATAAGAATCGAGTAGAGGCCAATACGGGCGAATGTGACTCCATGACTCACTTCGTACCATCATCCCCGATCCTCCTTTCGTGGTTCTGAACCATATGGAGTTAGTAATCTCATGGATTATGAATGGGGTGTAACCTTCATGGGTGAATCGTTGTTGCCTTCATTGTCTCTTATTCGTGGTTGCCTTTTTATGATCTGTGAACGGTTTACAAGTTCCTTAAAAACTTGTTGGCGGCTCCCTACTTTCCTTGTCCCTAATAGTATTATGTCAATTCCCACTTCCTATGAGTTCCAAGCATATTCACACATGCTTTTACGTAGGCGCACTTCGAACGACGCCTACAATTTGGCGACTCCACTGCGGAGGATTCTTGATTATTTATCGATTTGAGTGATCGGTATTTAATTAAGATGAGTGGATGAGACTTGAAAGATTCTTGAAAAAATATTCCTGTGATTAATTTGGCATTTTTGCATATGCATAGACGTTTTAACGTCGCATTTAGGTCTGTCCCGTAGGAAAAATTGAATAACTTGGTTGCGCACGAAGGAAAACAGGGCACCAGTCAGATCTTTTGACTGCTGTGGCACGACAAAATCTGCAGTGTCATGGTAAAGTGCACCGTTTGACAGTGCACAGTACTGTGGCACGGGAATTTTTTCCGTGTCACGGCAGTCCTAAAATAAGTCCGGTGGCTTATTTTCTCTTCTCACAGTCAACTTCCTTCGATTTTTCCTGAAAAAAACGTATGTGTTCTACATGCGTCTTAGCCCCGGGGGATTTAAGCTCTATCAACCCAAAAACGCTCATGGCAATAAGGGTTCATCCAAGTTATTAAATCCACCCAAACCATGGAGTCGAGTTTGATTTCATCACGAACTCGCGGAGCTGCCCGTTGGCATACACCCTCGAGGGAGGCTGCCTTGCTAACGCGTCCAAACTCTTAACCATGGTACCCTTTTGGACACCCAAATCTTGACCAATAGTTGAACATAGATCTTGACTCTAGGTTGCGAACTTTTTTTTACATCATCGTGCCTAAATGCTATGTGGTTGTTTGGTGCTAACCTTCATGTGTTTACTCTTTTGTTTAACCCATGACCGAGGGTTTTTATTTTCACATAGTAATTAGTATGGACCTAAAATCGATTAAAATCTGGAAAAATCACAAAACTGACCTGGAAGTGCGCACCGTGCCACGACATGTTCTGCCGCGCCACGGTGAACAGTGCCGTGACACGGGGCTTTCTACCATCTGACGGTAGACTGCACCGTGTCACGACAGTCAGCACCGTGACACGGTGCCCAGGAAAAGTGTCCTGTCAGTCTTTTTTCGGTTTTTGTGCGTACGTATGTGGTTGCTGTGTCTAGTTTGGTGTCATGTCTAGCTATACGGTCAAAACACGCGTCCATAACCTCACTTAATCACTCACATATCGTGTTCACACACTTTTTTCCTTATTCGTGCACTACTTTTTGACTGTATTTTAGGATAGTCTTGTTTTTTGTTTCGTTTTTTTTTCGGAGTAAGTCGGATAGTATCCTCCCATATATATTTTTTTTAAAATAAACAAATAGAATTTCAAAGCTATAGTTTTTTTTAAAAAAATTCATTTTATCCGGATGGGTTAAGGTTAAGTTTGGTCATTAAAGGTGTGTTTGTTTCGGTGTCACAGCACTTGGTCAAGAAGCAAGGGTAGATTGTTATGGTTCGAGTCAATACCTCAACAACGTCTTATACCAAAGAGGCGTACAAGGAAACCACCACAATCATCTCCATAAGATCCATCTCCAGTCTACTTTCAACCAATGGCTACTAAGGAAGATATCGAGAACATCAACAAGACAATTGAAATGTTGTCTAACATGATGCAAACACTCACCACTAGAGTCAGCACGGTAGACCAAGACAATCAAAACAATGTCACTACCGTTGCAATGGACAAGATTAAGGAACAGATGAGCAAAATTTCTGAAGAATTCACTTATGTGGAACAACCTGTCACCTCTTCGTCCATAAGGGACAAACTTCCTGAGAAGTTTTCCACTGCTGATATTCCCCAATTCAAGCCTACTGATAATCCGCTTTTCCATTTGAAGGCTTTTTCTGCAACCATGGCTCTTAAGGGAGTAGATGTGACACTCTTCCCTACAGTGTTCCCTCTTTCCTTGGAGCATGCCTGTCAACAGTGGTTTTACTCTTTAGAATCCAAACATGTCGCGACCTGGGAGGATGTTGCTGAAAGCTTTATGAATCGTTACAAGTGTAATATTCAGGCTAAGACTTCTGAACGTGAACTCTCCATTCTCAAACAGAAAGAGAATGAAGGCTTCACCACTTACCTAAGCAGGTGGAGGGAAACAACCGCGCTCTTGGTGGATCCCCCCAAGGAAAAGGAGATGGTTCGCTTGTTCATTGCCAATATGACTCATAAGTACAAGCAACACTTGAAGTTTCTGCCTCTGATACCTTTGTATACGATATTGGAATCAGTATCGAGGATGAACTAATGATGACTGCTGGTAGCAACAGTAATAACAGCACTTGGAAAAACAAGAAGAACAACACTCCTTCTTCTTCGTCTTCCAAGGCCAATAATGCTACCAACAATATCAATGATGTGATGGCCCTTAATGCTCCTCCTCAAAGATTCCAAAGGCAAAGGAGGGTTTACACGCCTTTGGGAATGACTTATTGTAGACACCTAAAAATGTCTCCCCAAAACCAAACCCGATGATGAACAACCTTTCACCGCCACTATTGGTCGGGTTTAGTATTTAATCCCGAGAGTGCTTAAAAAATCGTATTTTATTAAATTCATATTTTTGAACAGTCCATGGATTAGTCTTGATGTTTGGTAAAAGCATAGTTTTAATTTCAGCCCAAACTTATTAATTAATTTTCAGCCCAAACCTTTTTTTATTTTATTGTTTTATTATTTATTTTTGGCCCAAACCTTTTATTTATTTTAATTATTTTCTTATTTTATCCCGAATAATAAAAGTCAGAAAAGGCTCGAAATTATCAATCGGCACTTAAAAAAAGCCGAAGGAAATTAGGGTTAAAAATGTATTTAGACGGAAAATGGACTGGAAATTCCCGCGCCACGGCAGACTGCCACCGTGTCACGGGAATCCTTCCCGTTTGACGGTGGGATATTCCGTGACACGGGAGGTTTGCTGTGACACGGGACATTCCGTGTCTTTTCCGCGTAAACCCTTGATGCGTTTTCTATCCCGTTTTCTGAAAATTTCCCGTGTTATGCCAAAAGTGTACCGTGTCACGAGAATGTGTACCGTCTGACGGTGGGGCTTCCCGTGTCACGGTACAGTTTGACTGTGTCACGTGATACTTTTTTAGGATTTTTATCATTTTAGGGTTCCGTATGCTCCCTCAGCACATTTTCCCTATAAATACCCCCTCATTTCTGATGAACGGGGCACCGAGTAATTCTCTTATTTTATTTTCTATCTTCTATGCTTTAGCCTAAATACTAGCCTACCCTTTTCACTTCAAAATTCCTTCTTCAAGCACTCAAAGGAGTCCACATTTTACTCGAGGTTCTGTCCTTAAACCAAGGCGTGAAATGTAGAACTGTTTGAGGGTTTGGCCCCAAAATCAACTTTATTTTATTTAATTTAATTTAGTTATTGTTTATTTATTTCCTTGAAGTTACTAACCCGTTTATTATTTTGTAGTTGCAAACAAACAAAATCAAAGTAAGAGTCATGCTCCTTTTATTTTTATTATTTTTCTAACGATTTTATGTTGTTGGAATTGTGATTAAATTGCTTTTAATATTATTGTTATTATGATCACCATATTGCATGTTAAAGGGAATATGTAATTGCAAATCACGCTTAATAAGATAATTTGGACAATCGGTTTAGGTTCCTTTTTAATCTTGTTGTTTAATTCAAGTGATCACCAATATTTTAGAATTATGTGTGCATTAATTTTAAACCAATTTAATTGAATAATAGTTTGGAGCGAATTGAATTATTGTTTGTATGCCTTTGAGATCACAGGAGTGCTTTTCAATATAAGAATCGAGTAGAGGCCAATACGGGCGAATGTGGCTCCATGACTCACTTCGTACCATCATCCTCGATCCTCCTTTCGTGGTTCCGAACCATATGGAGTTAGTTATCTCATGGATTATGAATGGGGTGTAACCTTCACGGGTCAATCGTTGTTGCCTATCATTGTCCCTTATTCGTGGTTGCCTTTTATGATCCGTGAACGGTTTAGAAGTTCCTTAAAAACTTGTTGGCGGCTCCCTACTTTATTTGTCCCTAATAGTAATGTCAATTCCCACTTCCTATGAGTGCCAAGCATATTCACACATGCTTTTAACGTAGGCGCACTTCGAGCGACGCCTACACTTATGATGCTGCTTATGACCGTTTGCATGGTCAAGGACTGATTATGCCAATCGGACCATTTCCAGAACCTTGACCAGAGAATAGGACCGCTAGCTATGACCCCAAAGCTTATTGCAAGTTTCATCAAGGCAAGGATCATAATACTATGAAGTGTTGGAGGTTGAAGGATGCAATCTAAGACCTAATTGATGCTAATCAACTTCCTGTCCCTCCAGGGGGCAAGAAGCCTAACATTCAAACAAGTCCTCTTTCTGATGCTTTGGCTATCATGGGAGATGAAGTCTCCTTTGATCCGTCAATACTCATTCAACCTGTGAATGAACCTCTTCCGGAAGTTGTATTTGTCTCGAGGTCTGAAGAAGTGAATGGAATTTGGGATAGTGACGATGAAGACGTCTATCTCAAGGATATAGCCTGTTCATCTCTTGGCACAAGTGAAGATTTTTGGGGAGACTTTGAGGTCAAGGTTCTCACTAGAAGTGGACGGTTACAACAACCTAGTCCACCTCCATCTCCACCACAATCACATCCGATAGTTGATCCCACCGACCCAGTGAACAACGATGTGGTCAAACAATTGCAAAAGACCAAGGTGGAGATGAATGTATGGAAGCTTTTGGCCACCTCCCACGAGCATTGAAAGGCTGTGATGAATGCTCTGGTGAAAATAGGAGTTGATGATGACATGACTCCTCAAGGACTGGTCAACTTTCTCACTACTGAATTGTCAAGTACTAGCAATCTGATTTGGTTTTCTGACAAGGATCTGCCCCCGGAAGGGGATCAACATAATAAGGCCTTACACCTTACTGTGGTGTGTAGGCAGATGAACGTTCCTATGAGCCTAGTTGATAACGACTCTGCAATCAATGTATGCCCACTCCGCACTACAAAGAAGTTGGGCATAAAGAATGAAGAACTGACTCCCTCTACTCAAGGGATTCGAGCTTATGATAATACTCGCCGTCAAGCCGTGGGTACTATCATACTCAACATAGCTACTGGGGCCATTGAACGTCGCACCAAATTTCAGGTGGTGGACATTAAGGCCTCTTTCAATCTGTTATTAGGACGCCCTTGGCTTCACGAGCTAAAAGGCGATTCCATCATCGTTGCACCAGAAGGTGAAAGCCATAGTTGGAGGGGTTCCAATTACCATTGATGCCTCTCCTATGTGTATTCAAGTTATCGACACTCCTATCGTCCATGTCAAACATGGCGAAGAAGACGAAGATCTTTGGGGGTTTTCACTCGATGATGTTCTCGTGATTGAAGAGGAGGAAAAGTGTCATTTCGACTTCGATCCCTATTCAAACACCGACATTAATGCCATTCTGAAGAAGCAAGGGCATTTCCTTGGAATGACCTTCGGACTCAAAAAGAAAATGGCTGAATTTTGGGGCCATCCTGGTGCACTCAAGAAGGATACTTTTGGCTTGGGATTCAAACCAACAAAAGAAGATGTGAAACAAGCCCTCTTGAAGATGAAGGCTCGCAATAACGCTCGAATCACGAAGACAGAAATGGCCATGGATCCATATCCATTCACCCTCAATGGCCAGTACATCAAAGAAGGGGAAGACTTCCCATGCTATGAATTCCCTGAGCCATTCGTCCACGATGGGAAGCGTGAACTAGGATTCGAGATTTTCCTCGATTGTGACTTTGTTGATGAAGACGAAGAGCTCTTCACAACCGAGAAGCCAACTAGCCCGAGTTCTGATGATCTAGGCATCAACCTGCTTTTTGGAATGGAGAAGAATGAGTCTAAGCTCGTCTGCAATGATAACTCCGAGCTCGTTCAAGCTGTTATAGCAAACAAGGATTTTGACCCCTCCGAGTTAATCGTCCGAGCTGATAATATTTCAAAGGGATGGCGCAATACATTAAGGATTACTACACCAAGCGGAGAGAAGTTGGAAATAACCGCTGGCAAAGGTCCTATGTTTGATGAGTCTGAGTCGTCTGGGTCCGAGTCCGAGTCCGAGTCTGAGTCTAAGTCTGTAGACGAGTCCTTAGAGTCTGAGGCCGACCCTCTTTCTGTTATAGAGCCCAATCCCGAGTCTCTTGTTGAGTCTTCTCTTTCCGGTGAGGTCGCAGATGACTTGCCCCTCTTGATGTATTAGCCAATGAATTCAATAAAATGAGTACCTTTGCTTACGATGCGTGTCATTCCCCTAACCCTGATCAATATTGCTTTACTTATGATAAAAATGACAAAGAAATAATAAAAGCAATGGAAGAACACGAAAATAAAACAGCAGTTATCGAAGATACAGAAACAGTTAACATTTCCAATGATACGACTGTTAAAGAAGTAAAAATTGGATTAACACTAAGTCAAGATGAACGCAAAGAGCTAATTAACTTGCTTAGTGATCTTGTTGATGTATTTTCTTGGTCATACCAAGATATGCCAGGAATTGACAGGGATATAGCTCAGCATACGATACCACTCATTCCAGGTATGAATCCTGTCAAACAAAAGCTGCGCCGTATGAAACCAGATGTGGCCCTCAAAATCAAAGAAGAAATCAGAAAGCAGTTGGTCGCAGGTTTCATCAAAGTATCCAAGTATCCAGAATGGATAGCAAATGTGTTTCCAGTTCCAAAGAAGGATGGAAGGGTCAGAATGTGTGTTAATTACAGGGACCTCAATAAAGCAAGCCCGAAAGATGGGTTCCCTTTACCTCACATTGACATTCTGGTCGATAACACAACAAACCATGCACTCCTATCATTCATGGGCGGTTACGCCGGATATAATCAAGTACTGATGGCTAAAGAAGATATAGAGAAAACCACATTCATCACACAATGGGGTACATATTGCTATACGGTAATGCATTCGGGTTGAAAAATGCGGGTGCCACCTACCAAAGAGCAGCTACAACATTGTTACATGACATGATGCACAAAGAGGTGGAGGTCTATGTCGATGATATGATCGTTAAGTCTAAAGATCGCCCAGGCCATATTATTTCACTTCGCAAGTTCTTTGAAGGACTCCGCAAGTACAACATGAGATTAAATCCAGCAAAATGTGCATTCGGAGTCACGTCAGGCAAATTACTTGGATACGTGATCAGTTCTTGAGGGATTGAAATAGATCCCACAAAAGTAAAAGCGATCATGGCCATGCCACCGCCCAAGAATGAGAAGGAGATTCAAGGTTTCATTGGAAGGCTGCAGTACATAAGTAGGTTCATATCAAAGCTCACAGCGATATGTGAACCTATATTCAAGAAGCTCAAGAAAAATGTCCTAGTCACATGGGATGAAGATTGCCAAAAAGCTTTCGACAAAATCAAAGAGTACCTGGAAAACCCACTCGTGCTAGCGCCAGCAATACCTGACTTTCCTCTTCGACTCTACCTTACGGTCACAAGAGAAATGATGGGGGCAATGCTAGCACAAGAGATTGAAAGCAAGGAGAATGCAATCTACTACTTGAGTAAGAAGCTTTAAGTATATGAGACACGATACACACCACTTGAAAAATTGTGTTTCGCACTTGTGTGGGCCGCACAGAAACTAAGACATTACATGCTCACTCATACAGTGCATGTCGTGTCCAAGATGGATCCTCTCAAATACTTTTTCGAAAAAGCAACGCTCAATGGAAGATTATCAAGGTGGATAGTCAATCTTGCTCAGTTTGACTTGAAATTTGTACCACAAAAAGCCATCAAAGGTTCTGTGGTTTCTGACTTCTTAGCAGACTTTCCGCTAGAAGAAGTTGAGAAAGAAGAAGATGAGTACGATTTCCCTGACAAAGATTTACTCATGACCGAAGATGATAGCTGGACGCTCTATTTCGATGGAGCTTCAAACCAAAAAGGATGTGGTGTAGGATTCTTGCTCGTATCACCCAATGAAGAGCACATCCCAATTTCCATGAAGCTCGACTTTGATGTCACCAACAATGCCGCAGAATATGAAGCATTATTTTGGGGTTAGAAACAGCCGTCGCCTTGGGAATTAAGAAGCTCAGAATCTATGGTGATTCTTCACTAATCATTAACCAAATCTCCTAGAGATGGAAGGTGAGAAGTGAAAGTCTCGCTACGTATCAAGCTCATTTAGAAACTCTCACAAAGCAACTAGATGAAGTGGAATATACGTATTTGCCAAGAGAATAAAACCAATTCGCCGATGCACTAGCTAAATTAGCATCAATGGTGCGAATTCCAACGGATACAATCAGAATGTCGTTGACCATATAAAGAAGATATGAGCCGGCTTATGTTCACGCACTCGACGATGAACAAGAATCACAAGAAGAAGATGAAGAGCCATGGTATACAGATATCCTTAACTATGTGACAAGAGGAGAATACCCTCCCAATACTAAAAAAAAGGCACGCCGTGCTTTGAGGCTCCTGGCCTCACAGTATGTGCTCATCAGGGGAGAACTCCACAAGAGAACTGCAATGGGGAGAAATCTCTTATGCATAGCTAAGAAAGAAGCACATAAAACCATGGAAAACCTTCATGCCGGTATATGTGGAACGCACATGAATGCAAAGATGTTAGTCCAAAAGATTCAACGACAAGGTTATTATTGGACTACTATGGAGAGAGATTGTCACGAATACGTCAAGAAATGTATGAAGTGTCAAGTCTACGCAAATTTACATCATGTTCCACCTTCGCTTCTCTACACATATACTTCTCCATGGCCTTTCTCCACTTAGGGCATCGACATCATTGGAAAAATAACACCACCAGGACAAGGGGGGCACGAATTCATCCTCGTAGAGATCGACTATTTCACCAAATGGGTCGAAGCTGCCTCATATGCTAAGCTGACGGCGAAACACGTAGCTCAATTCTTTGAGAAAAATATCATATGCCGCTATGGGGTACCACATGAGATGATCAGCGATAATGGAACGCATTTCCAAGCCGAATGCGCGGAATTATTACAGAAATATCATATCAAGCATCACAAATCATCACCTTACATACCTTAAACAAATGGTGCGGTCGAATCGGCCAACAAAAATGTGAAAACTATCATCGAAAAGATGACAGAAAATTACAAGGATTAGCCAAGTAAGATACATTTTTCCCTTTGGGGTTATCGAACCTCTGTTCGTACATCAACGGGGGCTACCCCTTTCTCTTTGGTCTATGGAGTTGAAGTTGTACAACCAATAGAGCTTGAAATCCCTTCTCTACGAATTGCGTTGGAAAGTCAACTAGATGAAGTCGACTGGATTAGAGCAAGATATGATGAACTAGTCTTACTCGATGAAAAACGCTTGGAAGCTTTGCATCATGTCCAAACCTACCAACAGCGTATGGCGTGACATTTTAATAAAAAAGTCAAGACTAGGAACATCAAAGAGGGTGACCTGGTGCTTAAGGCACTTCGTAAAAATGTGTTAGATCTAAGAGGAAAATTCAGACCGAATTGGTCGGGCCCGTACATTGTTAAAACCATCCTTTCTGGCGGAGCGGCACAATTGGTAGACATGGACGGTAACGGTTTCCACAATTTAACCAACTTGGATCAATTCAAGAAATTCTATGCCTAGTCGCATGGGTTCATGACCCAATAGAGCAACGTTCGGCCTGATTCTTTTTTAAAGATACGTAGGCAACCCTTCAAGGGGGCCCGGCCGCTTTACAAAAATAAAAATCCTCCCTCCATCGATCAAGTATACGCGTCAGTTCAGCATTGCGTCACGACAAAAAAAAAATAAGGATTCCTGCCGCGACACGGGACATTCCACCGTGTAAGTCCACCGTGGCACGGTGGATCCGACAAAAAAAAAAAACAACGCCGTAACACGGGATTTTTCACCTTGGCACGGTGGAATTTTAGTTTCCGATTTTTTTTATGTGACGCATTCTTTGCGAATTCATTATTTATTCGAGGTTTTTTTATTTTCATTCTTCCATTGCGTCTGACTCCTTGACTCGGATAAATAAATAAAAACGTCCTTGTAATTTTTTATTTAAGGCTGAAATAAATATGCTATTATTATTGAAATAAATATGCTATTATTATTGAAATAAATGTGACCACAATTATTGGCATCATACGCCTTATTTTAAATAAAAATAATAAATCATAAAAGCAAAGCAATATTGATCTAATCCCTCTTCACTTTAGGAACCTCATTCTGTTTTTCAATTACGTCGGCCTTCACCATTAATGTGTCTTTTGTAGCCTGAATCGTCACACCCCTAGTCGAACTTTCACCCCTTTCACTTTCTTAAAATTCTTCGGTTGCTTCTCTTTATAGACCATCTTCTCTTTACCCTTCCCTTTCACATAATTCTTCCTTTTCGGCATTATAGGAGTCTTAAACTCAATCCCTTGTGTTCTTGGACCTAGACGATCTTTAGGAGGTGCTTTCTTATTGCCAGGACGACTCTTCACATCAGATTTGCGTGATCCGAATCGTTCCCTCCCACTTCTAGGGTTCAACCATGCCTTGTATGCACTAAATAAAGGAGGAGGAGCTTGGTCACTTGCAGAAACGGTCCACAAAGGTCTTCCAATCCAATAAGTCTTGTACTTGTTAACGTTACTTTCATGCAACGATACTTCACGAGGACTATCGTTATAGCATGGAACTACTTGTTCAAGTCCATACTGCCGCATTAGTCGAGAAGGACAATAAAAAGTCAGTTTTGAGATACTAGGAACACGACAATATGGAGTATCATTCATACCAACCATCATAGTAAGCCTCCACCAAGGCACCACCCAACGAATGGAAAATTCCCTCTTTGCAAAGAAATTTTTCCAGTCTTCATACGACATGTTCACAGAGTAATTCTTTTTCCTACGGACTAGATCGCTAGGGCCATATTTTTCAATATCGTCGGGGGCTTCGAATAGTTCTAAACGCTCCATCAACCAAATCTGCAAAAAAGAAAAAAAAATCAGTCGTTGATAAAAAATATATAAAAAAAAATTGCAGATTCCCGTGACACGGTAGACTTCACCGTGTCACGGCAGACACCCATCGTGACACGGTGCCTGTTTTGTGTCACGGGGGCTACTCGGAGCGTATTTTTACCTGCAGCAATACCAGAGAGCCGTTCCTCATGGCTTTCCGGTCAGCCTTTGCTTCGTCAAGGCCACGAAATGTTTCTCCAAGGCACGTAGGCATAGGAGATCTCCCAGATTCAACATGTTCAAGCACAGACGCTAGACAGGCATGTCCTACCCTACCGTTTGAAAATAAAGGCTTGCTAAACATGCAAAAAATATATGCCCTTCTACGATATACATGATAAGACTCAGAGATAGGACGATTAAAATATAAATTTGCAAGTCTTTCTAAGTCTACCTCATTACCACACACAATTCTATATAAATCTGGATCTGTTAGATTCAGATGGCGTTCAAAATCTTGGTAATAATATTCACGCAAGGTAGGCATGGCAATAAGATTTCTAGCAGGAAATCCAAATATTGCATCGAATTCCTCCGGCAAGGGACATATTTCATCGTAATCAAAATTAAAACAATGTGTTTCTAGACTCCAATAATTTAATGCTGCCCTAAGAAAATCATGTTCAATCGCTACATGACGCAGGGCTAGTAAACCCCTGACATGAAACAATTCTAACTCTCTTTTGTAATCATTGGTCAAAGAATGAGACTAGTCGCGCAATGTATTACCAAAATTCTGAGACTACTCAGAAATTATCTTTCCATACGCGTAAACCACACCGTTATAATTATGCATATCATGAATATACTGGTCCTATTTTATAGCAAAAGCGCTCGGAACTACTCAGAAATTATCTTTCCATACGCGTAAACCACACCGTTGTAGAATACGCGTACCGTGACACGGGAAATCCCACCGTGCCACGGGAACTTTTGCCGCGACACGGCAGTTCTTGCCGTGACACGGTGTATAGTGCCGTGTCGCGGCACCCTACGCGTTTTCTTTTTTTATCTTTCCCCTTATCTATCCGGATTTTTTTTAGTATTTTATCTTCACCGTTTATTTTCCAGTTTTCTAAGAGTTTCATTCCTAATAAAATTCTCAACTTTTATTTTTATTTTTATTTTTTTATTTTTTTATTTTTATCATTTCATTTTTCTTATTTATTTTTATTACTTTAGTATTTCATTCTTTTTATTTCTATTTTCTTTTTATCATTTATATATTTACTTATTTATTCTATTTATTTTTTATTGTCTTTTTATTTCCTTTTCTTTTGGGGAAGGTCGGTACCCTCCACTTACTCCACTTACGTTTTTTATCGCGTTATTAATAAATACACGATCACACACAATGAGTCTCAAGCACACACTAACACACACTAATAAATACATAAACTGTGAATAATGTACAAAATGAGTCATAATAAAGTATGTACAAATAAAGACCCTAGGTCAAAAGTCTGCAGAACCAGAATCAGTATCATCACCAGCCTGTGAATACGGGAACGACGAGCCAAAGATTCCCGCCATCATCCGAGTACGGGGAGTAGTGTCCCTACTAGTCCCTGTGACTCCGGCAAACGGTGTAGACTGACTCAAAGACACGAGAATCGTCGATTGAGGCATGGTCCCATACATTGGAACTAAGAACAAGCCCGACACCGGTGGAGGAATCCCAGACGATGGAGCTGAAAATAAACCAGGATCCATGAGAGTCAAAACAGGCCTAAACTCAGGCTGTGAAGGCTGTGAAAACGAGTGCCGCTGCCCCTGACTCTGACCCGGAAAGCACTGGGAAGACTGAGGCTGCTGCCATTGAGCCTCCTGAAATGGCTGAGTAATCTGAGGCTCTCGCTGAGATTAAGAATGCCGATGAACCGCAGGAGATCGTCTACCACGACCAAGCTCCTCCTCGTCCGAGCCTCTATGCCTCGAGCCCGAGCGGGACCTCCGTTGCTCCTGAAAGATACAAAATCAGAAGGCATCAACAATGCAAAATAAAACAAATGGTAAAAGTGGAAAAAATGAGCATACCTCAAGAACATCGCTAGAACTGCTCCAACAAGTCGCACCACACCGAAGCTTAATGACGCAGTACTTTAGAGCGTCAACCAGCTTCATGAATCCCATCATCTCCGAGCGGTTAGGCTAAGGACAAAACAAAGAAGAATCAGTAACAAGCGGTGTTAAAAGGATGAATAATGCATCAAAAACTTACCGGCTCAAAAACCTCGGGCAGAGACTCCTGCGCCTGTCTGTAACCCTCTGGCGCGTCAGCAATATGGTCCTCGGTAATACCAATCGGCCCTGGGTAGCGGACATACTGAGGCGGAATCTCGATCCTCCCCACAGGGCGAATAGTCGTTTGAAAATACGATCGAATAATCAAGTTATTTGACTATTTAAACAGAGACTAGTGATAAAAATCCTCAAAAGAAATCATACCTCAGGAAGGCGGGGTGGAGGAGCTAGAGAGGGAAGCAAGTCCTGCGCATAATCACTCTCCATGTGCACAAGCTCCTGCCAAGGAAAAGTGTAGTGCTCTCCCATGTTTATCAACTCCCTAAGCAAGCGTGAGTCCAGCATCGACTCCGGTGGAGATGAGGGCACCACAAAGCGATCACCACTATGCTGACGAATGAAACGCTCCCCCAAATACCAGACAAAGCGTCCGGTACCAACCAAAATGGTGCGGTGCGCTGAAAGATGCAAGGCCTCGGGAAGATTAGTCATCTCGGCCCAAGGACGATACTGGACATCAGTGGCAACCTGAAAAACCATAAAAAGTTGGCATGAAACACCGGAAATAACGTCAAAGAGAAAATAACAGGCAACAAAACTAATTCTTACGCCAACAGAAGAGGTGCCTCGGCATAGCAGCCCGCGCAGCGCAGAGACAGACTCCACCCGTGACTCTCCTCGGTCACGCCAGCTGGCCCCGACAGGGAAATCATGAACCGCTCCACGACGCCGTCGAGGAGCCAAGCCTGGGAAGTACTCGTAGAACCATAGCTGCAATGAAAAGTAATCTTTGAGTACATGAGTCGAACAAATTAAAATAAAACAAGAAGAGGAAAAGGATCATGACCTCTACGACTCTCCACAAATTGTAGATAGTGATGGGAGACTCGTTGTTCAGCTGCCGACAGCCATGACGTAACGACAAGAGAAGGTCGGCGTATCCGAGGCTGGCCCAGCTAAAGGATCCTATCTCACTGATCATGTTTAAAGAAGGGAGGTAGCAAAGGAGTGCGCGTGAACTCCTATCAGGAGAAAGAGTCATGGAGATCAGAATCAGAATGAAGATCCGCACTCGCTGCTCAGCCGATGTCTCCTCCATGTCGAAGCCACGAGCTAGAACTGAAGCCAGCTCCGATCGCCCGCTCCTAGGACCACCTCGAGACACTGGCCGGGTCCTGATATGTTGAACGATCGGACCTAACAAATTGGCTGCCTCAGCCGCTCCCCAAGAAAGATCAGACATCTGAGCTACGACCAGGTCAATGAAGCGCAACCCGCTAATCATGCTAAAGTCCAAAGGGGTCACTGTCATCTCCCCCCAAGCAAAGTGAAAGGTGTTGGTAGTATCCCAAAAATACTCCAATAATGCGCGAACAACCGTCGCACCGCAACCCTGAGGGCTGCGAAACCCTACGACCGCCGAACAAAAATCCACTAAACCAGCCGATTCCCATAAGGCGTTCATAGCAGGATCCCTCGTGATAATCTGGTGAAGTCGAGGAATCAAATCTCCGGCTCCGGAACCGTGGTGGCGGAGCGTGCCGTCAACTATGCCGGCAAGTGGGCGATGAGAAACGTGATTCTCACGACAGAAAACCAACGGGTCTGGAGTCCACAGAGGTTGAACCCACCTTTCTCTACTCGTAGAAGCCCGAGGCTCGGACTCTAAGACATCGTCGTCCATACCCTCGGGAATAGTGGAAGTGTCCTCCCGAAAAGCCTGACGACGGCCATGGGTGGAAAGATCGCGATCCCGTCGCCTAGGCATGCTATTATAAAAATAAAAATCTAAATGCTTAGCATCATTTCCTAAGACATTTGGTTCGAGTTGCATTTTGATAAAAAATCTAAATGCTTAGCATCACTTCCTAAGTTATTTAGTTATTTATCGCATTATACGCTAAATTTTTACCTCAAGGCTAAAAATTGGCAAAATAATGGAATTAGTTATAATATTTAGTTTCTCCATGACGAACTAATACTATGTTCACCTAATTGCATGATACTATGTTCTCCATGACAATGTAGTACATACGCAATACAAAACATGTCTCAAAGTTGCACAAAAATAATAGATCGACGCATCATAGCATATTTTACAAGATCTACAACCAACATGTCATCAATCCAAGTGTAAAAGAACAACATGAACAACAAGGAACACCATTTACCACAAGTAGTATAAAAAATGGTGATTTTGCTCAATTCTTCACCAAATCATGCAATTTTTATCTCAAATCGCTCACAAACACGCATACATACATATACAAGTAAATTCATAGCAAGAATTTCAACATAAACCACAAAATAAAAAAAATCCCCAAATTGATTTTTAAGAATTTTTCATGAAATTACTCATTTGAAGCAAATTCGAGGCAAAATCAAGGGAAAATTACATAGATCCTTGTAGAGAATCCAAAATGAGGAAAGTGGCAAAAAATTAGAGCGGGGTTGGTGAAGATTTGAGCTCCAAAAGCTCGAAAAACCGCGAAGATCAGAGTAGCCGCTGCGACACGGTCAGGCAACGCCGCGACACGGTGAGCAAATGACGTGTCACGGTAAGAACAGGGGACGCCAGAGCTCCGATTAACAGCAAACAGCAACACGGCAGTGAGCAGCAAGCAGCAAGCAGTAGCGAAATTTTTTTTTAAAAAAGGGGAGGAAGGAAAAGCGCAGAACCGCCGTGACACGGGAGGTGATTCCGACAGACGGGAGAAAACTCTGAGCGCCAGTGAGAAGCCGCCGAGACACGGGAATCCGAGCAAAAATAAAATTTTTTTGGGTGAAAACCAGACAAGAAAGAGAAATGGTGGATGAGCAAAATGGGAGAAGTGTTTGATATTTAAAGCCAAAAGTAACCGTTGCATGACCCTGTTACCGTTCCACATTTTCCGTTATGAAGCAACGGTGTACAGGCGCGCGGGAAGAAGCGCGTGGAATTTTTTTGTTCCAAAAATTCCCGCGACACGGGAAATACTCCCGTCAGACGGCAAAATACTACCGTGTCGCGGGATATGTCCACGTGGCACGGGGTTTAGGAGGTTATTTTGCACATGTTTCGAAGCTAGCAGCGAATATTTCTGGTATTTTTGACCAAAGCTGCACGATTTTCCGCGCAAATTGGACAGTTAATTTTTCGGTAAAATTACGCGGAAAATTCTAACTGACGGTTGGAGGGTACCAAAATTACTATTTTGCCCCTAGAAGCATTGAAGTCATTTTGTTGATATTGTAAGCACCTAATATGGTCGGATAATCGATTTGAAGGTGTGAATCATCTGCGGCCCACGTTCGGGGATAATCGAACCATCGTACACTTGCAAATTTCAGCGATTATAGTAGTTGTCGGCTTTCCTCAAGCTTGGAAAGCGTTATCGGTGGATTTTTCTTCAAGTATAGAAAACCGCCAAGTCGGATTTCCTCAAGCATGGAAAGCGTTATCGGTGGATTTTTTCTTCAAGTATAGAAAACCGCCAAGTCGGCTTTCCTCAAGCATGGAAAGCGTTATCGGTGGATTTTTTCTTCAAGTATAGAAAACCGCCAAGTCCGCTTTCCTCAAGCATGGAAAGCGTTATCGGTGGATTTTTCTTCAAGTATAGAAAACCGCCAAGTCGGCTTTCCTCAAGCATGGAAAACGTTATCGGTGGATTTTTCTTCAAGTATAGAAAACCGCCAAATTCCTTTGTCTTCTTTCCTCAAGCATGGAAAGCATTGTCGGTGGATTTCTTCAAGCATAGAATGACACCAAATTCATATGTCGACTTTCCTCAGGCATGGAATGTATCATCCGGTAGCTTTCTTCAGGTTTAGAAAACTACCAAACTCCTCAGTCGGCTTTCCTCAGGCATGGAAAGCGTTTCAAGGAACGTTATCCGGTGGATTCCTTCAAGCATAGGAAGCTGCCAAACTCATTTGTCACCGATACACTGGTGCCAGATACATATTCTATCCTTTTACTCTTTTATCTGTGGAATTAACATTTTTCTGCAGGTATCGACGTATACAGAGTGATTTAGGATCGCAGAACGTCTTAAATCATTCTCCGTTCCTATCGACTACTTTGACTATTGTTTTCGAAACTGACGTTTCTACAAACTCAGTCAAAGTGGGGGCTTTTGTAGACACCTAAAAATGTCTCCCCAAAACCAAACCCGATGATGAACAACCTTTCACCGCAACTATTGGTTGGGTTCAGTATTTAATATCGGGAGTGCTTGAAAATCGTATTTGATTAAATTTGTATTTTTGAACAGTCCATGAATTAGTCTTGATGTTTGGTAAAAGCATAGCTTTAATTTAAGCTCAAATTTATTATTTCATTTTATCCCAAACCTTTTTTTATTATTTTGTTATTTATTTTTTGCCCAAACCTTTTATTTATTTTATTTAAATATTTTCTTATTTTAGCCCAAATAATAATAAATCGGAAAAGGCCCGAAACTATCAATCGACACTTAAAATGCTGAACGAAATTAGGGTTAAAAATGTATTTAAACAGAAAAGCGGGCTGGGAATTCCCGCGCCACGGCAGGTACCCACCGTGTCACGGGAATCACTCCCGTTTGACGGTGGGATTTCCCGTGACACGGGAAATCTGCCGTGACACAGGAATTTCCGTGTCTTTTCCGCGTAAATCCATAACGCGTTTTCTTCCCCGTTTACTAAAAATTTCCCGCGTCACACTAAAAATGCACTGTGTCACGGGATTGTTTCCCGTCTGACGGTGGGACTTCCCGTGTCACGGTACAGTTTGCCGTGTCGCGGGATACTTTTTTAGGGTTTTTATCATTTTAGGGTTCCGTGTGCTCCCTCAGCACATTTTCTCTATAAATACCCCCTCATTCCTGATGTACGGGGCATCAATTAATTCTCTAGTTTTTTTTTCTCTCTTGTATGCTTTAGCCTAAACACTAGCCTACTCTTCTTATTTCAAAATTCCTTCTTCAAGTACTCCAAGGAGTCCATACTTTACTTGTGGTTCTGTCCTTAAGCCAATGCGTGAAAGGTAGAACTGTTTGAGGGTTTGGCCCAAAATCATCTCTACTTAATTTAATTTAATTATTGTTTTTATTATTATTTCCTTGAAATTACTAACTCGTTTATTATTTTGTAGTTGCAAACAAACAGAATCAAAGTAAGAATTATGTTCCTTTTATTTCTATTATTTTTCTAACAATTTTTATATTGTTGGAATTATTGTTAAATTGCTTCCAATATTAATGTTAATTCTATTATATTTATTGATCACCATATTGCATGTTTAAAGGGAATATGTAATTGAAAATCATGCCTAATAAGATACTTTGGACAACCGGCTTAGGTTCCTTTTTAATCTTGTTGTTAAATCAAGTGATCACAAATATTTTAGAATTATGTGTTGCATTATTATTCAACCAATTTAGCTTAATAATAGTTTGGAGCGAATTGAATATTTTGTTTGTATGCCTTTGAGATCGCAGGAATGTTTTTCACTATAAGAATCGAGTAGAGGCCAATACGGGCGATTGTGACCCCATGACCCACTTCGTACCATCATCCCCGATCCTCTTTTCGTGGTTCCGAACCATATGGAGCTAGTAATCTTATGGATTATGAATGGGGTGTAACCTTCACGGGTCAATTGTTGTTGCCTTCGTTGTCCATTATTCGTGGTTGCCTTTTTATGATCCGTGAACGGTTTACAAGTTCCTTAAAAACTTGTTGGCAGCTCCCTACTTTGCTTGTCTCTAATCGTATTATGTAAATTCCCACTTCCTATGAGTGCCAAGCATATTCACACATGCTTTTATGTAGGCGCACTTCGAACGACGCCTACAACAGTGTTTATTAGGATCCCACTTAGGTGGCCTGGCTTCTGGAACTGGATCTTGGATAGGTCATATGGGCATGACTAGTCCTTTGTGGTGTAGCTTTTCGAAGACTGTCTCGTAACTCATACCAAGTGGAGTGAACACTCTTTTTGACCTTTGTATTCGTTGTTTAGAAGTGTTTGTAGCATGTATTTCATTAGTGTGAGAGGAAGAAAAATGATGGTCGTTCTTCTTTCCTTTCGCACTATCTACTTTCAAAAGATCGTCTTCGATGTTAATGCCAATATCAGAGACATCCTTGAAATTATTCAAGTTGTGTTGATATTTCAAGAGCTTTGAATACTTTTCTTGAAGGTTCTTGATGAACATCCTTATAGATTCCTTTTCAGTAGGAACTTCAACCTTATTAGCGGAAGTTTCTTTCCACTTGTTGAAGAAAGAGGTATACCCTTCGTTTTCCTTTTGCTTTAGCATCTCAAGTTGTCTATGGTCTGTTTCAACTTGAATGTTGCACTTATATCTATCTATAAAAGCGTTTATAATTCCATCTCAAGTAGAGGTCTTCTCTTTATCAAGAGAAAAGAACCAATGTTGACAAACGGTTTCTAGAGATTGTGAGAATAAAGATTGAAAAATATCCCTATAAATCCCCTTAATGTTCATTATAGTTTCAAAAGCCCTTAAGTGAAAATAAGGATTGTCAGTTGGCTTAAACTTAGGGATGTCATTGGCATTGAAATTCTGCGGAAGAAGTTCCTTGCCCACTGAGGAGCTAATGCCCTGGAATCTATAGTCATTAGAGAGTTTGCTTAAGCTTTCTTGCATGAGCTCCATTTGTTGTTGTTTCACAAGGTCATTAATTTGAAGGGTCATAGCCTTCATCAATTCAGTCATCTTAGCCACGTCCTTCCTAAGTTTGTGGACTTCTTCCTGAGACGCCATTATCTTCTTAGCTTTTCTCTTTCGTCGAATCTGTTTATCAAAAAGTAGTACTTGGACAAAGGTGTTATCCTTGATTAATATCCCTTATCTCCTTGACCAAGTGTTGTGGAAAGGGAAATTGGGAATACTTATTGTTAATTATTTGACTCAAGCTCTATTCAACATGCAATAGATGGAAAGAGAACTTGGAAGGGAATAGGAATGGAATGGGGAATGATATGTATGGAGAAAGCATGTAGAGAGTGAAAAAATGATATAGATAATGGAGGTATATGGAAGAATTAGGAATAAAATAGGCCCTCAACTCAAATGACGGAAAAACGACTCATGGATGAACCTAAGACATGGCCATGGTGACATATGTACAAAGTGTGTGCTAAAACTAGTGAGTATAGGTGACATGCTTTGACTCGTGTCATGACCATGGGACTAGAATACGTGACTAGAATCAAACAAAGACTAAGTTAAGACTTCACGTATGTGCACTAAATTGGACAGGCTATAGTATTTTAGTCATAACTTTTTTATCTGTGACTCCAAATTGGACGAAACCAACGCCAAATGAAAGATAAAACTCGGGGCTACAAATCCATAGGCTGTAAGACCCTCGTAACTCTTCCTAGAACTCCGGCTATGACCAAAAAAAGTTAACTCTTGTGCAGTATATGAGAATAAAAATCCAAGTTGACTCAAAGGAACTATGACTCGATTTTAGACATATTTATTACCTCAAATTAATTCATCCATTAATTAAGCAAAGTCCTTTAGTCCTTGGTTATTTTATTTAAGCATATTTATAATTACAAGTCAAACCAAACGGTTAGTTTAATCACATGTAGGTTATGCACAAGCAAGTGATGCACATGTAGTCAAGTAGTCACAACATGATGCAATGAGTTTGCAACCTAACCATGGCTCTAGTTCTCTAAAGTTGAAGGATTTTGGTTAGTCAAAGAGGGTCCACGGTTATGAGTCCGGATACACCGCGCGGAAGCCTTACCTTTGGAAGGGTTGACGCGAGTGGATGGGACACCGCGAGTTAAACTCGCTTCCACGGTTTGGTGAATTCAACAAACTTGGATGTACCATTCGTTGCCAGAAGAGTTCGATTGGGTAGATGGAGCGTGAATCCCCAGAGGGTCATGGCCATATGTAGAACACATATGGGTTTAGTAAAAAGGGAAAAACTCAATCAGGAAGTAAAACCGAGCAAACAGTACTAGAACTGGTCGAAACAAGAAAGTATATTTCTAGCTCGGTATTGGAAAAACTTGGTGCGAGACTACAATGCCTGTCGCCAAACTATGGCTCTATTTCCGGAAGACAATTAATGTCGTCAGGCGACAGAGCCATCGCATGGTGATGGCGCTTCCTACATGCCTCAACAACATTCTGTTATTGAATTTTCTAGTTTTTTCGCAGCGCTATTTAGATTTTAGTTGTGAAAGATATTTCCCTAATTTCTTAGATGTAAAAATCCTATGTTTTTGACGCATTATGGATGGTCTTTCCAATGTGGACCTTTTTTATGCTTATGCCATTAATGTCAATCAAAATTACGCACATGAAATACTTAGAACTTTTCGAGTCTCATCAACTCATTCTAAATTATTGCCAAAATATATTTTAGAAATTAAATAGAAATCCTCCCAAGTAGAGTCGCCAAAAAACTGTAAGGAATATTTCAAGCATCCTATACTTGAGCCATACTGTGATCATACACTTAAGCATGGTGGCGTCCAAAGAGAAGGAAGCTAGAGTAAAAGAGTCGCCATTAAGTTTTAGGAACTTGTAAACCGTTCACAGGGTGAAGGTTACACCCCTTCACGATCTATGAGATCGCTAACTCCATAGTGGTATAGAACGATGACTTGATATTCGGGGATGAAGGTACAAATCCAACCTAAAAGAGATAGAACCTTCCCTAATAATAGGCTCTACTTTATTCTTCTCGTATTCATGTGCGTGTACTGACTAACATACAATCAATAGATTAACCCTAAACCTTTTTAATCTATGTTGGTTGAATATTAATGCACAAACAAACCTATTATTGGCGATCACTTGAATTAACCTTATTAGCCCAAACAAGCTTATTTATTATCTTATTAAGCGTGATTACAAGTATAAATTTCCTTTAAACATGCATAAAAGACATGATCAAGCAATAAAAATAATATAACAAGCAACATAATAACAATCATCATAATAATATTCACAAAGCATAAAAATATTAGCAAGATCCTAGATATGATACTAACAAGATTAATAACAAATCCCAGCATGTCACTAAACAATAAAGATCAAATCGTAACCCTAACTTGATACTAACATGATATTAGAAAGAAATAGGAAGCATCATATAAACATACATGATATTAGAAATTTTAGTTATTACCCTATACATGATACTACGAAGCAATAAAACATCCTAACATGATTATAGGGAATATTTCAAGCATTAATCCCTAGCTCGAACCCCACTGTGATCATACACTAAAGTACGGTGGCATCCAAAGGGAAGGAAGATAGAGAAAAAGAGTCCCAACAAGTTTTAGGAACTTGTAAACCGTTCATAGGGTGAAGGTTACACCCCTTAACGATCCAGGAGATCGTCAACTCCAATAGTTCTGGAACCATGACTGGTAGTTTGGAGATGAAGGTACAAATCCAACCTAAAAGAGATTGAACCTGCCCTAGTAATAGGCCTCTACTTTATTTAGATCGTATTCTTGTGCGCTTTCTGACTAACATGCAATCATTAGGTTTACCCTAAACCTATTTATCTATGTTGGTTGAATATTAATGCACAAATAAATCTTTTATTGGCGATCACTTGAATTATAATCAAATTAACCCTAAACAAGGTTATTAATTATCTTATATAAGCGTGATTACAAGTACCAAATTCCATTTAAACATGCATAAAAGGCGTGATCAAGCAATAACAATACATATCAAGCAACATAATAATAATAATAATAATAATAATAATAATAATAATAATAATAATAATAATAATAATAATAATAATAATAATAACAAAAATAATAATAATCATGTTAAAGCATAATAATAGCAAGATCCTAGGCATGATGCTAACAAGATTAATAACAAACCCTAGCATGTCACTAAACAATAAAGATCAAAGATTTAGCCCTAACATGATACTAAAAAAAATATTAGGAAAAGAATAGGAAGCACCACAGGAAACTCAATTGTCATATTTGATATTATAAATTATAGTTGTTACCCTAAACATGATACTAGGAAGATCAAAACGCCCTAACATGACAGTAGGAATCATAATAACAACCTAGACATGATTTCCATATCATAATATCAATTAAAATCAATTAAAGCACTTACTTGGATGCCTCTTATCTCTTTCTAATAACAAAATACACCTGTTAGTAACTTCAAGGAAAATAATAAAACAAACAATAAAATTAAATAATTGAAATAAAAATTTGGGACCAAACCCTTTGAAATTAAACCTTTCACGTCTAGGGCGAAGGCAACTTCGAACAATGCTAGGTGATTCTAGGTCTTGTGAATGCGGAATTTTGTATTTGAGAAAAGGCTAGTTTAGAAAAGAGAGAGAAGGTTATATCAAGAATTTCCTTGATGAGAGATAGCGAGAATTGGTGATGCTAGATGAATCAAACCGGAATTTTTAGAAGGCTATTTATAGAGAAAATCAGCCAAAAAGATAGAAAATCGAAATAGAGTTTTGACGTGCAAAAACGAGGTTAGCGCCAGACGCTGACATTAGAGCTAGGCGCTAACGCTAGCGCTAGGCGCCAGGCTTAGCGTCACGCGCTAATGCTGGCGTTTGGCGCTAATTAAAATTCTAACGCGTTTTCTAAAATCAGATAGAAATTAACCGTACAGGAGGATAAAATCGTATTTTCCTCAAAAACATTCTTTTATTCTAATTAAAACTACAAAGTCAACAAAAGTCAATTTATCAATGCTAATTGAATTAGGAACGAAAAGAACCTTCTAGAAGAATCTAGAAGACATAAACCATTCCTAATTGCATTAGGAATGATAAATCCATATTAGGCCCTCCCCTAGATCATTGGGCCGCATAAAAGGATCAAACTAGGCCCAGTTAAGTAATTTGGCCATAACTTCCTCAATAATCATCGGAATTGGGCTTATAATATATCGTTGGAAAGATTTTTTCAAGCCCTATCCAACTACACTACTATTTGAACCATATCTTGGACCAACCAAACAGGATTGGCTGTTTTCTTAAAATAGGTTTTCAAAACAGAGAGAAGAGAAAAGAAATTAAAACTATCCACAACACTATACTTTCCACACTTTCACTTCATTCGATTACGATTTGACGTGAAAGGTACTCATCACCGGGTTTGGTTTTGGGGAGACACAATTGGGTGTCTACAGAAGCCCCCACTTTGACTGAGTTTGGAGAAACGCAAGTTTCGAAAACGAAAGTCAAAGTAGCAATAGGGACGGAGAATGATTCAGAACGTTCTGGATCCTAAATCATTCTTGTAACGCCAATACCTGAAAACTAGCGTTAGTTAAACAGATAAAAGAGTTAAGAAACGCGTATCTTGCACCGTCGAGCACACATCTCTGAAAGTAACCGATTTGTTGCTGTTTTTGCTGTTGTATTTGTCGTGATAACCTTCCACAATCTAGGGAACGCCATCTTGCTGCTTATTCTGATGATCTTTCGCAATCTAGGGAACGTCATCGATCAATGTTGCTACATCTCGAGCCTTTTCTTGAATCATAGTGACAACCTTTCCAATCATAGCAAAAGTCGTCGAAGACCGCCTCATCACGAACCGTCCATCTCAAATCTTTGCGACAACCTCCATAATCTTAGAGAATGCCGTCGAAGACCGCCCATCTTGTGCTATCTTCTCAAATCTCGGTGACAACCTCCACAATCTTAGCGAATGTCGTCAAAGATCGCCCATCTCGTGCTATCTTCTCAAATCTAGGTGACAACCTCCACAATCTTAGCCAATACTGTCTAAAAATAACCTCTCTTGAAGTCATCCTCAGTTGTTGTGATAATATTCCGAAGAAAACTACTGAAGACCAACGCTTTTCGATCCTTAAAGCTCGCTTGAACTTTGCTTTAGCCGGTGCGTCGGTGCTTCTGCTGCTTGTAAACCAGTATGTCGGTACTTTGAATTGTGAACCTGTGTGTCGGTGATGTGAACCATTACGTCGGTGCTTTTGAACCAGTATGTCGGTGCCTTTGTGATGAGCCAATGTTTAAGCGCTTTAAGCTAAGTGAGACGATCTTTCGTCAGGTCGATCACTTATTTGCGGTTGTAATCAAATCAACTACTCAATCATGTCAAATTGCTTATATGGGCTAACTGGCGTACTAAGAAACACGAAATTGCTGTTCTGAGAGGCTTTAAGCTCTGTCGCTGCTGAAATATCTCTGGCGCTGCGATTTTGCTCTGTCGCCAGACACTGGGATCTAGCGCCAGGCGCTAAAATCTCTTGCCCAACGCTGGATGTTGTTGTCTGGTGCTGGAGTTGGGTCTTCCCTATTCTGCCTTTGTTGCCACTGTTCGTTGCTCGATTTTGCTCCGAATTTTGAACTTATTCGTTTCCCTTCAACCAAATCCGCTCAAATATTTTGTAAATTAAAGCTCTTCATCTCTAATTTACCGATCAATGTAACTGCTCTTATCTTGGAAGAATCTTTTGTGTTATATTTGCGGTTTTTTTTGAAAAAAAAGATCCGGGAATGTCCTTGCTTGCTGGGATGTACCTACATTTATATCTTTGACTATAGGACTTTGCTTATCTTTCTTTAGGGTTGACCTAAGACTTAGTGTTGCTTGACTCATTGACTTGACACGACTCAAGGAATAAAATTGACTCGCTGTGATTGACTCGAGGTTGACTCGACTCAAAGTGTTTGACACATGTGTTGGACTCAAATCAAGGTGATATGACACGGCATGACTCAATGTGTACATGACTCGCGTGTGTGCATTGTACTGTGATCGTGCGACTCGAAAATGCAAAAAAGCAAAAAATTTCAGTCATTTTTGTGGAGGGTACCGACTTTCTCCCGAAAAAGAAAGACGCGAAAAAAGAATCAAAGTTTTTGAATGCATGTTAAATGAGCTTATTCAAATGTTGTTTGATACTATCTCTCAAGGTGCAAGGATTAATCCATCCTAGGCTATCTCAATGGTTGAATCAATGATTAAAGTATTTGGGTAACTTAGGCACGGAGGCTAAGCACTTCATACTTCGTGATGCAATGACAATTATGATTGATGAGTGATGTTGATATGACAAGGCATGCTTCGATGTTGTATTAAGATTTCTTGACAAAGGATTCCTACGGGAAGTATATTTGGTCATGTATCTGTGCAGTGTGTGAAAGTGATACTAAAGGTTAGACCGCAAAGGCTAAGTGTGTAGGAAAATATTATTTCAAGAAAAGTCAAATGATGGTGACTCTTAGGCTAGGTAAGCTAATGATATAGGGATCAAGCCCCCAAGTCTAGCTCTAAATGAATAGGGATGAGCATTGGAGATCCTTTGATATGACCATGATGTGTGAATGTGAATGTGAATATGAATATATTTTTATTACGGCTACACCTCGATGTGAGGTTGCCTACGTATCCGTTAGGAATCAGGCCGAACGTAGCTCTAGCCGAACCTCGCACAAGTGTGTGTATACCTCAAATAGGTCTTTTTAAGGGTTGTAACGTGGTAAGGCTAAAGGTTGAATAAGAAAGGGATAAAAGGCTCAAGACCCTAGATAAGCCCCTAAGGTGTGCAACTTTGCTTTTGGAATATTTGTATTTTTATGCTTGAGTTTCTACTTTTTTTTTAGCTCTCTTTTTCTCTTTTTTTTGCTTTAGCATTTATTTTATTTTTATAAGTGTGGGAAATCCCGATCTTGCGGTCTATCACTTACTTGGCATTCATGTTTCTTAGGCACGGTACCGAGCACTCGATAAGAGACGCAATCTGAGACGTGTTCATATCAAAGACATGTTCATGTCAATGACATTGGAACACTTGCCCTTTTTTACACTTTTTTTTTTTTGCTTATTTTATTTATTTTGATCTTTTGAAATCACTCAAGCTTTTGAAATTGCATAAGTTACACACCATCCCATCCCAAGGTTAAGTAGATATGGGTTGAAGAAGAAAGATCTATCGTTAGACGAGGCTCAAAGTGGTTTATCAAAAAAAAGGATTGTATATTTGAAGGGTGAAAGGTAATATGATGTGGCTACAAGGGGTGCCTCAAATCATTGGTATACCTTGTGCTTAGTTTGACATGGATTTATTTATTTATTTATTTTTTATTGCAATGTAATGAAATGATCATATGCAAGAAAATAAATGCTCATTTTATTAAAAGGAAAAAGGAAAGAATCTACAAAATTAATCAAAGGGGAATAAAAAGGTGCCTATGCTAGACTTATTGGGGAGAGGGTAAATAAAAAGGAAATAGAAAAAGAGGTCACGAAATCTTGTCGTTGAAGCTCGCCTCTTGTCTTGTGTTGTTTTATTTATCATCACTCGCTCTTCTTGTTAACTGGAGGCATGGGAAGCTTGTTATTATCAATCAAATGTTGGATAGCCTCCTTTAGCTTCCAACAGCTCTCAGTAGCATGACCCCTACCTTGATGGTACTTGCAGTGTTCATCTGGATTCCAAGTAGGCAATCTCTTTTCAGGTGCGGGATCTTGAATAGGTCCAATGGGAGTAATGAGTCCCTTGGCATGGAGTCGAACGAAGGTAGTATCGTATCTCATCCCAATGGGAGTTAAGTCAGTCCTTAGTTGCTTCTTAGATCCTTGGTTATACATAGCTAAAACTTCACTGAGATCAAAGGTACTAACATTTTTACTAGAGTGGGCGTTTTCGGAAGAAGAAGGATTGTCGTTCTTTTTTCCTTTCCAGCCACCGTGCTTATTATTGTTAGTAGCTTTTTGCTTTGCGAGGTCATCTTCGATCTCGATACCTATGTCATAGACAGCTCTGAAAGTATTCAAGTTGTGTTGATATTTTAAGTGCTTTGAATACTTTTCTTGGAGATTCTTGATAAACATCCTCACAGACTCCTTTTTGGTGGGGACCTCAATCATCTTAGCGGAAGTTTCCCTCCACTTATTGAAGAAAGAAGTAAAGCCTTCATTCTCTTTTTGTCTTAGCATTTTAAGTTGTCTATAATCAATTTCGACTTGGATATTGCATTTATACCTATCAATGAAAACGTTTACCATCGATTCCCAGGTAGAGATTTTTTCTTTGTCCAGGGAGAAGAACCATTGTTGACAAACGGTTTCAAGAGATAAGGAAAACAAGGAATGAAAGACTTTCTTATCAACCCCCTTAATGTTCATCATAGTTTCAAAGGCTCTTAAGTGAAGGTAAGGATTATCTGTTGCCTTGAATTTTGGGATGTCGTTGGCATTGAACTTATGCGGAAGAAGTTCTTTGTCCACCAAGACCCCTTGTGAACTAATGCCTTGAAACTTGTAATCACTAGATAGCTTGCTCAAGCTCTCTTGCATGAGCTCCGTTTGTTTTTGCTTCATAGGGTCATTGATTTTGAGGGTTAAAGCCTTCAATGCCTTAGTCACGATTGTCAAATGATTATTAAGTTCGTTGACTTCTTCTTGAGTTGCCATTATCTTTTTAGCTTTCCTCTTTTGACGAATCGGTTTATCAAAAAGTAAGACTTGAATAAAGAGGTTGTCCTTGATTAATCGCCCTTCTCTCCTCGACCAAGTACTGTGGAAAAGGAATTTAGGGATATTCATTGTTAATTATTTGACTCAAACTCTATTCAACATGCAATGGATGGAGGAAGTGAAGAAAGATGATGTAGGTGGAGGGATATGAAGAATTAGGGATAAAATGTACCCCAACTCAAATGACGGAAAAAAACTGACTCATGCAAGAACCTAAGACATGGTCATGGTGACATATACTCAAAGTGTGTGCTAAGACTAGTGAGTGTAGGTGACATGTTAAGACTCTTGTCATGACCATATGGCTAGACTATGTGACTAGACTCAAGCAAAGACTTAACGAGGCATTATTATTAATTAAAATAATTGAATTAATTAGCAAACTATTCAATTAGACACAAAGTGATGACTCGAGCAATATACTGAACTGTCCCCAAAACGACAAGACTGGAGCCGCACTGTGTAGTGTAGCACTAGTCGACAGAGCTGTCGCCAGGCGCTACACTCCACAGAGTGGCACTGCAGTCCAAATCCCGGAGCCAATGCTGGAACATTTGATCTGGAACTGCTTTCGGTATTATTACTCTACAGGGTATGCCAAAAATCGTACTAAGTCAACTCTGATTAAATTATTAGACTCTAATTACCAAGATTAATTAATTAATTAATTAAGAAAAGTCTTTTTAACCATTAAACAATTTATTTTGTCTTAACACAAGTCAAACAAACGGTTAGGAAAAAACACATAGAGAATGCACAAACAATAATGCACAATTAGTCAAGTAGACACATCATGATGCAATGAGTTTGCAACCTAACCATGGCTCTAGTTCTCTAAAGTTCGGGATATGGGTTAGTCAATAGAGGGTCCATGGTTAATTGTCCAGATGCACCGCGCGGAAGCCTAACCGTGATGGGTTAGCGAGAGTGGATGGGACACCGCGAATTCAGAAGAACTCGCTTCCATGGTTTGGTGAATTCAACATTCTTGGATGTACCCTTTGTTGCTCAGAGCGTTCAATCAGTAGATGGAGCATGAAGTCCCAGAGGGTTATGTCCATATGTAGAACACATATGGGTTTCAGAAAAGTGAGAAAAACTCAATCAGGAAGTAGGATCGAGCAAACAATGCTAAAAACTGGTCGAAATTAGAACGCATATTTCTGGCTCGGTATTGGAAGAACTTGGCACCAGCAAACAGAGGCTGGCGCCAGCTTTTGGCTTTAGCGCCTGGCGACAGAGGCTGTTGTCTGACGCTAAAGTCAAAATACTGACGCTAATCTTTGTTCGCTGACGCTAGTTCCTACATGCCTCAGCAGCTTTCTGTGCTCGATAAAATTGTCCAGTTTCGCGCAATGTTATTTCGGTCTAGTTGTGAAAGATATTCCTCAAATTTTCTAAGTGTAAAAATCCTATGTTTTTAACTCATTACGGATGGTCTTTCTAATGAGATCTTTTTATGCATATGACAATAATGTTAATCAAAATTACGCACATGAAATACTTAGAACTTTTCGAGTCTCATCCACTCATTCTAAATCATTGTCGAAATAAATTTCAGGAATTAAAATAGAAATCCTCCCCAATGGAGTCGCCAAAAACTGTAGGGAATATTTCAAGCATTAATCCCTAGCTCGAACCCCACTGTGATCATACACTAAAGTACGGTGGCATCCAAAGGGAAGGAAGATAGAGCAAAAAAGTCGCCAACAAGTTTTAGGAACTTGTAAACCGTTCACAGGGTGAAGGTTACACCCCTTAACGATCCAGGAGATCGTCAACTCCAATAGTTCTGGAACCATGACTGGTAGTTTGGGGATGAAGGTACAAATCCAACCTAAAAGAGATTGAACCTGCCCTAATAATAGGCCTCTACTTTATTCAGGTCGTATTCTTGTGCGCTTTCTGACTAACATGTAATCATTAGGTTTACCCTTAACCTATTTATCTATGTTGGTTGAATATTAATGCACAAATAAATCTATTATTGCCGATCACTTGAATTATAATCAAATTAACCCTAAACAAAGTTATTAATTATCTTATATAAGCATGGTTACAAGTACCAAATTCCCTTTAAACATGCATAAAAGGCGTGATCAAGCAATAACAATAAATATCAAGCAACATAATAATAATAATAATAATAATAATAATAATAATAATAATAATAATAATAATAATAATAATAATAATAATAACAAAAATAATAATAATCATGTTAAAGAATAATAATAGCAAGATCCTAGGCATGATGCTAACAAGATTAATAACAAACCGTAGCATGTCACTAAACAATAAAGATCAAAGATTTAGCCCTAACATGATACTAACAAAAATATTAGGAAAAGAATAGGCAGCACCGCAGGAAACACAATTGTCATATTTGATATTATAAATTATAGTTGTTACCCTAAACTTGATACTTGGAAGATCAAAACGCCCTAACATGACATTAGCAATCATAATAACAACCTAGACATGATTTTCATATCATAATATCAATTAAAATCAATTAAAGCACTTACTTAGATGCCTCATATCTCTTTCTAATAACAAAATACACACATTAGTAACTTCAAGGAAAATAATAAAACAAACAATTAAATTAAATAATTGAAATAAAGATTTGGGACCAAACCCTTTGAAATTAAACCTTTCACGTCTAGGGAGAAGGCAAATTCGAACAATGCTAGATGTGTCTAGGTTTTGTGAATGCGGAATTTTGTATTTGAGAAAAGGCTAGATCAGAAAAGAGAGAGAAGGTTATATCAAGAATTTCCTTGATGAGAGTTGGCGAGAATTGGTGATGGTAGATGAATCAAAACAGAATTTTTAGAAGGCTATTTATAGAGAAAATCAGCCAAAAAGATAGAAAATTGAAACAGAGTTTGGACGCGCAAAAACGAGGTTAGGGTCAGACGCTGACATTAGCGCCAGACGCTAACGCTAGCGCCAGGCGCCAGCCTTAGCGTCACGCGCTAATGCTGGCGTTTGACGCTAATTAAATTTCTAACGCGTTTTCTAAAATCAGATAGAAATTAACCATACAGGAGGAAAAAATCGTATTTTACTCAAAAACATTCTTTTATTCTGATTAAAACTAAAAAGTCAACAAAAGTCAATTTATCAATGCTAATTGAATTAGGAATGAAAAGAATCTTCTAGAAGAATCTAGAAGACTAAAACCATTCCTAATTGCATTAGGAATGATAAATCCATATTAGGCCCTCCCCTAGATCATTGGGCCACATATAAGGCTCAAATCGGGCCCAATTTAGTAATTTGGCCATAACTTCCTCAATATTCATCGAAATTGGGCTTATAATATATCGTTGGAAAGCTCTTTTCAAACCCTATCCAACTACACTACTATTGGACACATATCATGGACCAAACAAACTGGATTGGCTGTTTTCTGAAAATAGGTTTTCAAAAACAGAGAGAAGATAAAGGAAATTAAAATTATCCGCAACACTAGACTTTCCACACTTTCACTTCATTCGATTACGATTCAACGTGAAAGGCTCATCACCGGGTTTGGTTTTGGGGAGGCACAAATGGGTGTCTTCAATGATACTAGGAATCAAAATAATAATAATTTAAAGCATGATTTCTATATTAAAAAAATTATCAATTAAATTACTTACTTGGATGCCTCGTATCTCTTCTACTACCCTTCAAAACTCAGAAGTCCACATTGTTTAGCAAATGTGAACAGTGATTTCTCAAAGGAATAGTGCCTTGACCATAATTTTCATGCATTTTGTTGCTATTTGCAAAATTGCCATTGCTTTTGGCTACTTCTTTGGTTTTTAATTCTGGTTTGTATACATTAGGAATCATTAGGTGTTTTTGCATGAGAAATTATCTTTTTTTCCTTGTTTTAAGACATGTGTTTTTTGGGTGGGTTAGATATATTTGTAGCTTCACTGTGATCTCTGATATATACATTCTCGGTTTGTTTCAGTGGAGAAGGTATTCTGTTTCACGAAGTTTTTCATCCAAGTTTTCTTTTCTCAAAGCTCGAAGGTAATTTGCAATTACTTATCTATTTCTAATCTAATTTCCAGAAACTTATTCATTATATTTTTCGAGATAGTTTTCTAGAGGTTGAAATTGATTTCGAATTTTGTATTTGGTTAAGTATTTTTTGATTGTTTTTTTTATATTATGAAATTATAGGTGGTTGGGAATTTCTATGTTTATTACATGCACTCTGTGATATTTAGGGAGTTCAAATTGATTTTAAATTTTTTACGTTCTTTGCATGCATTCTGAAATAATTAGGGAGTTCAAGGATGAAATTGAATGTTGTATTTTGTTCAGTGTTTCTTGATTGTTTGGTATGCATGGAAGTTTTTGCAGTAATTATTACGTGATTTTTGTGTGATAATGTCTTGAATTTCCATTCCGGTTAAATTGGTATGCATGGATATTTAAAGTAGTTGATTGCATTGTTTAGCACATGCATATGCGAACTTGATTTATAGTGTTAATTATTTATTTAAGATTTCGTTATTATGGTTTGAGAGTTGGCATGCATGTATGTGTTTTAAATGGATTGGAAATTCCAAAGAGTTGGTATGCATTTGAGGGTTTTTGATGGTTTAGACTACTAATATTTATATAAGGAGGATGCTATAATCGTGGTGGTTAGTGATTTATACTCTATACTTATATTGTAACATTGTGATGATTTAGATGATATGTTTAATGTTGAAACTAAGAAGAACAAATGACAATATGAGCTCTAATTAAATTTTTTATCATGAATTAACATTAGATCTTTATGTGGTGGTGAAGGGATTCTTTTCACTTTTGTGGTTGTTTTCGAAATGTATGGGTTAAAGTTGACATGATTTTCTTTATGATTTGTTGATATAAAGCCTTTTTTGTTTATGAGTTTGTATGTCAGTTGGTATTATTTTGAGGACTTAATTTTTGTTTATTTTGTGATTGTAGTGAATTTAGAACACTCTTTTTTGTATGTAGTTTATGTGGAGTGTTAAGGGTAAATTAAGTTGAACTTTGTCTGTTGGTCCAAGTAAAGAAATGTAGAATATGAAGGTGGTATAATATTTATTGGTCTATAGAAAGAAGTTTGAAATGGCTTGAGTGTGATAACTTTCATTGTATCTTATTCGGGTTGACCTTAGTCTAAATTGGTTGATCATACGTTTATTACAGGTTATGGATGCTCCACTCACACAAGTAGTGATTTCGTTTCGTCCCTTGTTGAAGCAAATTACCAGATGCTTGAACATCCCTGATCCAGAATACCAATATCTTAATCTTCGGAGAAAAATTGCTTGTGTGGCTATTTAGGAGTGATAGTAGTGTTGTTCCTGTCGTTTACCTCAGTGGAGATTCGGAGAGTGTAGATGAATCGTGTGAAACTGCAGCTAGAAAAGCTGTGTATGATCTGATGAAAAAACATGATATAATTGTCGACGATGTAACAACCTTACAGAAAAAAATTTTTGAACGTTGTGGACAATTGTATAGTTATAAGAAAGAGGAATTGGCGGGAATTGAGAAAGGAGAATCTAAGGTTTATTTTCATGGAGATATTTGCACTGAATCTGGTATCAATCAGAGGAAATTTGTTATTGATTTTATTAAAGTGTTGAGGTCTATTTTAAAGTGTGCTAATATAAAGTGTACTCCAATTGAAACTATTGAGAAATTTCCTAATCTGTATATATTATGGTTTAACATCATCCACCATAAGAATAGTTTAGGATGTCGATGTTTGTTTAATGATTATTGTACAAGCCAAGATGCGACTAAGAAAGATCTTGCTAGGAAAGCTGTTGACTATCTCATTGATGTGTGTAATCTTGAGATAGTGGATGCTAATTATAGGGCAACGACTTGTAGGTTTGATGTTGTGTTGTGTGTTTTGGAAAGGGAAAGTTATTTAAGTGTAAAGAAGCGAGTGTTAGGAGTTACAGAGCCGTTGGAACCTTCAACGGGACTTGTAGAATAGGGCTGCTTAGCTGGTGTAGGGAAGAAGTCTTAAGGAGCAGTGCCTATTCCACCTGATGTAACTTTCAATGATACTGATGTTAGGCTTCGACTTTCAGAATCATCAGGAATTGCTGAATCTAGCAGTGATGTGTTTTCAGAGGTGACAGGCTCAGATGATTTACATGGTCGATTGAAGCGTATAAGGTTTTCAAAGGATTAGACTTTTTAGGTTTGGTATGGGATGGGGTAGTAGGAGTGGAGTCTATATAATGCCTCTCCTTTTTGTTTTTTTGGTTTGCTTCTTTGACTAAGTTAGTTTTTGCTATAATTAAAATGTATAAATGTTTTGTGGATGTATGTTATTGTTGAAAGATTTTGAAGTGCTTATGTAATGAACTCTTATTAGTACATATATGGGGGTTTGTATTCAAACATATGGTTATGTAATTGCTAAAATGGATAAAATATATTCTATGATAATGAATTTTTGTGTCGACTTTTGTTTTACAAGTTTCACTATTATTTTCTTTTAGAATTTACCAAAATTACATTAAAGGTTTATTGCTTGTTTTGTTATGAATTTAGGGGATTCAGATCACAAGTTGTGTTCACAAAATTTATTGAATAGTTGATATAACAAGAATTTCAAGGACAGTGTATCGTGTAATTTTCATATAGTTTCGGAAAATGTGTGAGTAACTTGCTGTTTAAGATAATTTTAAAGAATAAATTGGTTTATATTCAAGTAATTCGAGAAGTTTAATTTATATTTAGGAAGTTTGGGTTATAATGTTTATCAATTTTATGTCTGCTATTGATCATTTAGATCGCTTATTACAATCACCGTCAACATAAAAGAATTACAAAACTAAACGTCTAAGAGGTCTGGAAATTGAAAGTGATGAAGTAGAGGATGCAAATGTATCCAAAAAAAAAAACAAAGATTAGAGTTCAACAAACAAGTAATTTCCTTTTTTTTGGTGGTGATATAAACTTTATTCATTTATCTGTATTGAAGTGATTTGAACATTAATATTAATGATTTTCATGTTTATTATCGTATAAGCACCTTTGACAACGAAGAGAACTATAAAAGTAAACGATGTTCAGATTTAGAAGGTGAATGTGGTAATGAGACACAAAGGTATGTATATGCTGGTTATTTTAATAATAATCTCATAATACAAACTATGGTATATCATTGTTATCATTTTTATTTTTCAAAATTTGTTTGAACGTGTGGTGTAATTTCTATTTTAAAGATTACAAGAACAGTTAAATGAAAAGGCCGCAAGAGAAACAAGTAAAAGAGTTGAAGTGACAAGTAATTTCTCGGTCATCTTTTTTGGAGTTGCGTATTTTTAAAATATGAACATTAAAGAGAAAATTCAATATGCTAATATCCAGTATTCATATTTAATACAGAGGTTCCAGGTACAACGATTGGGAAGAAGATTCCTACGAAAGCTTATCAGCTTCCTGCACCAACTTACTGTCATAGATGTTTGGCAAAAAAAATTGCCTTTGAAGCACTTCACTTTTGTTGTGAAGATGGGAAAGTTAGAGTTGTTTTGAACGATTATCCTACACATCTTGTGTGGTTGTTAACTTCTATGGATGAAGAAGCGAAACATTTTAGGAAGTATGTGCGACTATATAACAATTTGTTCGCTTTCACTTCAATAGGCGGCGGTTACAATGCTAAGACAAAACAAGGAATATATGTTTTTAAGTTACATGGACAGATTTATCATAAGATTTCCAGTTTAGTTCCCGGAGAAAAGGGGCCAAGATACATGCAGCTTTATTTTTATGATGGACAACAAGAATTAGCTAATCGTCTTAAATGTTTTCCTAAATTAAGGGAGAGTATTGCATTTGATGTAATTATGGATCATGTCAGAAATAAGAAGCCTGGTGCTTTCTTTATAGATGGTCCTGGTGGAACAGGGAAAACCTTCCTGTACAATGCCATGTATGCAGAAATAAGATCGATGGATAAGATTGGCTTATCGACAGCAACTTTAGGTATTGCAGCAGCTAATATTCCTTCAGGAAGGACTGCACATTCACGTTTTAAAATTCCTTTGGAACCTTCTGGCTCTGTAACTTGTAATGTTCCTAAACAAGGAAGTTTAGCTGCACTGATAAGGGAAACAACTTTAATTATATGGGATGAAGCTTCTATGGCTAAGAAGGGAAATATCGAATCTCTTGATACATTACTCAGAGATATTTGCAATTCAAGCAAATTATTTGGAGGCAAATTAGTAGTTTTTGGTGGGGATTTTAGACAGGTTCTTCCAATTGTTCCACGTAAGACACGACGAGAAGCAGTTGCTGCAAGTTTAGTTAGTTCTGTTTTGTGGTCGTAGCTGATGAAGTTCAGGTTGAATGAAAATTTAAGAGCTAAAGATGATCTTATGTATGCATCTTTTTTGTTGTCATTGGGTAATGGAGAACTACAAAATAATGAAGATGCATTTGTTGAGCTTCCATCAAGTATTGTTAAGCCTTGTTATTCTGGTGTAGCTGATGATGTACACCTTACAGTTGTGGCATTACCAGATTTGGATATGCCTCCATTCAGTACATATATTTTTACTACAAGAACTATTTTGACACCGATGAATGAGGATGTTGATGCCATTAATTCAAGCTTGACTGAAAAATTCCCTGGTGAATTAGTGGTATATAAAAGCTTTGATACAATGATTGATGATAATTGTTCTATCTATCTTGTTGAATTTCTAAACAAGTTGTCTCCTGGTGGTATGAGTCCTCATGAGCTTAAGCTGAAAGTTAATAGTCCTGTTATTCTATTAAGAAACATTTTGCCATCATCTGGACTGTGTAATGGAACATGACTTATTTGTAAATGGTTCTTTCCTAATCTCATTGAGTGTGTTATTGCTGTTGTACATAATAGAGGTCAGCATGTGTTAATTCCAAGAATAAGCTTGCGTCCATCATATTCATCAGGTTATCCTTTTCAGTTCCAACGAAAACAGTTTCCTTTGAAACTTAGTTTTGCAATGACAATAAAAAAAGCTCAAGGGCAGACACTTAGTCAAGTTGTGGTTTTCCTTCCACGACCTTGTTTTTCACATGGTCAATTATATGTTGCGCTTTCTCGAGCTCGCAAGTCATCTAATGTTAGTGTAATAACTGAGGCTAGCAAGCAACAACAAGGCGTGAGTCATGTGAAAAATATAGTATCTTATGATATTCTTCAATTGGCAGGCATTATTTAGCTGTGTGAATACGTAATTATCAACAATTTCTTTATATACATGTTAGTGTGAAGAGTATATATATCATTTTGTTAATAACTTTAAAAAGTTCTTTTGTCTATTTTGTGATTACTTTCGGGATTAATTACTTAACAGGGCAATAAGAGTACTTCATTTGTGATTGTTGAGCAAAGTGAGGTATGAATAACTTTACAACTACATTTCATTCTTTACTTTAAAAAGGGAGTTCATGTAGCATGATACAAATATCATGATCTGTGTATAATTTCCAAGAATGAAAATTTAAAGAGATTATTATATTAAGTAATTATGTGTTATTTATATGAAACTCTATTTTTCAGCTATGTTCAACCAGCTACTCTTTCGATACTTAAAATACAAGGCACCTATAAGCAAGAAGAAAGACAGTACACTCGAGCAATGATGATGATGTTACTATGTTTATATTAAATAAAGGTGATTAAACAAGTTTAAACAGTTTTAAAATTAAGTTTGTGAATGATTATGTCTTTTGCTATTGTTAGTAATTATGATTTATTATTAGAATAACAATTTGATTCAGGATAAGGGTGTTTCAGAAATTGCAAAACAAGGATAAACAAAAAGAAGATCATTTTGTAAGTATATTTCACTTCAGTAGTAAACAAATTCTACTCCAATTAAAAGGTATTGTTGAACAAATTATATTCTAATTAGGATTACTTTAGTAGTAATTAGAATAAAATTTGTTTTGGAAGTCTAAATTTTAATTAGAATTACTCTAACAAATTGCAACTACTACTTTTTTTTTCTTTGTTGTCAGTGATGCAACAACCTGGATTTTAGCTTAAGAAGTTAACAAATTTTTTTTAAGGAAAAAATCTTTTAAAAGATGTAATAGATGTGTAAATTATAATTAAAAGTTTGTAAATCCTTAGAACTACCAAACTATCTAATTTATGGGTTAGGAAAAAAGTCTTTAAAAAAACAAAGAGACAAATAAAACTGTTACATGATAAATATTTATGCATGCATGCATTTTCTTTTTGAAAAAAATGAATGGAAAACACTGTTAATGTTTGTTGAAATTTTGCATGCATCCCTTTAACATTTTTAATATTTTTGGGGCAAAAAAGAAGGACCAACTACTTCTCCCTATAAAAGCAGTGATAAGCTTCACCTACATTCTCTCAAGAAAAAAAAATCTAAATTTCAATCTATGCTTCATATAAAAAAAATAAAAAAAAATAAAACAAATCAAACACATAAAACAGTGGATAAGTTGTACAAGGATCTGCTATCAGCAATCAATCATATGATATTTCATAGGTATGATCTTTTTGTTAATTTTTTCTGTCAAATCATTTTCACATCTAAAGATCTGCATGCGTTGCTATTACTCAACACAATTTGTGTTTATTATATACAGTTCAATTTTATGCAAAGATATTAAATGTACAGTTTGAATTTGCATGATGTGGAATATCATATATTCACAAGTATATAGTTTGATTTTGCTTGATATGTGCTTAAGTTATATGATGTCTTTAAACTTGATTATAATAATTACAGAGTAATTAAACTTAATCACTTAGATAGCACAATGGTTAACAAAATATTTGAAATAGATAGTTTTATATGTGCATGCATAATTATCATTGGTAATATATAGCTTATTAAACATCAACTTAAGGCATGCATTATGGAAGTTATATGCTCATATCCTTTTAGATTTAAGATATTATAAACATTCTACAATATTAGAAGTTTAAACAGGTTACTCTACAATGTTTTATACACCCTAAAGGAATTGATTTTTTGGATGCATGATATATATGGATGATAATATTGCTTTTTGGAATAGGTTATTATTTGTATGATTAAAATATCTACAAATCTAATATGACATGCATGGAATTTAGATTATCCGATCTCTTGCATTTTTAAAAAGTACAATTGTTTACAAAATATATGTAATAGATATTTGTACATGTTGCATGCGTAATTATCATCGAATAGTTCTTACTAAACATAAACTTAAGGCATGCAAAATGGAATTTATATATTCAGTTCTTTTAAAATGAAGATGTATATCATTCTACATCATTAAAAGTTTAATCAAGTTATCCTATACTATTTTATACACCTTAAAGGAATTGAACTTTTAGATGAATGATGCATATGAATAATAATATTGCTTATCAAAAATGATTATTGTTTGTGTAGTTAAAATATCAACAAAACTAATGTGACATGCATGGAATTTATATTATCCTCTGTTTTTAAAAAGGGTCAATGAAAAACATGTAATTAATCACCCTTTTCCTTTGCTATCACTTCATTTTTCAAACTATGATAACAGAAATGTGTTATATGCATATTAGTAGAAATAGCCTAAATACAATTAACTCTAATGAAGTTTCAAATATAACATGCAGCAAACGTTTTCATGGCGCCTCGTCGAAAATTTCTAGCTGAAATCGACTCAACAACAAAAAAAAATTAAAGTAAAAGTTAGAGTTGCAGAAAAAGGCCGTCCTCAAACATCAGAAAAAAAAATACACTATATCAGCGTATGTTTTTAGATGATGACAAGGTACATTAATATAATCTGAAAAACATTTAGAGTTATAATATTGGATTTGCAAAGTTTAACTTATAATCTAAGTAATTGTTTGAATTTTGGCTTTTCATAGAAAAACCGAATGAAGATGACTCTTTTTAGTGATCAAATTCAAGCATACTGGGATGTTATTAATTATAAAGGTAATTATGAAATAGCTGATGCTATAGTCAGGCCCCTGGATGCACAGTGGAGAGCTAGAGAAGCTGATCTTCCATATCATTTGTCACTTGGAGGGGAAACTGTCATTCGATCTTTATATCCTATAGGAGAATCTGTTTATCCTAGATACCAAACACTTGCTTCTATTCCAAGCATTCATGTTGATGATGAGAGACATGGTAAATAAATCATATGGACTACATATACATCCATTTTATTATTAAGTGTATATTTTCACTGTTAATTTTTTTGGAGTTACAGATATCCTTGTGATAGTCCTCTATGCTTCAGCAGAGCTGAGGAAAATCGTTACATCATTTAACAAAGAATCAACAATTTGAGAGCTCATTGTGATAGATCATAGGTAATTGTTTGCGTGGTCTAGCAAATGTCTTAGCATTTATTCTTTTTCGTGTTATATCAATACAATATGAATATTGTGAATCTTTTAATTTCAGTACTAATCAACCGATGAAAGTTTGCACTTGGAATGATCTTGCTGGGGAACAATCAGAATCAGCTGTCTCAAATAGTGAACCTTTTAAAGTAATCGGTATCACTGCCTTGCGTCCTGTAACCCGAAAAGGTTAGACAATAACTTAGATCACACTTTGATGTCGAACTTGAAAATGCATGAAAAATTTCATAATCACAACAAAAAAATGTTGATATCCTTCAAATTTCAGGATTTGTATTTGAATCAACTATGTCAACTTTTATCATGAAAGAACCTGAAGGTGAAAAAGCAGAAGCATTAGCTGAATGGTAAATTGTTATAGAATTAAATTTATGAAATATTTCACATGTTAGGCTACAAATGTCTGAAATATAAATTCTATGAGTTGAAAGAAGCTCAATTTATAATTTATGTTGTTAGTGGAAAGCATAATTTGATGATAATAATCAATATTGTGTACAAATTTAATGACAAAACCTACAACTGCTGACATTTTCTTTTCTCAAACAACAAATAGGGCAAAGAAACATCGAACTACGCTGATCAATGAGCAAAACATAATTAAGGCAGCCTTCAATCCAACAGATGAAAAAACTATAACAACTATAGGCCACCTAAAGTCAAAGAAGGTACATTCTTACACCATATCTATAAAATGATTAGTAGCATCAGAATACATAACTGATATAGTTTTGGTAAATGTTTTACCATAAACACAACAGTAATAACCTTATTCGATATATATACAATGCAATCAGCAGCTACACTTCCAGAGGAAGTATTTTGGTTGAATGTTGTTGCTACTAATATGAAATTTAAGAAATTGAGAGCATACATAGGATGCTCCCATCGTGGCAAACGAACAGAACTTGCTCTTGGAACAGTTTACAATTGCATAACATGCTCAAGAAAGGAAATTCATGCTGCTTATAGGTAAGAAATTCAGTAAGCAAGTTAACTCATTAAATTTTCAAATGTTTATTGTGTCCAACATGAAATTACATTAATTTTTTAATTTACAATGAGCAGAACAACACTTACTTTTGATGTGTCTGATGGCACTGGAACATTGGAGCTCACTGCCTACTTAGAAGTATGTGACAAGCTTTTCCGCATGCCAGTTAAGGACATATACGAAATGAAGATGATGGTATGTATACAATATGAAATATATGAAGCACAACCTCGCTATTTAAAACTACCACCACTAAAAATTTTAAATGTGTAGATTACTTAAACTTTATTTTGTATGTAATTAGGAACAAACTGACAAGTTCCAAGAGACAGCTCAGAATTTAGCGTCAAAGCATTTTCTGATCAAAGTTGGACCAACAACTGCACTGTCAAAGAACAAGGTTTTGCAATGGGGGCTAAAGGGTGTACACTTGGTGGAGGATCCAGAATCAGCTACCAAAACACAGAACAGTTCAACAGGTTTTGAAGTTAATGATGAAAAAGCAGCAACAATCACAAGCGCAGAAGCTGTGAATGCTAAAGGGAATGATGAAAATCCAGTTCGGACGACAAAACATGCAAATAAAAAAGAAGTGCTTCAGAAAGATGATCTTGTTTTATCGAGTCAAGGGGAAGAAAATGCTTCTCCTACTAATGAGAGTTTTGACACAGCAAATCTAAACACTCAAGACAGCGTTGGTGATCTCGGTCAAAAGAGAAAGAGATTTGAAAATGAAGCCCAATCGAACATACACATACCAGCAAAATATGTGGAGGAACTGGTGACCAAAAACACCTCTACCAAATCAGCCATGCACAAACCAAAGGCACAAGATCAAGCTCTTTCAAGTGCGCAAAAAGCCAAGGAAATCAGGTCTGAGATGCAGATTACTTCTAATTCAGTTCTACGCAAAATCAAGCAGGAGAAGGTCGACTGATCGGTGGACAATAGGTCGTTAGTTTATTATCCTAGATCAAAATTACAATTTATAACTCCTATCCTAGCTCTATCAAATTTTGCTTTAGATAGCGGTAAGGTAGGGTCAATTTCCAAGGAAACGGGGGTTTAACACAATTAATACGAAATCGAGGAGAAATTGCTAATAACAAAAGGTGGTATTTGAATTTGTGTTGAAGAATTCTATAGACAACTAACTACTATTGAGCCTAGAATAAACTAGAAATAAGGGAAATAGATTAAACACTTTTAAAAGCAAATAAATGGACAAGATTATAGAGATAACAATGACAAAAGCACTAGGGAAGGGGGGATTCAATCATCAACAAAGAGTACTAGTGAAAACCGAAAAGAAACCGATTCTAGGAGTATAAACTCTACCTAAAATAGTTCATTCTCATGCAACTACTTAAGCAAGTCGACGAAATCATTCACACCTAGATTAAATCATTCTCATGCATTCAATCAAGGGCTAGATTCTTGGGATTAGAGGTGCACACACTAACTCCAAGCATATTATAGCTCAAATCATCAACTCAAGAATAAGTCCCAATCAATAATCAATAGATATTCAAATACACATGATTTTCACCCCCTTCCCTAGCTAAAAACCTAAGCTAGAAGGAAGGGAATGGCCATAACAACTAACATAAGCATGTATTCAATACCAACACAACCTAACATGATTCTAACTTGAAAGGAAAATCAAAGAAACTAATAAAGCTTGAATATTTATGGAAATAAACTCAAGTAAGAGCAATAAAACAAAGAAGATCAAAAACTAGAGAAACAAAAGTAAAGATTGATATTATAAAGATTAAAGATTACCAAATCATCAAAGTAGTAGCAACAATCTAGAAGAAAGCTTGAATATTTGATTACAAAGATTGAATCTTGAACACTAGTGTTTTCTCTCTCTAGAAACCATGAACTTCTCTCTCTACCAATGATTTTTGGGGCCAATGGAATAGTGGATGCTAAGAAAATCAAGCAAGGGACTAGTTATAATCTTCTACCAAAAGGAAGAAAAAGGGCAAGGGAGAGGGCTCTCCGAACAGGCAGCCGCGCCCTCTCCAAGCTGGGTAAATAGCCTCGTACTTCTCCATTATCTGAGAAGGCTAACAATAAGGGGTAGATTTCTTTCCTTAATGCTTTGCAAGCACTAAGAAAGTCAATTGCATATCCTTTTTTTATGGTGTTTACACTTGTAAGAAAGGCAAGCAAGAAAAAAGTCTTTATGGCTGGCAACTGGAGGGAGACAGCACGGGGCAAAGCAAAGGGCAGAGCTTCGACAGCCCTAACAAGTCATTGGAAGCTCCTCTGGCGCGCCCTAGCCGAGCGGTCCTCGCCTGCACAAGAAAGCAGATTAGCTAACCCAGAAAGTCGCGCCCGCGGGCCTAAGTGCCGCGCCCGCGGGGCTTCTCTGGGAGCTGTCAAAACACATAAAAAGGAGGTAAAAACTAGAAGAAAAGACAAAAAGGGGAGGAAAAATACGAGAGGGGGCTAAAGTGACTGAAATCAAGATAAAAGGGGTTAAAATAGGCATAAGCAAGTGACAAATCCGGGGGAAAACGGTAGTAAAAAGGGATTAAAATGGTGGCATAAATGCCACGCATCAAAATCCCCCACACTTGCCTCTTGCTTGTCCTCAAGCAAGACAAAGAGAGATAGAAAAATCAAACACCACAAATTTAAACATAATATGGCATGGTTTTGGGAAAAACAGCATAAGAGATCCAAAGAACAATTGCTTTATCTGGACTCAACCATGACAAAAACGTCAAAGAGTATTAGCTATTCTCAACTACGTGATGCATGCACGCCTCAAGATGTTAGAGATTGCAAGAGTCGAGCCTCAACTAAGCATAGAGAACTAGTGAGTCATCTTTCGCCCTAATCCCCTCTAAAACGGTCCGCGTTCCCCCACTAGCTTCAAATCGTCCCCCTAGATGGCTCCTCATGATTCCACGAAGGAACCGGAAAAAGATTTAATTTGAGGAAGTAAAAGATCATCCCGACATCTCAACTATGCACTTTCTTTCCATAGGGTTGAGAACCATCTTCCTCCACCGGTTGTTGACCATGAACTCATAAAGTCAAAGGGGCTTCACAAGGGTTGTACTGACACGGCTTAAGGTAGAGGTCGGAATATTCAATTTGAAATAGTGGCGGTAATTCCTAAGTGAAGCAAGAGAAAGGGGGATCCTCAAGGTCAAAACTCAAAACACAACCACAACTCAAACGAATATCCAAACATTTTGATTTCATTCGCATCACCACCCTTTATTCAAGTATATATACAAGATAAATAAATTTCTCATTTCATCAAATAAAGGGTTTTTTTTTTCAAACTTCTTTACATATTCAACTCTAGAATTACAAACCAATTCCACAAATGATTCACGTTCACATTCATGACGCTCTTTCACACTCGCCTCGCAAAGACATTGCTTCATTAACTAATAGGGGTTAGTAAACATAGGTCGCTAGGCTTGTAATGAGGTTGAGACAAGAATGGGAAAACATTAGGCTCAAATTGGTTGGCAAGTGGGATGATGCAAAGAGAAAAATCAAATTTGTAACTAAATAAAAGAGAAAATAAACAAAAATGAGAAATGGTGCCCTTTTCCTCTCTCAAAAGTCCAAGGTCGCGATCTTGGGAGCTAATAGTCAACACAAGGATTCAAACATGCATAGTCGAGGATCCTAATACGCCGCTCAACAAGTTGATGAAGGCATGAACAATAGAATTTCACAAGGGATGAGAAAGGTAAGCAAATACCAACTAGAGGGCTTCAAATCCACTACAGGGAGCAACTCCATCTTACCACATCCCGCGAACTAGGGGTTCAAACGCCCTCACAAGTTCTTACCCTTGCTACCTTAACTAAGGCTCGTCTAATTCAATCAACAACAATCTCGAAATGTGCACCTCATCACATAGTTAAGAAAAAGGACAAACATTCAAGGATGCATCATCACGGAGATAGAATCCAAATGTAACAAGCAAGTTCCAAAACACATTCATATCATCATGCCATAATTATGCTTATCACACAAAAGGAAGTAGAACAAAGGAAAGAGAGAATCAAGAAGGTTCATATGAGAGGCTTAAAGATTCAAATAAATCCCAATCGACATACAAGTGATCGTTCGGTCTCAATACCAACGATCCCAGGTTCCTTGGAACCGCATGCAAACATCCTCGAACCATTCAACTCTTTCCTAAGCTAAAGCCTAAACTAAACACGACACGAGAAAAGAAAAGAAAAGTAAAGGAAAGATCTCACCAATGTCTCTTGAAGAAAAAAATAAAGCAACCAAGCGATTTACCGTGCCTCCACATGTCGCTTTCAATTTCTTCCAAGCTACAAAAGAGAGGAAACCAAAGAAAAACAAGGCGAGCACTACAAAGAAAAGAACGTTAGTACTAGAGAGAGAGAAAAAATCCATGAACTAAATTCTTTGGGTATGACCTACTACCCAAACATCCCATCATTATAGAGTCATTATCATCAAAACATTGTCATCGTATCATCATCATCATAGAAACGGACATCATAAACACCAGACAACAACAACGCTACCAACGACACCTACACCCAAAACCCCTAAATAGTCCCTTGAGTCCTAGGTGCCTTCCCCGACACTCGCCTCAAGCATTCCCTAACACTCTCCTTTGACTCAGACACCCCCCCCCACACTAGAGTAAAGCGTCGTCCTCGATGCGGCGTGAGGACAAGTAATAGGGGGGGAAGACAAAGGGAGGGAACAAAAAGAACAAGGGGGAAACTAATGGCTACTAGAGCCGGCACCGTCGTTATCCGCGCTCCCATCGTCGTAGGAGAAACCCGATGGGGGGCCATAGGGGTCCCAACCTCCGGAGTAGCCAGGTGGCCACCCATAATGACCTTTGAAGAGGTCAAGCTGGGACGCGGATAACTGGTCATATGGCTCGGGTTGGACAAGGGGGTCGGGGTGAGAGGGGTCGACATAGGGGTAGTTAGGATCACCCCTGTAATCACTCCCACCCGAAACCCGATAATCATAATGACCGGACTCATCAGGGAAATCACGCCTAGGCACAGTAGGGTCCGAGGTCCCTTGCCAATATGGGTACGTAGGTAGGTTGTCACCCCCCAAGATGGCACGGGCCCTTGTTGGGCCGGCACATAAGGGTAGTTGACCGGGGGAGTGACATCCCCTCTACGCACACTCAAATCATATAAGGCGTTGGTTTGGTAAGAGAGGTGTTGGTGGGAAGCAAACATACCTTGCATGCCGAGTTGCATGCTTTCCATTTGGGCTCGCATTGCCTCCATTTGTTGTTGGTAGTCAGGTTGATGATGTTGCTGTTGTTGCCTTGATCCTTGTTGTTGTTGTTGTTGTTGGTGGAACTCATCCTCTGTGCCCTCATTGCTTTGTCCGGACCCTTCCCCCGTGACCATCCTAGCGCTAGGAAGGACGCCTGAGTCCTTCTTTACCCACCATGGGTAATTGACTCCTTCCCTTGTGAAAGAAGTGAATTCCGGCTTGGGCAGGAAACAGTGGTGCTCGTGGGAGACAAGTAAGCTCCAAGTCTTTCATCGATCCTCGGTATCTGTGATGAACTTCATGGTTTTTAGTTGGTCGAGGTCGAGCCATATATCACTCCCATCACTCTTCCCTACGGGGGTGCAAAATTCGAGCTTAGCCAAATGCCCCAGCTTCTCGGCTATCCCAGTTACCATCCCTCCAAAATGAATTTCACCTTTCCTTGTACCCGACTGGACACTCTCAATGCATTTGGTGAATAGAAACCCGAAGTTCATTCTGTGCCCAATTTCCGGCTGCGTAGCTATCCATAATATTCGGATTTCCTCGGTTGTAATCTTCCCCAAGTCCTTTTTATTAAAGACCGTGTACCCAAGGATTCGATGCAGAAGTCTGATGGCTGGGTGCATGATCTGACTGGCTAAAGAGTACTTGGAGTTGAAAGCGTCCATTCTCGAAATGACCTTCCACCAGTGAAGGGGCTCATAAGCATGGAGGCCTGCATGTTCGGGGAAGAACATATCGGCATCGGGGTTGAAATCCAGCAGTTGGTTAAACTGGCGGAGGGTGAAGGTTTCTTTTTTGTTGAAGAGTTGGAAGGAGATGGAGAGATCATTATCTCCTGCGGCATGAGTTTCGAAGGAAGCAAGAAACTCTAGGGTAGGCTCTTTGTAGGTTCGATAGGCACTTGACCCAAAGGAATCGAGTCCGAGGTTGTTGAACAAGAACCAACAATCCTCATCGATACCAAGCTTGGTTGTGGTGGAGTGATGGTAATGCTTGGTTGGTCTCAATTTTCTGTTTAGGAGGTTGTCATAGATGAGTTTGTGGTTTTTGTTGTGGAATTTGAGGGGTGGTAGAGGTGGTGGAGCGGTTTGGGGTGTAGGTTCATTTTGTTGGGGGTTGGAAGAGGATGAACCTTGGAGTTCCTTCCCACTTTTTCTCTTCTTAGAACCGAAAACCATTGTCACCAATATCAAATTGCAGTCCAATTCCAAAACAATCACTCACAATAATCACACTACAACAATCTCCAAAACCAAGAATCACCAAGTTCAAACCGCAAGCAAGCAATCTATGACAAGGAACAAACTAACACAAACAACAACTCAACAATTAATAATGCTTAAGATGATGAATGAATAGAATATAGGCATGCACCAATCAAAAATTTCAACATGAAAATTCATAAACATAAAATTTCTCAACCAAAAGCAAGTTTCAAATTCAAAGGTAAATGAGAGTAAGGAAGAAATGTATACCAAAATGGATACCAATAATTGCTCCTACTATCCCCTTGAAGAAGAAATCAAGACTTCCTCCAAGAACCCTCCAATGGTGAAAGAAATTGCCACACAAAGAGGAATACCGAAATTGGGGGTTTTAAAGGATGAAATTTCAGATTTTTGGTGAGAAAAATTGTAGAAGAGTGAGGGAATTGTTGAAATTTGATGGAATTTGATGAATTAGGAAGAGAAATTTAAGAGGAATGGGTTATGGTTTGGAATGGAGTAAGGAGTAGAGAGAAAAAAGGGGAAAAAAACTGATTATGTTTTCGGGCATATGGCTGAAATTTAAAGGAGGAGTCGCAGACCTGAAGGGCCGCGCCCGCGGCATGCTCTGACCGCGCCCGCGGGATCGTATGCCGCGCCCGCGGCTTCAGGGTTTCAGGTTTCTGTTTTTCTGGACTGCAGGATGCCGCGCCCGCGGGGTGGAACTGCGCGCCCGCGGCGGTGCCTGTCCGCGCCTGCGGTGGAGCACGCCGCGCCCACGGCTAACTCTGCCCGTGCCCGCTCTCTGTATCCCTTAGCCATCTCCATTTTATGTGGAAAAAAAATGAAAACCACTGCCGCGCCCGCGGGGGCTTCTGTGCGCGCCCTCTCCAGTTATGACCCAGGCATCTCCGCTTTATCTTGAAAACAGGGGAGGGGCTTGCCGCGCCCGCGGGCCTATGGGCCGCGCCCACGGGCCTATGGGCCGCGCCCGCGGGTGGCCTGTGCGCGCCCTCTCCAGGGTCCTCTCTGGGCATCTCCACTTCCTCTTTCTCCAAACTCCTTCTCTTCTCCAAACCCAACTTAATAGATCATGCACCCAAAGATCAAGGTACCTAAAGAATGAACACTCACTCAATAAGAGATTAAAGGAAAAATCATCCAAAAATAGTCAAAGACAAAAAACACAAAATCAAAAAGGGTTGAGAATTCGGGTTGCCTCCCGAAAAGCGCTTCTTTATAAGGTCATTAGCTTGACCATTTCACATTATCATCAAGAAAGTGACTTAGGATCCGGCGGATCGAGCCTCATGCACTCAATCATGCCAATTTGATCATTGCAATGGTAGAGCTTCAAACGGTGGCTGTTGACCATGAACTTGTTCCCATTCGCTTCTAACTCAAAGGACCCATAAGGAGTTGTTTTTGAAATTGTGAAAGGCCCCGACCATTTAGACTTAAGTTTTCCGGGGAACAAACAGAGCCTAGAATTGAATAACAAAACCTTGTCCCCAACCTTAAAGCTCTTGTTCCTTATATGTTGGTCGTGCCACCTCTTGGTTCTCTCCTTGTAGAGTTTCGAGTTCTCATAGGCATCATAGCGGAGCTCCTCAAGTTCATTGAGCTTAAGTAGCCTCTTTTCGCCTGCCAAGGTCATATCCATATTGAGCCCTTTGATCGCCCACCAAGCTTTGTACTCTAACTCGACCGACAAATGACAAGCCTTTCCATAGACCAATCGGTAAGGAGTAGTACCAATCGGGGTCTTGTAAGCCGTCCTTAGAGCCCAAAGCGTATCATCAAGTTTGAGAGACCAATCTTTTCTAGACTTGTTCACCATCCTCTCAAGAAGGTTCTTGATCTCCCTATTTGATACTTCCACTTGTCCTTGAGTTTGGGGGTGGTATGGTAGGCCGATTTTATGATGAACCCCATAGCGTTTGAGGAGAGCTTCAAGTTGTTTCTTGGCGAAGTGAGAACCACCATCGCTAATAAGAACTCTTGGGACCCCAAATCTTGGGAAGATGATCCTTTTTAGAAGCTTGAGCACAACCTTGTGGTCATTGGTGGGCGAGGGTATAGCTTCGATCCACTTGGTCACGTAGTCCACCGCCACCAATATATAGAGATTGCCACAAGAAGAAACGAAAGGCCCCATAAAGTCGACCCCCCATACATCAAAGGGTTCAACCTCCAAAATATTTTGTTGAGGCATCTCATCACGCTTGGTTATGCCCCCACTTCTTTGGCACTTATCACATCTAGATATGAATTTGTGGGCATCCTTGTGCATTGTTGGCCACCAAAGAAGAGATTGAGAAATTTTAGCCACGGTCTTTTCTACTCCTCCATGCCCACCACATGGCAATGAATGACAATGCTCAAGCACCCCTTCGATCTCATGATCCGGAACACATTTTCTAAAAAGCCCATCTCCACATTGCTTGAATAGATAAGGATCGTTCCAAAAATACCTCCTCACTTCTTTGAAAAACCTTTTCTTTTGTTGAGAGGAGAACTCCGGGGGAACGACACCACATGCTAAGTAATTGGCAATGTCCGCATACCAAGGGCTTGGTGTTGATGCAATGGCCATAAGAGCCTCAAAACCCAATTCTTCATTGATAGGCACGTCTTCTTTAGTCTCAAAAGGAAGTCTCGATAGATGGTCCGCTACATAATTTTCCGCCCCCTTTTTGTCCCTCATCTCCATGTCAAAATCTTGGAGAGAAAGAACCCAACGAATGAGACGCGGTTTTGTTTCCTTTTTGGTCATAAGGTAGCGGACCGCGATGTGATCCGTGTAGACTATCACCTTTGAGCATATGAGGTAAGATCGGAACTTATCCATGGCAAAGACAACCGCTAGCATTTCCTTCTCCGTTGTGGTATAATTCTTTTGAGCTTCGTCGAGGGTTCTACTTGCGTAGTAGATGACACAAGATCTTCCTTCTTTCTTTTGCCCAAGCACGGCACCTACAGCAAAATCACTTGCATCGCACATTAGCTCAAAAGGCAAGCTCCAATCCGGAGCTTGCACCACAGGAGAAGAGATGAGGGCTTCCTTGAGCTTTTGAAATGCCTCAAGGCAACCCTCATCAAAATTGAACACAACATCCTTTTTGAGTAACTCGGTTAAGGGTTTGGCGATAGATGGATTAATACGGTTCGAGTCATTACCGCAACAATCGATCAGATCTAATAGGCGTTCAAAGAGAACTTTGCCATCTCCATTACTCATCACCTTACAATGGCCACTAAAGAAGACATTGAGAACATCAACAAATCCATTGAGGCACTGTCTTCCATGATGCAAACCCTTACCACTAGGGTCACTACCATGGAACAAAACAAGGTCACTGTTTCCACCCTTGACAAACTGAAGGAACAAATGAGTAAGATCTCTGAGGATTTCACTTATGTGGAACGGCCTCCCACTCCTTTGGATGTGAAGGACAGACTCCCTAAAAAGTTATCCACTGCTGATATTCCAAAGTTCAAGCCTACTGACAATCCAATATTCCATTTGAAAGCGTTCTCTGCAACCATGGCTCTTAAGGGATTGGACGTAACACTCTTCCCTACGGTGTTCCCTCTCTCCTTAGAACATGCTTGCCAACAATGGTTTTATTCCTTAGATGCCAAGCATACTGCGACTTGACAAGATGTCACCGACAGTTTCATGAATCGTTACAAGTGTAACATTCAAACCAAAACTTCTGAACGTGAACTCTCCATTCTCAAACAGAAAGAGAATGAAGGCTTCACCGCTTACCTGAACAGGTGGAGGGAAACAGCTTCACTCTTGGTAGATCCTTCCAAAGAATGAGAGATGGTTCGCCTCTTTATTCAAAATCTGACTCATAAATATAGGGAACATCTCAAATTTCTTCCACTGAACACTTTCGAAGCTGTATACGACATCGACATCAATATCGAGGATGAGCTAATAAAGACTGCTGGTAGTAACAATAATAACACTTGGAAAAACAAGAAGAACGACCATCCTTCTTCTTCGTCTTCTAAGCACAAAAATACTACCAACAATATAAGCCAAGTTGATATCAATGAAGTGTTAGCTCTTGATGCTCCATTGCCCAAGAAGAAAAGAACTTACACTCCTTTAGGAATGACTTATGATGCGGCCTTTGATCGCCTTTACGGTCAAGGCTTGATCACACCTATTGGACCATTTCCAGAGCCAAAACCTGAAGAAAGGAGCGCCAAATGGAATCCCAATGCCCATTGCAAGTACCATCAAGGAAGGGGCCACACTACGGAGCAATGTTGGAATTAGAAGGATGTCATTCAAGACTTGATGGATGCAAACAAACTTCTTGTCCATCCAGGCGGCAAGAAGTAATGAATACAAGGCATAAAAATCCTTCGTGCAAGATTTCATGATTTCTTTCTTTATCATTGTAGGGAATAATTTCAAGCCTTTAAAAACCCACTAGCTTGAACCCCACTGTGATCATACATTAAAGTACGGTGGCGTCCAAAAGGGAAGAAGATAGAGCAAAAGAGTCGCCAACAAGTTTTTAAGGAACTTGTTAACCGTTCACGAGGTGAAGGTTACACCCCTTAACGATCCAAGAGATCGTCAACTCCATAAGGTCATGAACCAAATAAGGGTTCGGGGATGATGGTACAAATCCAACCTAAAAGAGATTGAACCTGCCCTAATAATAGGCCTCTACTTTATTCTGATCGTATTCATGTGCGCTTTCTAACTAACATACAATCAATAGGATTACCCTAAACCTGTTTAATCTATGTTGGTTGAATTTAATGCACAAATAAACTATTATTGGCGATCACTTGAATTATAACCATATTAACCTAACAAGATTATTAAATATCTTATTAAGCGCGATTGCAGGTACCAATTCCCTTTAAACATTCAATAAAGGTGATCAAGCAATAAAATAAAATATCAAGCAACATAATAAATAATCAATATCATTAATAATAATAATATCAATCATAATCATAATCATCATGTTAAGGCATAGCAAGATCCTAGGCATGATACTAACAAGATTAATAACAAACCCTAGCATGTCACTAAACAATAAAAATCAAATCTTTAACCCTAACATGATACTAACAATCATAAATATTAGGAAGAAAATAGGAAGCATCACAGGAATCATATTTAATATTAAAAATACCATAGGCATGATACTAGGAATATCATAACAACAATGTAAACATGATTTCTACATCATAAATCAATTAATAAATCAAAGTACTTACTTGGATGCCTCGTACCTCTTTCTAATAACAAAATACACACGTTAGTAACTTCAAGGAAAATAATAATCAAAACAATTAAATTAAATAATTGAAATTTGGGACCAAACCCTCAGAAATCAAAACCTTTCACGTCTAGGGCGAAGGCAACTTCGAATATGGCTAGGTGTTTCTAGACCTTGTGAATGCGGAATTTTGTATTAAAAAGCAAGAAAGAAAAGAAAGAATGAATGTTAATGAAAGTTGATGAAAAGAGATGAATGCTAATTGATGAATAATTTGTGAATGAAGAGAGTTGATGAAAACTTAAGAATAAAGAGAATTGGTGAATCTTGGTGTTGATGATGATTGAAAACGGAGTTTTTGATACGATATTTATAGAGAAAATCATCCAAAAAAGATAATTTATCATTGGCGCCAACCCTGGCTCATTGGCGCCAGGACCCTGGCTCATTGGCGCCAGGACCAGTGGCTAGCGCCAGGCGCCAATGGCTGGCGTCTAGCGCCAATCCTGATTCCAGGCGCCAAGGCCTAGGGTTGGACGCCAAATCGGCTTCTAACGCGTTTTCGAAATTCTAATAAAATTCCCGTACTGGAAGATAAAATAATATAATTTCAATCGAAAATGCTATTTGATCTAATTAAAACTCTGAAGAATCCTAATTGAATTAAGAATGATAAGAACCTTCTAGAATGTTCTAGAAGAATAAAACCATTCCTAATTACATTAGGAATGATAAATCATATTAGGCCCTCCCCTAGATCATTGGGCCGTACTTAAAACTCAAACCGAGCCCAGTTTAGTAAATTGGCCATAAATTCCTCAATATTCATCGGAATTGGGCTTATAATATATCGTTGGAAAGACCTTTGCAAGCCCCATCCAACTACACCACTAATGGACCCATATCATGGACCAACCAAACTGGATTGGCTATTTTCTCAAAATAAAGTTTTCAAAAACAGGGAGAAGAGAAAAGAAATAAAACTTTCCGCAACACTGGACCTTTCCACACTTTCGTTTCATTCGATTATGATTCGACGTGAAAGATACTCATCACTGGGTTTGGTTTTGGGGAGACACAAATGGGTGTCTACAAGCATTCATCTCCATTCCCCCATTCATGTCTAGCATAGGTTTTCCACTTTAAATTTTTCTATATGTTTCATGTGTTTCGTTCACCTTTTCCATTAATAAAATGAGCAATTTTCCTTTACATCTCGATCATAGATTTTTTCATTCATTCATTCATTCTCAACAAAAATAAAATAAAAAAAAATAAATAAAAAATAAAAAATCAATTACTGAACTAAACCCAAGGTACACCAATGACTTGAGGCACCTTTGCAACCCTGTCATTCCCTGTTAACTGATAACTTGTTATTTGGCATGATTTTAGGGTACTTTTGAACCTTGTTTTCGTTATTAATCGACATCAAAGTTCATGATTTATCGTATTTTTTATGCATCTTTTGTACTATCCATGCTTCACGGGTTTGCTAGTGTTTTGGTGCATATTTAGGTATAAATATGGCACTTTGAAGCTTTTGGACAAAGAAGAAAAGAAGTTTGAGACAAGAAGAGGAAATAAGGGAGCTATGGAAGAATGAAAGAAGCAAGAAAAAGTGTCCAAGAGTGAAATAAAAGCATTTGGAAGGGTTTTGGAAGGATTTTTTCCTAGGAAAATTCAAATGACCATAACTTTTTTTCTACTCACGTTTTTGAAGTGATTCAAATTGGAGATTAAAGTTCATCTCAAGATCTTTCCAACGACTACTTACATGCCTTATTCCAATGAGTAATGAAGAAGTTATGACCTTCCGAAACGAAACTATTTCGCCAGAAAAAGCTGCACGTCCGTGCCAAAAAATTGCACGACCGTGCCAATTGATGCACGTCCGTGCCGATTGATGCACGTCCGTGCAAGGTCAGGCAGTAGCTATTGTTCTCATTTTAACAGGTCTGCACGTCCGTGCAACCTTTGGCACGTCCGTGCCGACCTGTAGACGGGCCGATTCTTGGTTTCTCCGTCCTTTTACTTGGGGGTTATATAATATCCCTTTAGCTTCATTTGTAGGGGGATCTTCTTAGTTTATTTTTAGCTTAGGTTAGGGTTTTTAGAGAGAGAAACTCTCATTTTTCTAGAGAGAGAAAGTGAGAAAATCTTGTTGAAAGCTTGGAATATGAAGAATTGAAGGAAGGAGACTTGAAGATTTGGATACTCCTTGCAATATCAATGAGAATTTCTTACTCTCTCTCCTATTTTGTTATTCTATTTAATTATTTTTGTATCTTTTCATCCTTAATTACTTGTTTATGTTAGATTAGTGTTTGTTTCATGTTCTTAGTTGTTAATTCCTTTAGTTTTGCAATTTATTATGATTTGTGAGTAGTTCTTTTACTTGGGATTGTTGAAATCATTGATGAATTCACAAATACTTGTTTGTATGTGTTTATTTAGCTAATGTGTGATGTTAATTAGTTGAGCTTAAGTGGTTTCATTGTTAGTTCTTGTAAGTGGCCATTGCTAGAACTATTTATCTAAGCTTTCTCAACGAAGGATCGAGAGATGAACTTGAGTTAGCTCCCTTATGCTTGATTTACCCGAAATGCCATGAGAATAGGAATTTCCGATCAAGGGAATGTTTATGTCATCGTGATTATGCTTTAACACTTGTTTTATGCTTTGTAACCACGAGAGTAGGTTGTATTCATGATTCAAGTAATCCCTCTAGCTTGAGAGAGTAGTTGGGTGCCTTAGATGACTTCCCCTAATTTATCTCCAAATTGCTATGTCTTGTATGTTAAATTGTAGTTTGTGAACGAATTAATTGGTGGATACCTTCCCGAGATCCTCTTTATTATTGTTTGTAGTTTTTCTTCATAACTCATAACCCGAAAAGACTTGACTTAGCTTATCACAAATCGATATTTGTTAGTGCTCCCCTTAGTCCTTGTGGGATCGACCCTTACTTACCCTTTCTACCCATTAGAGAGACCAAGTTAGGTTTTTATCTTTGGTAGGCTCGACGACAGCTTATCAAATTTTGGCGCCGTTGCCGGGGACTTCGGTTGACATTGTCTAATTATTGATTAGATGAGTCTAAGTCTTTGTACATATATTTTTTTCCCTTTTCTTTTTCTTTTTTATATTTTATTTTGGGGTTTCTTCCATTGAAATAAATGGCAATTTTTTCCCTTCCCCAATACGAGAATGAAACATTTTGGAGATATTACCATAGGGTTAATGATTATGTTGGTTATAATTATGGTCATAGACTTTTAAAGGTGGATATTTGTGAAGTAATTTTTGAAGGTTTAAATGATGAAATGCGAGTTGTTGTTGAATCTATGTCCGAAGGTCAATTTATGTCTAAAACCATTAATGAGAATTGGAGTATGTTTGAATGGCTAGCTAAAGATACTTATGATTGGGAGATGGATAATCATGAGATGTATGACCATTTTAATGGTGCGAACTCATTTGAAGAATGTGATGATAATGTTTTGGATTCTAATGTTTCGAGTTTTGGTGATGCAAATTGTCAAAATTCCCCAACTTTTTTCTTGGATTCCAATTTTATGTCATGTACTCCTTATGATGTGGCTAATGTGCATAATGTTGACACTTCTTCCCAATGTGATTTTCGAACTTTCTCCCATCCTCAAGAACCCAAGTCTTCTTTAGAGCTCACTCTAGAATGTTTTTTGGAGGGTTGTGAAGAGATTTCTAAGAATCTAATGGACATAAAGAGCAATTGTACAACCATGAATCATCATAGTGAAGCTTCTAGGGTTCAAATGAATGAAAATGAAAATTTTGAGAAGCCTCTTCTTGAAAAACCTTTGGTTGATGACCCTATTTTAACAAATATCATCAATTTGTATAATGAGCCTAATGTACCATTAATTATGAATAATGACAAAGTTGATGATTGTTTGTTGAATTCCACTAATGATATAAGTCTACTAAAGTCCAAATATAATGTTGATGGTATTCTTCAATTTGATTATATTGATGATTATTCAAGAGGTGTTGAGGATAATTATCAATTTGGAAAGAGTAGCCTAGATATTCACGATGAATTTTGGGAAAGTAAGGATAAAAGGTATGAAGTGGAGGAAAGTCCCTCTTTTGAGGACCACAGAGTTGAGAGTGAGGTGATTGTTGAGTCTTTACCAATTGACCATTCTTTTTTTGAGCCTCATGTCCCTTTCTCAAAACTCTTGATATTATTGTCTCATTTCCAAGCTCTTGCCCCCCTTCTCTTCCCAAGTTCACTTCACATGAGCCTCTTTGTACTTCATTCTATGATTTCCATGATCAATTTCTAACCACCGATACTCAATTGGGTGAATTTGATGTAAATATGGTTTTTGATTTACCAAATGAATCTCCAATAAAGTATTTTGTTGATAGTTATACTTTTATTTTTCCTTCTTTTCAATCTAGGACCTTTTTTAGATCTTCTCATTTTTATTTTAGGAAACTTTATAGATTAATGTATATCCTTTTATTCTTCTCTTTAAATTTTCTTCTTATTTTTATGGTTGCAATTTGTGAAATGTGTTCAAGTGCATATGATAAGCTCCTTAGGAGTTTGTCAAAGTACTTACTAGCTAAGGTCTAGCCAAAGACCGAAAAGAAAGGCAAATTTTCTTTTCCTTTTTTTTATTTGTTTATTTTTGAATAACGATGTGCATGGATTTTGATTGTATGATGATTTGAACTAACGAGGTTTATGAAATGATTCTCAATCAGGTACTCTTTATCACTCCATTCCAAATTACATCATATAGTCTCAAATTCACAAGAATTTTGGAGTTTTTGCTACATTGGAAAGACACAACATACTCTACAAAGTTTTGAAGAATTTTGCATCAAATTGAGTAATATCTCTTCCTCTCTTCATCCCTTCTCAAGCTATTGATTTTATAATTATTTTTGCCATTCATTGGTTGCCTGTTAAAGAGTTTGGTTTGGGGCTAGATTTTATTGTTGTGGTTTTCGTTGTAGTTATGGATGTTGGATTAGATGTACTTTGTTGAGATTGATTGTGTTCCCTTCCCTCCCTCCCTCCCCCTTGATTATCTCTTCAAAGCATTGAGGACAACGCTTCGTCTAAGCTTGGGGGGGGGGGGGTAGCTTCACACTTTCATGAAGGGGGGTTGATTGTTAGTTTGATGCTTGAATTCGTTCATATTTGTACATTTGGATATTCATGCTCTTCTTTCTATTTCTTTAATATAACTTTAAAAAAAAAATATTGCCCAAGGATGAGACTCAAATGTCGATACTTATATGTTTTGCTTGCTTGACTCTTGAGTGATGAGTAAAAGTACTTTTAGAAGAGTGTGCACGAGTTGGGGTCATTTAGAGGTCTATTAATCTTGATTGCATTAGAGTATATGAAATAAAAGCCAATGAATTCTCAATTGCACGCCTAGTATAGGATATTGTCTAATTTGCTCAAGTAGGATATGTTTGAATTAATTTGCGGTCCCTTGTGCCCTTGATGTGCCCCTTTCCTCCCCGAAATGAAACTCTATTAGGGAATTGGTTATATTTGTATCATGTGTAATAAGTGGCATAATAAGTCACATGTTCTTAATAAAATAAAGAGCCGCTCACAGTTAAATGAGGCGAGAGCATTGAAAGTTGAAAAAAAAAACAAGAAGAAAAGAAGAGCATAGAACAATGAATAAAAAGGGAGAACAAAAACTCTCTCGAAAATTATCAAAATTTTCTTATTTAGAGGTCAACTAGTGGATGCCTCCCACACTTTATTTACATCATTGTTTCTTATGAAATTCCCGAGTTAGAGTGTAGTTAAGAGGCCTTGGGTGTGCATTTTGGGAGGTGGACTAGCATTTTGAGATTTTATAACCGAAAAAGGGCTTGTTGAAACTTTGGAATATCTAGGTGTGCTCTAATGAACTAGTAAAAGGTCTAAAGAAGTATCCTAGTGCAATCTTGCTTAGTCCTCCTCTTTACCCCCAACTCATGTGCACATTTGTATGATTGGTAATTCTTGAAAGTCACTCATTTGTCTTGCTTGCGATTTATATCCCGATGAGTTGACTTGGGTGATAATAACATCGGAACTTGTGTAGTTTGATAGTTTTGTTGTGGTTTGTGTGAGTTGTGGGTTAAGCTCAATGGAAACCCTCACGAGATAAAAACTCGTCCTCTAAGGCGACTTAGAGGTTTAAATTGCTTCTCACTTGTGCTAAAAGTGATGATGGTTGTCACCATGCGGATTTGTGTATTTATGCTTCCTCCTTGTTGCCTTTCCTTGGATTGATGTTAGCAAGTCGTTTTCCTCCTTTGATTCGACATGTTTGTTTTGCTCAAGGACGAGCAAAATCTTAGCTTGGGGGGATTTGATAACTTGTTATTTGGCATGATTTTAGGGTACTTTTGAACCTTGTTTTCGTTATTAATCGACATCAAAGTTCATGATTTATCGTATTTTTTATGCATCTTTTGTACTATCCATGCTTCACGGGTTTGCTAGTGTTTTGGTGCATATTTAGGTATAAATATGGCACTTTGAAGCTTTTGGACAAAGAAGTAAAGAAGTTTGAGACAAGAAGAGGAAATAAGGGAGCTATGGAAGAAGGAAAGAAGCAAGAAAAAGTGTCCAAGAGTGAAATAAAAGCATTTGGAAGGGTTTTGGAAGGATTTTTTCCTAGGAAACTTCAAATGACCATAACTTTTTTTCTACTCAAGTTTTTGAAGTGATTCAAATTGGAGATTAAAGTTCATCTCAAGATCTTTCCAACGACTACTTACTTGCCTTATTCCAATGAGTAATGAAGAAGTTATGACCTTCCGAAACGAAACTATTTCGCCAGAAAAAGCTGCACGTCCGTGCCAAAAAATTGCACGACCGTGCCAAATGATGCACGCCCGTGCCGATTGATGCACGTCCGTGCAAGGTCAGGCAGTAGCTATTGTTCTCATTTTAACAGGTCTGCACGTCCGTGCAACCTTTGGCACGTCCGTGCCGACCTGTAGACGGGCCGATTCTTGGTTTCTCTGTCCTTTTACTTGGGGGTTATATAATATCCCTTTAGCTTCATTTGTAGGGGGATCTTCTTAGTTTATTTTTAGCTTAGGTTAGGGTTTTTAGAGAGAGAAACTCTCATTTTTCTAGAGAGAGAAAGTGAGAAAATCTTGTTGAAAGCTTGGAATATGAAGAATTGAAGGAAGGAGACTTGAAGATTTGGATACTCCTTGCAATATCAATGAGAATTTCTTACTCTCTCTCCTATTTTGTTATTCTATTTACTTATTTTTGTATCTTTTCATCCTTAATTACTTGTTTATGTTAGATTAGTGTTTGTTTCATGTTCTTAGTTGTTAATTCCTTTAGTTTTGCAATTTATTATGATTTGTGAGTAATTCTTTTACTTGGGATTGTTGAAATCATTGATGAATTCACAAATACTTGTTTGTATGTGTTGATTTAGCTAATGTGGGATGTTAATTAGTTGAGCTTAAGTGGTTTCATTGTTAGTTCTTGTAAGTGGCCATTGCTAGAACTATTTATCTAAGCTTTCTCAACGAAGGATCGAGAGATGAACTTGAGTTAGCTCCCTTATGCTTGATTGACCCGAAATGCCATGAGAATAGGAATTTCCGATCAAGGGAATGTTTATGTCATCGTGATTATGCTTTAACACTTGTTTTATGCTTTGTAACCACGAGAGTAGGTTGTATTCATGATTCAAGTAATCCCTTTAGCTTGAGAGAGTAGTTGGGTGCCTTAGATGACTTCCCCTAATTTATCTCCAAATTGCTATGTCTTGTATGTTAAATTGTAGTTTGTGAACGACTTAATTGGTGGATACCTTCCCGAGATCCTCTTTATTATTGTTTGTAGTTTTTCTTCATAACTCATAACCCAAAAAGACTTGACTTAGCTTATCACAAATCGATATTTGTTAGTGCTCCCCTTAGTCCTTGTGGGATCGACCCTTACTTACCCTTTCTACCCATTAGAGAGACCAAGTTAGGTTTTTATCTTTGGTAGGCTCGACGACAGCTTATCATTAACCGTCCAATCATATTCCATTTCTTCATCAACCATTTTGAGCCTCGTCTAATGTTTGGCCGTCATTTCTTCAACCCACATTCACTTAACCCTGGGATTGAAAGATGTGTAATTGTATAATATTCAAAAAGCAAGTAAAAAAAAAAGAGAAAGCAGCAAAGTAACAATAAAACAATGTCTAAAGGCAAGTGTTCCAATGTCTGTGATATGAACACGTCTCAAATTGCGTCTCTCATCGAGTTGCTTGGTACCGTGCCTGAGAAACATGAATGCTAAGTGAGTGATGGACCGCATGATCTGAGATTGTCTACATTGATTCAAAAGAAAAAAAAAAGAAATTCAAAATAAATAAAAAATAAGAAAAATGTTGAAAATAAACTTGCAAAATTCAAAATTTTCAAATTCAAAATTACACATCTTGGGGATTCTCTCGGGTCTTGAGCCTTTTATCCCTTTCTTCCTTAAACCATCAACTTAAGCACATTACAACCCTTGAAAGACCTCTTTGAGGTGTACATACACTTGTGCAAAGTTCGGTTAGAGCTACGTTTGGCCTGATTCCTAACGGATACGTAGAAAACCTCACATTGAGGTGCGGCCACATTCTCATTCATATCTATACATGATCGAGTCAAAGAATATCCAATACTTATCCCTACCCATTTAGAGCTAGACTTGGGGGCTTGAACCCAAATCACATTAGCTTACCAGCCTGAAGAGTCATCATCTTTAACTCTTCTCACATCTCTTTCCATCGCCATAACCCTTGCAGCCAGCCTTAGTATCACATTCACACACTTCACTCACACATCCATATCCATATCAATCATCCTTCCCTTTAAGAGCCCTTTATCATGAAATCTTGTTTCAACACTGTGCATGTTTCATCATATTTAAAGAAACATTGTATACTTGCAAAGCTTCCTGACCTGAGCAATGTTCATTGTTTTGCATAATGTGCTAAGAAACATTTTTATATCAATGATTTTTAATCATACAAAGCATATCGTGCTTAGCTCCTTGACCTAAGCAAGGTTCATTATGCAATAATCACTATACGTGCTTAGCTTCCAAACCTAAGTGACGTTCAAAATCGCTTCTTTACACCATATATGATGCTTAGCTCCCTGACTTAAGTTCATTCATCTCTCGTGTCACATGATGTAATTGTCCTTAGCCTCCTGGCCTAAGAACATGCATCATGCATACATTATTTTCAGGACAAGCAATTCAATCCATACGATTCATTTCGTCTTGCTCAAGGAGGAGGTTCAAAACTTCTTTCCTTATTTTATTTTGGGGAAGTTCAAAAACTTTTTCCAAGTTTTCATCGAAGGAAGTTCAAAAATAAAAGTTCAGTTTTCACATCTTTCTTTTTCGGGAGAAAGTCGGTACCCTCCACTCATGACAAAAAATGACGAAAAATTTTGCTTTTGCATCTTCGTTTGCTTGAGTCTGCACACACACATAGACACACACACACACAAAAATTTTGCGTTATCGGTGGATTTTTCTTCAAGTATAGAAAACCGCCAAATTCCTTTGTCTTCTTTCCTCAAGCATGGAAAGCATCATCGGTGGATTTCTTCAAGCATAGAATGACACCAAATTCATACGTCGACTTTCCTCAAGCATGGAAAGTATTATCCGGTAGGTTTCTTCAGGCTTAGAAAACTACCAAACTCCTCAGTCGGCTTTCCTCAGGCATGGAAAGCGTTTCAACATATGTCATCCGGTGGATTCCTTCAAGCATAGGAAGCTACCAAGCTCATTTGCCACCAATACGCTGGTGTTAGATAAGCATTCTATCCCTTTACTCTTTTATCTGTAGGACTAACATTTTTCTGCAGGTATCGGCATATACAGAATGATTTAGGATCGCATAACGTCTTTAATCATAATCCGTCCCTATCGGCTACTTTGACTATCGTTTTCGAAACTGACGTTTCTACAAACTCAGTCAAAGTGGGGGCTTCTGTAGACACCTAAAAATGTCTCCCCAAAACCAAACCCGTTGATGAACACCTTTCACCGCCATTATTGGTTGAGTTGAGTATTTAATCTTTGTAGTGCTTAAATCCATGTTCTATCCAATATATTTCATGAACCAATCCGATTTCTAGCTTATTTCCCTAAACCATAACCTATTTTCCATTTTTCGTGTTCACATCGCAAAACTGAGAGAAACTGATTTTATGGCTATCAAATTTTGATACAATTATTATTTTTTTGGATAGGCCTTTAAATAAGCTTTCCAGCCATATATCATAAGTCCAATTCCGAGCTATAACGAAAAATATATGAGCAAAACATTAAACTCGGCCCAAAACCGACACCCTTCTACTAAAACGGCTATATCTTAGAATATACAAATTATTTTGACCAGATTCTAATTGGGTTGGAAATTAAACTTGATAAGATTTCCAAAGATATATTATATGCTTTATTCCGAATTACTGATCAAAAGTTATGATGAATTTAAAAACGCGTAAAAAACTGAAATTACCGCGCAGCAGCTAAAATGCCGCGACGCGGCAAGATCTGACGTGGCACGGGAGAAATTCCCGTGACACGATAATTTGGAGGGGATTTTCATGTTTTTTAGTGCCCCGTAACTTGGCATAAGTACCGTGACCCGGCGCCATATGCCGTGACACGGTGGACTTTAACGCGTCACGGCGTTTTCTGCCGTGTCACGGTGGGTTGCTAACGTGTCACGGTGCTTAAAACTTCCCCGCGTCACGGGGAACTATGCCGCGACACGAGAATTACTGCCGTGTCACGGTAGGAATTCCCGTGTCATGGTGCCGGTGCTGTGACACGGGACAACTCCGTGTCTTTTCCGCGTAATCCCTTCACGCGTTTTTACTCCCGTAGGTCAAATATTTCCTGCGTCACTCTATTTTTCCCCGCGTCACGCTAATTTCCCCCGTGACACGGTAGAATCTGTCGTGTCGCGGTAGAATCTACCGTGTCGCGGTAGCCTTTTTTAGGGTTTTTATCTTTTTAGGGTTCCGTGTGTTCCCTCTGCTCATTTTCCTTATAAATACCCCCCTCCTTTCTGCAGTTCGGCGCACCAATAATCATTCTCTCTCACCTTACACCAAAAATCATTCTCTTCTCCCTCTTTAACCTAATTCTAGCCTCTTTATTCTTCCACAACAATTCCCCTATGCACTCCAAGGAGTCTATACTTAATCCGAGGTTCCGTCCTTAAACCAAGGCGTGAAAGGTACAAATAATTGAGGGTTTGGACCAAATCAACTCTACTTTTTATTTGATTTAATTTTCCATTACTTTATATTTTTTTTATTGAAGTTACTAACAGTTTATTCATGATGTAGCAATTTAAAGGAACGCGCAGAATGTGAGTAATTAATTAATTTAATTGCTCTTATTTTATTTTTAATATTGCTAGTATCATGATTAGGGTTATTTTATATTTGATTTGGCTAACACTATTATTGTTAAATTGCTTCCAATATTAATGTTTATTCTATTATTTTTTTATTGATCACCATATTGCATGTTTAAAGGGAATATGTAAATGAAAACCACGCCTAATAAGATAATTTGGACAACCGCTTTAGGTTCCTTTTAATCTTATTATTAATTGAAGCGATCACCAATATTTTAGAATTATGTGTGCATTAATATTAAACCAATTTAGTTAAATAATAGTTTGGAGCGAATTGAATTATTGTTTGTAAGCCTTTGAGATCACAGGAATGCTTTTCAATATAAGAATCGAGTAGAGGCCAATACGGGCGAATGTGACTCCATGACTCACTTCGTACCATCATCCCCGATCCTCCTTTCGTGGTTCCGAACCATATGGAGTTAGTAATCTCATGGATTATGAATGGGGTGTAACCTTCACGGGTCAATCGTTGTTGCCTATCGTTGTCCCTTTATCGTGGTTGCCTTTTATGATCCGTGAACGGTTTACAAGTTCCTTAAAAACTTGTTGGCGGATCCCTACTTTATTTGTCCCTAATCGTATTATGTCATTCCCACTTCCTATGAGTGTCAAGCATATTCACAACATGATTTTAACGTAGGCACACTTCGAGCGACGCCTACAATATTACTCTCTAATCTTACAGAGCACAAACTCCATCTAGTGCTAGGTACCAACTATTTCTCACACCAATCCCTTTTGTGATGAACTTTTTGTTTTGAATCCTAGACTATTGTTCTATAATGGATGTAGTTTTGTCTCATGCTTATCAGACTTAAATTTCAGATTAGTCAGATACGCAGATGCCAGAATGTAATTTGTGAGAATAAGATGATAGCAAGCAAGGGCTCATGGAGTTGTTTTATGTGGTGTCATTTAATAGAGATTAGAGAGGAAGAGTGGTGTAGGTTACATTAACTGAACAGTGGGGCAGCAGGTTAGGGGCTAGGATAACAGCAGGTTGATTTAAAATTACATGAACCTTATTTTGGTTTAATGATTTCTTTTGACTTGTGAGCTTTAGATTTATTAATTTATCATGGTTTCTTAATCCTAGAATTTAGAGTATTAGTTTGTGATAATTGATCTTATATACTAGTACATGATTTGTATAGCTACATATCATTTGTGTCAGAAAAAATATACGAAGTAGGTAGGAGGCTAGGAGATGACATAACAATAGTTACATTGCAATTTTGCTATAAATCTAGTTTCATAACAATAGTTATAATAGAGCAACTATGATTCCAAAAAGAGTTACTACGCATATGAATAAGGTTTAATATTTTTGGCATTATTTATTTTATATGTATGTCTTATACTAATGGTTGCCACAAAAGACATTGTACTTAATCTTAACCATGGAGAGATATTGGAGTGGATAAAGCTACGATATCGGGCCTCGTGAGGTTCAAAATGTCCATGAAGGGCATTCTAAAGGGCATGATGTATTGAATAAATCAACACAACCGATGACATTACTCTTACATGCATGATTAGGACGTCTATTATCTTATGAATGTAGGATTGAGTTACTCCCATACTGTTGAGCGCTTGAGCAGCATGAGCCATGATGAGTTGATGACTGATCTTATGAAGAGATGAAAATGAACTCCATTGCTTTGGCTCTTTGGGATGCAGTCAAGTTGTAATAATAGAGCAACTATGATTCCAAAAAGAGTTACTATGCATATGAATAAGGTTGTTTAGTTATTTAAGGGTCACGATGCATAGAAGATGACACCTGTTTTGGGTGCTTTTGTCCCTCGGGAGAGTTACAACACGAATACTGATCTGGCGTGAGCTGTACCTGCAAAACAAACGGAGACACCGGTCAGATGGTGCTCCGCCTCCGACGAAAAAGTTAGTAACTTGAAAGGAGAGAAAAAGGTGCGGAAATTTAGGTGGGTATCTGCTCGGATTCCAAGCTCAGATGTCTCTATCACAGGGACAGTGTGTAATAAATGATAAAACGTGCCCACCAAAAAGAGGGGAATCTCCCTATTTATAGGGTCTTCAGGATTTGTGCCCCTGATTAGGTTACTGATCCCTAATCATTGGTGGGTTGCGCCGCATTGCGGCTTTCTCGGGATTTGGGCCTGAAGGCCGCCTTTTCTCCCAGGTTTCTAGAGTGACACGTGTCAAGCAGGGTTAGGTCCACCTTGGGCCATCCTGGGACTGACACGTGTCGTCCTCTGATTGGACCACGTGGCGGGGCAAAATTACCCTAAACATTTGCCCCTCACAGATGTGACGTGGCACGCCACGTGGCATCTGTGACACGTGTCACGCTTCGGTTGGTGGTAATTTTACCACCAAAGAGTAACTGTTCGCCTTCCGGGTAAATTACGGAAATGCCCCCGCATTTACCCTCTATATATAGCCGTTTACCCTCATAATTTTGTACGTTTACAAAAAAATTTCTAGAGAAACAACTTTGAGAGAGCAGAAGTCATCCGTTTGAGTCAGGCGCAAGCAAGAAAGCTCGTTCTTCGTCAACCCAGCCGGACCCGTCTATCTTCAGATATCACATCTAAAGGTACCATCTCTGCCTCTCTCAGCTCTTTTTCTTGTTTCACCGCTTGTACATATTTCTTGCAATAAATGGATGCATCACCAACACACACGGCACAGCCTAGGTTAGAGTCCAGCCGGTCACTAGGGACGGCTGAGTCTAGGACTGGGAGTGTCGTCTCGGGGTGTTGGGACCACCCTTTGCCTTGGATTCCGACCATTTATGTGTCTGTGCAGGACACAATGGCTCGGACTATGCAGACGGCCACCGATCCGAACTATAGAAGCAAGGGTTCAAGCGGCCAAATGCTTGAGGGAGAAACGTCTGGTCAGAGAAACCAGACGACTCTAGAGAGATCCCCTTCGTGTGCCCCTTCAACTCCCGCAGATTCCTTTTTGGAAGAGTGCGACCAAGGCGGCGATAAAGCCGTCTCAGCTCCTTTGACCCAAAATTAGGAGGAGACGGAGAGCGACAGCTCCGCCTCTACCTCTGAGAGCAGCGACGACTTGCCCCAGCTTGAGGATAGCGATGAGGAGGAGAGGAAGAAGTGGAATGAAAAGGACGACCCCTTCAAAATTCACGTCTCCTCCAAGGACAGGATTCAAATGGAGGAGAACATGAAGAACTTTACGCAAATGCACCCGTTAGGAGACGGGTACAGAATCAGAGTGCCGCCTGAGGACGGCACCATCGTCTGGGAAGACGATCAACAGAACGCCAACAGCTACTTCGGCTGTTATGAGGCGGCGTTCAAGGCCGGTCTTCGCTTTCCCCTTCACCAGGCGGTGAAGGCAATCTTGAGAGGCTACGGCCTCGGAGTCTGGAAACTTACCCCCAATTCTTGGGCAAACATTTTGGGGTATGTTGCCGACTGCGAGTTCCAGGGGCTCCAACCCGGATGGGAAGCTTTTTCTAGGATGCATTATCTTAGCCAAAGCCCAGGCTGTTGGAGGGCGTGGTACACTTTAACCACGCATCCCCACTACATGATGACCTTGGACAAGGTCTCAAAGTTCAACGGCTGGAACCACATGTTCTACCTGATGTCAGCCCCAGCAAGCGGGAAAACTATGAATTCCGCCAGTACAATAAGAAGCCCGACCTGATGGGCCGGAAGTGCGCTCTTCCCCGGATCCCGGATGAGGATTTTGACAAAATCATTAAGGTAGACTTTTTCGGCCTCACAGACGCGACTTTGTCAACCGGGAAACAATAAAAGTCCCCAAGAACTGGATCCCCAAGAGCGCCTGGTTCAGGGACGAGTGTATCTTAGCCGCCTGCGGGCTAGGACACATGTTTACCAAACGTATGCGCCTGAGCTGAGGTTACATCCGCCTGTAGTGCTTTTGTGTCAGAATTGATTTATGACATTGACCAATCTTTTTATTTTTTACAGAAGAAGCTCTAAACATGCTACAGACGGAGAAAACACCCAAGCGATCCTCTGCAACCATCCGCAAGGAGCTTGCGGAGAAACAGGCGGCCACAGTCAAGGCTAAGGTAAAAACCGCTTGACCCTTTCTTAATTAGATTGGCCTCAAAATTTACTTTCTCCGGATGCTAACTATAACTTGGTTATTTTCACTGGCGGGAGAGGTAGGAAAGACATTTGAGAAAAATCTCAAACGGGCTAGGGAGGAAACCACCTCCATTCTCAACAAAACAAAAAAATCCACCTCCGCCTCAACTCCTGGCGCCTCAGCCGGGAACCAACAGATGCGGATAGGGGGGCGAAACGAGAGGGTAGGCGGCAGTCTGGGCCTCGACCTCGTCAACCCCCTATCAGCAATCGGGGGGTTCACCACGCCTGCAAGCGGCTACCGCTTGGCCGGCTCTGAAGGTAAGAACCCTTTTGAATCCCCGCCAGAGCTGGGGTGGCCTTTGCGAGTGAAATCCCACTCCCAACAGATGTCATCCTCACACGGTTGGCAACAGATAGGTGTTTCCTTAATTTTGCACTCATCAGCTATTGATTATGGTGCAGATCAATCTCCCCGCTGGCCAGACGTCCATAAGCATGTCAAGGCCATGCTTGACGCCATCCGCAAGAGGGACAAAGAAAACATCCCTGGGATAGAGACGTTCAATCTGGAACGCATTCTATCCCTTCTGGCTGAGGTTAGAGACTTAACAATTTTATTTTTTCCAAGTGCTTTACCCCACCTGCAATACTAATGCCGCTTGCTTTTTTGCAGGCTATGCTGCGGGTAGACGGGCTCAAGCGTCCTTATTCCCGCAAACGGGAAGAGGTAAAAAGGGCCAAGAAGTCCGCCACAGACGCTGATAATGTTGCTTTACAATCCACTATCGTAAATGATCTTGAAACTAAAGCAATCATAATGACACAGGCGTCAAAAATCCAGCAGCTAAAGGTGGATCTGAAAACGGCCAACCAGCGGGTGAGCGACGCTGAGACGGCTTAGAAGAAGGCGGAGGAGGCCCAGAAAAAGGCGGATGAGAGCTTCAAAAAGGCTAACGAGGCGCTCAAGAAGGCCCAGGCGGACCTTGGCACACTCCAAGGTGTTTCTGAAGAAAACACCAACCTGAAAACCAAGGTTGAGAGGCTAGAAAAGGAGGTTGCTCAAGCTCAGACAAACTTTGCAGCAACTCTGGAGGCAGAGCAAAACCGCCTGGTTGCTGAAAGTGATGCTGACAACGACACCCGCATGAAGATCGTCTGGGCTACCTTGTACCCAGACACGGATTATAGCATCTGGGCACTGGCTTACAGTTACGCCGAGTACGTGGTGTACTTGAGAGAACAAGGTCAGCCAGAGACTGAGTCCTTCGACGCCTGGGTTAATGCCAATAATGAGCCCCCTGCGCCTGAGCTACCTGGTCTAGGTGTAGCACAAGAGATTCACTCAGATGATGAGGAAGAGGACCAGGAGGAGCCGTCTGCAGGCCAGAAGTGATTTTTTAGCGGCAGTATGCCAACTCTTTTTATTGTTTTTTTTCTTTATTCTGCGGCAGTATGCCAAGACTTGCTTTCCCGGCCTGTGTGCCGAATATATTTGTATTTACCGGCTGAGGAGCCGGGTTAATTAACAATTTCTCTTTTCTTCCGGACGGGGTCCGGTTAACATTTGATCCACTACAACCGTTTGGTTGGGTGGGCTTTTAATGAATGCACCGACTGAGTCGGTTTTGATCATTTTGCGTTTGCATTTGAATTTCAATTTTTGCATTTTTGCCTAACTTATCAAAAGCATGCGGAGATTTTTTGCTTAACTTATCAAAAGCCTGGTTGTCCTTGTCCCTGGACGGCTGTGTGGTTGGTTTCAAATGGAGTTGGTTGATTGACTTGGGAACGTCTGATGCTATAAAGAGCATGATACGTTTGTAAGTCAATCAATCACAGTAGTGATTGCCCCAAACCAAGTGCACAGCCGTACACCAACAGGCGTTCCAGTCACTAACCAGACGGTGTTTGTCCGTCTTGGTAGAGATTGCATAGCCATTGCACAACTCTTTTGCCCCAATTGGGATAGAAAGTGCAACTTTGGAATAAATAACCTAGGTGAGAACATCAGTCGGTGACCGACTGATGCCCCAGGGCTTCCGGTATTCGGTAACTTGATCGTTCTTCACAGATCATTCTGTTCAGACGGCTATGAGTTGACCAATTCGGTCATTCAATTTTTGTCGTCTGCATAGGTACGTAGAACCAACAAGTAGTCTGTTCTCTGCGACGATTGCACCCGGAGAGATGTCGCCGGACGCCTTTGTCCATGTTGTGACAGGCGATTTTATAAAATGAGCAACCATCCGGCCATTTTAGCCTTTGGTCTTGTTTGAGACCGGTTGTATAGCCACTAAGCGTTTTTGTGCTCAGTTTTTAATCGGAGCATTAGCCGAACGTTATTGAATTACACTAAGTATCGAACTTAGTTAGTTAAACAGAAAGTCCGTCTAGATCATTACCCAGGCGAACAGGCAATTATTAAGTCTGACCAAGTATCAAACTTAGTAAAATAAATAAAGAATCCATCTGAGTACTACCCAGGCGGTTAAGCAGTTATAACCTTTACTAAGTGTCAAACTTAGTTAGTTAAATAAAGAATCCGTCTGAATATTACCTAGGCGGAAAAACAAAACAATTTTGCAAACAAAGTCTGAATTCTCATTAATTGACTCACTGTTTACAAAAAACTGACATTCTCAAAAGTAGTACTTTTTCAAATTGTCTACATTCCAAGTTCTAGCAGGCGCCTGCCGTTTGGAGTTTCCAGGCGATAAGTGTCGTCTCTTACTTCTTCATAGATCCGGTAGGGGCCTTCCCAATTTGGGGTTAGCTTTCCCAGCTCATTGGCCCTACCGGTTGCCTCCATTTTTCATAACACTAAGTCGTAAACTTTCAAGGGATGCTTGTGTACTTTCTTGTTGTAGGCTCTGGTCATTCTCAGACGGTATATCTCATGACGCAAGGCGGCATTGCCCCTGCGTTCTAGGAGTGAATCCAATGCCAGGCGCATTGCTTCCCAGTTTGCCTCCTCATCATATAGCATGACTCGAAGAGTCGGCTTGTAATGTTCGATGGGAAAGACGGCTTCAGCACCGTAAACCATGAGAAATGGGGTTTCACCGGTTGCCCCCTTTGCTGTTGTCCGGATGGCCCATAGGACATGGATTAACTCTTCTGCCCACAAGCCACCGGCTCTTGCTATTTTCTTCTTAATGCCGTCTGAGATGAGTTTGTTGAAGGCTTCAACTTGGCCGTTTGCTTGGGGCCGGCCGACGGATGCAAAACAGCTTGAGATAGGTACCCCATACCGGGTGATAATGTTCTTCTAGATGAAGGAAATTATGTCTGAGGTCTTGATGTTCTTAACCGCCTCAGCCTCCACCCACTTGGTGAAATAATCCATAGCCACCAAGATGTAGTGCATCCCGCCTGGAGCAGGCGTGTAAGGGCCTAAAATTTCCATGCCCCATTTTGCAAACGGGATTGGGCTGTGGATGGCCGTCAGATCAGTAGCCGGGCGGTGAATAAGTTTGCCAAATTTTTGGCACTTGTCACATTTCTTCACCAACTCCTTGGCGTCTGCCTCAAGAGTGGGCCAAAAATAATGTCGTCTGGCTCTGACGGCTAGGGACCTGCCGCCTATGTGGGAGGCGCAGAATCCCGAGTGCAAGTCTTCAAGAACTTCTTTCCCCTTCTCTGGGGTGACACACTTCAACAGGGGCTTTAGAAACCCCGCCTTGAAGAGTTCTCCGTTTCTCAACTCGAAGTTTGCAGCTCGCTTCTTCAGGACAGCTGCCTCCTGTGGCGAATCAGGAAGTGTACCGTCTGAAAGATAAGCCCGGATGTCATCCATCTAGGTAGAGATTCGGTCAAGAATTCCAATGGGATCTTCATAGATGCTTCTTTTTTCAAGAACTTCCCAAAAGACTGACCAAGGCGTATCATGGCAGGCGGAAGATGCTAGTTTTGACAATGCATCCGCCTGGTTGTTTTCCGACCTAGGCACTTGATTCAAATTCCTCAAGTGCCCCAGCCTCTTCTTTGACTTCCTGGAGATATTTGATCATAGCCGAATGAGTGGCCTCATATTTTCCCTCATACTGGCTAACGACCAACTGTGAGTCAGAGTAGGCGTCAATTTTCATGGCCCCTGCCGCCTTACACATACGGATACCGGCTAGCAGGGCTTCATATTCCGCCTCATTATTAGAGGCCTGGAACTTGAAGCGTAGTGCATACTCAAATCTGTCCCCTTCAGGAGACTCGTAGATTACACCTGCACCACAGCCGTTCTTTGTAGAGCCCCCGTCAACGTACACTTTCCAAACCTGATCGAGATTATCCGGAGCCACCGGACGAGTCATTTCAACAATGAAGTTGGCAAACGCCTGACCTTTCACTGCCTTTCTTGGTTCGTAAGTGATTTCAAGACTTTGCATTTCAATAGCCCATTTCAACATTCTCCCGGATGACTCCAAGGTAGACATTGGCCGCTTGAGTGGCTGGTCGGTGTAAATCACCACCGGATGTGCCAAAAAGTAAGGCTTCAGTTTTTTGAATGTCATATACAAAGTAAGGCCAAATTTTTCAACCATGGGGTACCGGAGTTCAGCATTTTTGAGAACATGGCTAATGAAGTAAACCGGGAGCTGTACGTCGTCTCGCTCAGCAAGGAGAACGGCACTGAGAGCATGATCTGAGACGGCTAAATACATGTACAACGTCTCCCTAGGTAAAGGACTGACCAGCCAAGGTAGAGAATGCAAATGTTCTTTTAACTTCTGGAATGCCGTCTCAGCATCGTCCCCCCATTCAAACCTGGTCTTCTTCCTGATTGCTTGGAAGAAGTAAAGGCATTTGTCGCCTGACCGGCTAAGGAACCTCCCCAAGGCGGCCAGACAACCGGTTAGTCTCTGAACTTCCTTGACAGAACGGGGTGACTTCATGTCAATCACCGCCTGTATCTTTTCGGGGTTAGCCTCTATCCCCCTTTGATCAATTAGGAATCCGAGAAACTTCCCAGACTCAACACCAAAGACGCATTTCTTTAGGTTTAACATGACCTTATGCCGCCTGAGGGTGGTGAATGTTTCTCAGAGATCAGCAAGGTGATCCGTCTGTTGCTTGGATTTGACTATCATGTCATCAATGTACGCCTCCACATTCCTCCCAATTTGATTAATGAAGACCGTATTAATCATCCGTTGGAAAGTGGCAGGCGCATTTTTCAAGCCAAACGACATCACAGTATAACAAAATAACCCCAAATCAGTGACGAAGGTCGTCTTCTCTTGATCTTTCTTCCAGAGGGGTATCTGATGGAAGCCAGAGTAGGCATCCATAAATCTCATCAAGGCGTGACCGGCTGTAGAGTCGACCAGACTGTCGATCTTTGGAAGCGGGTAACTGTCCTTTGGGCACGCCTTGTTGAGGTCTGTGTAATCAACACACATGCGCCAGGTCCCATTCGGCTTCTTAACAAGGACCACATTGGCCACCCAGTCGGGAAAATTACAAGGTCGAATGAACCTGGCGTCTAGCAGCTTTTTGACTTCAGCAGCTGCCGCCTGACTTCTTTCCTCGTCGTGGTTTCTTTTCTTTTGCCGGATGGGCTTCTTTTTGGGGTCCACGGCGCGTTTGTGGACAGCGAGATCCGGGCTGACGCCTGGCATCTCTTCCACTTCAAAGGCAAAAATGTCTTTGAATTCCTTCAGCAGGAGGTGCAAGCTTGCACCCAAGGTAGCATGAGCAACCGTCCCAACCTTTACAGTGCGCTCTGGACGGCTATCATCCAGAACGAGATCAATGTTTTCACCAGCCAGTTGGGGACGGAGCTCGTCTGACCGTTCACCGGACAGTGATTGCTATTTTTTCTCTTTTTTCACCTCCACCAGCAGAGGTGCCTTTCTTTTCTTCCCAACTTCTAGTGGGACAGGGGTTGGGTCGGCATCCTTGACATTGTCAAGGTCTATTGGTTCCTGGCCGCCTGGGGCCACAGTATCTTTTACGGCTGAGAGATAGCACTCCCGGGCCGTCTTCTGATCCCCATTCAAGGAACCAAGAGAGCCGTCATCCCTCTCATACTTGATGAGCATGAGAGACGAGATGATTACCGCCTTGGCTTCGTTGAGAGTTGGCCGACCAAGGATAATGTTGTAGGCGGTCAACTCCTCAACGACCAAGAATCTGACGACAATATGTCGTCCCTGGCCTTTCTCTCCCAGCCGGATGGGTAAGTCAATTCTCCCGGCTGGGTAGACCATCCCGCCCCCAAAACTAACTAGGGGGTGGGTAACCGGATGCATGCTGCTGACATTGTATTTCAGCTTTTGCAGGCACCGGAGGCTGATGATGTCTGATGAGATGCCGGTGTCAATAAGGATTCTTCCAACCAACTGGTTGGCAACCTTACATTCAATGACGACCGGGTCATCATGCGGATGGCGGATGCTGCCCCTGTCCTTCTCAGTGATCAAGACGTCTGGGAAGGAGGTGCTTGCAGACGCCTGCTCATCATCATCTTTGTCCATCTTTCGAAGATGGCTCTTGGTGCCCCGGATGGTAGGACCACCACAGGAGAACCCGCCTGCTATTGTGTAGACCGGCTCCTTGTCGGTATCCAAGCTACTAGCAGGCTGGGGGTAGTCTTGGATGATTGAACCTTGTTCTTCTTCTTTGCCCCGGCTAGGGACTTAGAAATGTAAGACCTCAACATCCCCTTGTCAGCCAGACGGTCCAACGCCCGTTGTAGGCTGAAGCAGTCGTTGGTGTCATGGCCAACCTCCTCATGGTATTGGAAGAATTTGTTCTTGTTCCTTGATTGAATGGAACTTTTCATTGGATTCGGCTTCTCTAGGGACAGTCGGTCCTTAATTTCCATGAGGATGGAGTTGCAGTCCTTGTTAAACTCGTACTTGGGAACGTACGGTTTAAACTCTTTATTTTTCTTCTGGGACGGCTGGTCAGAGTCATTAACCGCCCAGATTTTTTTTCTTTTCTTGCTCTCTTCTTTATTTTTGGCCGGCTGAGCAGGCCGGCTGTCTTTCTGCTTGTCGGACTTCTTGGAGTCCGACTGGTTACCAGGCGAGCAGAGGTCGGTAGCTTGAATGTAGCTTTCCACCTCCCTCAGGGCCGCCTGTAAGGTGAAAGCCCCTTTTCTGACTAGGTCAAACTTAAAGGTCGACCCATCTCTCAAACCCTTAAAAAAGTCTGTAAAAGCTACCTTATCAGACAGTCCTTGAATCTGAATTCTGATCAGATTGAACCGCCTGACATATGAGCGCAGCCCTTCTCTCTCTCCCTGCTTAACAGTGCTCAAGTCAAGACTTGTTTTCTTAGTAGGGATGTTCATTGAGAAGTTGGAAGCAAACAGGAAGGCGAGCTTCCTGAAACTGTCAATGGACCCAGCAGGCAAGTTGCCAAACCATTGTTGGGCAATGCCCTTCAATGTAGCCGGGAAGCACCGACACCAAGTGGCATCATCCAACCCCTGTAAGTACATGAGGTTGGTGTATGCCATAAGGTGATCTTCCGGGTTGGTAGTACCATCATAGGTACCCACCAATACATTCTTAACCTTGGTCGGCTGTGCCGCATCGGTTATCTCCCGGGTGAACGCAGAAGGTTGTTCACCCAGGCGTAGCAGACGGAGCTGCCAGTCCAGTGGCTGGACATTTTGATATGCCGCCTGACCTCCGAAGAGAGTCGGCTGCATGAAGTGAGGGGGATACTGACCGTAAACCTGAGTAGGTACATACGGTACAGTTCCAATCATCTGAGGGCCAGAATGGACGGTATTACCGCCTGTCTGGCTCTCATGCAGGGAGAGAGCATTCCCTGCAGAAGTATTGCTGAAGCTATCAGGAAAGTTCGACGTTGAAGCCGACTCAGACAGTTGTTGATTTCTCTTCCGGTTGATTATTTCCCGGGCATTAAGAGATGATTTTTTACTTCCCACTAGCTGTTGAGTCCGGCGGGTATTATTAGTATTCCTCTTAGGAAGAAGAATCTTGACTAATCAATGGTCCCGGCTGTCTTCTCCTTTAGATGGGGAGTTGGTTGCCGATCTTTGACTGACTTCCCCTTTTCCAGAGGAGCCTTCTTGGCCGACTAACCTCTACTTAGGCCAGCCCGGCTCTGGGTGATCAGCTCTTTAATTTCACCCTTGAAACTTGTCATGAACCTCATGAGTTCGTCTCAGGTGACAGGTGCTGATCCTGCGGCCGTATAGGTTTACCCTTCCGGCTGCCCAGGGGGTTGACTTGTTCCCGCCTGGGTGGCACCCCGCTTCAGAGTATCTCTGGGTCGGATGCGCTTGATTATGAGAGAGCCATCATCGGCTGTAAAGGTTTCGACCTGAGGATCTTCATCCTCATGGTCTGTAAAGACTTCTGGGTCATCGCCCAGGCAGTTAGGGGGTGGTACAGACTCTTGAACCATCTTCGAGGTACTCTCCCCACAGACGGCGCCAAATGTTTTGGGTGCTTTTGTCCCTCGGGAGAGTTACAACACGAAAACTGATCCGGCGTGAGTTGTACCTGCAAAACAAACGGAGACACCAGTTGGATGGTGCTCCGCCTCCGACGAACAAGTTAGTAACTTGAAAGGAGAGAAAAAGGTGCGGAAATTTAGGTGGGTATCTGCTCGGATTCCAAGCTCAGATGTCTCTATCACAGGGACAGTGTGTAATAAATGATAAAACGTGCCCACCAAAAAGAGGGGAATCTCCCTATTTATAGGGTCTTCAGGATTTGTGCCCCTGATTAGGTCACTGATCCCTAATCATTGGTGGGCTGCGCCGCATTGCGGCTTTCTCGGGATTTGGGCCTGAAGGCCGCCTTTTCTCCCAGGTTTCTAGAGTGACACGTGTCAAGCAGGGATAGGTCCACCTTGGGCCATCCTGGGACTGACACGTGTCGTCCTCTGATTGGACCACGTGGCGGGGTAAAATTACCCTAAACAACACCTGTGTAAATAATAGGGTTAGTTCTATATAATCCCTTTGTTTTAAGAACTTGAACTTCTATTGAGTTTAGGTTTGAACATGTCAATTTGTCAACAAGAGTTGTCTAGCTAATACTTTCAATTTAAATAATGTGGTCTATCACCACCCTAGACAATGTGGCATTTATTAATGTTGTCTACAACTAAGATACTTTGTTTGTTTGTTTTAAGGAGATCACTGACTATGGTCATATTCTTCTTATTTATGTTTTTGTCAACAAGATGTTCTTTTATTTCAATATTTGGTTAAGCAAACCAAGGAAATATATATATATATATATATATATATATATATATGTATATATATATATATGTATATATATATATATGTATATATATATATATATATATATATATATGTATATATATATATATACATATATATATATATATATTATGCCTGTACAAAACTATCCGAGAATCCGAAAATCCGATAATCGGATCCGCAACCGATCCGAATTTTTGGATATCTCATCCGAGTTTTCATTTCGGATCGGATATCGGATGCGGATTTGGATATTAATTTTCAGAATTTTGGATATCCGATATCCGAAAGATATCCGAAATATAAAGCCTAAAATAATATAATTTTTAAATTGTTCATATAAAACTAACCCTGTATTATTAACTTATTGTAATATTCTTAATATATTTGATGATAATATTAATTGCAAAAGGACTACTATTTTTGTTAAAATATTTTGTACAACTTAGCGATAAAAAAGGTAAAATTAGTGAAATTTAGAAAGTAATCATAACAATTTTACTTAATATTGGATAATGGATATCCGAAGCATCCGATCCGAAAATTTTGGATATCCGAATATCGGATATCCGAATTTTTCAAATCGGATTTGGATATCAATTTTTGATATCCGAGTCTTCGGATATCCGATCCGTGAACAGGCCTAATATATATAGGCTATTATCTCAAAGGGTAGAGCAATGTACAATAATGTACATGATGTGGGTTCAAGTCCCACATAGCCTACAATAATGCTTGCGTGTTGCTATGATTATTGATGAGTTGTGTTTTGGTTATTGTAGTAGCTTGTTAGCATGAGTAGAAATATGGTAAATAAAAGGTAGCTATATTTAAATAAGGGTCAGTATATGTTTGATTTGGGTGATTATTTTAAGTAGGAGTTAGTATGTAAAAAAAGATGCCTATATTTAAAAAGGGGTCACTATATGTAAAAAAAGGTAATTATATGTGTATAGGGGGGTCAAAATATGATGTGTAAACAAAAGGTGACTATATATAAAAGTATAAATAGGGGTCACTATTGTGTAAAAATGGGTGATTATATTAGTCACTATATGTTAAACAGTAAATACAAAAAAGATAACTATATCTAAAAAGGGGTCACTATATGTAAGAAAAAGGTAACTATATGTGTTAGAGATATCGGAAAATATATGTGTGATATATTTTCCGTAGATATCATTTAAGAGAATAATATATTTAATTAGGATATTTATGTTAAAGATATTATTTTGAGAATATATCTTTAGGGTTTATGGTTAGGCGTATATCTTTTAGGAAGATTGTTTCCTATCTTATGAGCTTATGTTTTGTATAAATACTCAACCTATTGATGAATAATAATCAAGTCTTTCTATTCTATTTCTCTCTAATTTGACATTATATCAAGAGCAGGTTAGATATTGGGAGTGTTCACAACAATTTTCCCCCTGCTGATGGGTTAGAAAATTAAACCCACCGATGGGTTTAGCTATATATATATATATATATATATATATATATATATATATATATATATATATATATATATATATATATATATATATATATATATATTTCCGCAAGTACGAGAATGCAATTTACGCACTTGTTGGTGAATATGGTGATGTCTTGATGTAATTTTACATCAGCATGCGTGACTTTTGTCACTCTTTGAGAATAGGTTTTTTTTTTTTTTTTTTTTTTTTTTTTTTTTTTGAGAGAGTTGATTTGAGCATGATTTTGCTCTTTTGAAATTGAGTTTGGTTTTACTCTAAATAAACTAATAAGAGATTTGAGTGTGGTTTAATCTGAAAAACTAATATAAAAAATTTGAGTGTGGTTTACTCTAGAAAAACCAATATTCGCAACGTTCGTGTTACTGCCGTTACGATTGCAGGAGGGTGTTAGAGATATCGGAAAATATATGTGTGATACATTTTCCGTAGATATCATTTAAGAGAATAATATATTTAATTAGAATATTTATGTTAAAGATATTATTTTGAGAATATATCTTTAGGGTTTATGGTTAGGCGTGTATATCTTTTAGGAAGATTGTTTCCTATCTAATGAACTTAGGTTTTGTATAAATACTCAACCTATTGATGAATAATAGTCAAGCCATTCTATTCTATTTCTCTCTAATTTGACAATATGTATACAGGGTCGCAATATGTAGGGAAAAAATAACTATGAAAAAAGTAACTATTTGCTAAAATGGTCACTATGGTCATGTTTGGTAATTGGCTTTTTAATGGCTTTTTGGTTAGCTTTTGGCTTTTGGCTTTTTTAGATGGTCAAACAGCCAAAAAATGTGTTTGGTAATTGGCTTTTTAGTCAGCGAAAAAGTTGGCTTTTAAGCCAAAATGAAAAAGCTGCTTTGAGTGGCTTTTTTGTTGGCTTTTGGCTTGTTGGCCCACAAATTATCTAATAAACAGCCAACAACCAACAATTAATTTACCAAACACTTTTATAAACATCCAGCTTAAACAGCTAATTTCAAAAGCCATTATAAACAGCCAAACATTCCAACTGGTCAAACAAGCCAAGTGAACTACCCAACATCCAACCGCCAACAGCCATTTGCCAAACAAGGCCTATATGTTTATATGTTAGCCTATGTAGGATTCGAACCAACATCTTCTGTGCGAAAAAATACATAGTGATCGGCCATTTGAGCTAATAAGCTTGGATAGGTTTAAAAAAAAATTCAATTATATAATTCTCCAATCCTACATGACTTTGAAAAAACAATGCATGCTCATGTTCCCTGCTTATCATCAAACATACATAAAAGCATAGATATTTTACCATTTACTATTGGAGCACATGTAATATGTCACCTTTTCTTTTTTACATGGTTACACTTGAACCAGATATTTTTTTGACAAAGTGAACCGGATATTATAGAGCTAATGTGCTAATTTAATCATCATCAGAGCATAATAATCAGATTCATCACTCTAGCTTTAATGTCTACAATTATTTTAGTATACAAGGTCTATCCCCATCCGTATAATAGGCTAGAATAGATGTTCCCTGCTTGTCACCAAACATCAAAACATGGATTACATAAAAGTAAAAATATTTAACCATTTTCGAGCACATGTAATATGTAACCTTTTCATTTTCACATGGTTACTCCATGAAAGTCAATGTGATAAACTGATAATCATCAAATCAAATCTTCACTATACAGTAGCTTTAATGTCTACTTTTGTTTTTTTACTCCCTCCGCCCCCTTTTATAGTTTCTTATGGGCAATTTTCACGGGAATTAATAAACACAAATAAAAATAGTTAAACTACATTGAAAAAGTAAATTGACATTAGGTATGTAAAAAAGTAGAGAGAGAAAGTAATAAAAGTACATGAAAAAACAAAATTTACATGAGAAATTTAAATTTGCACAAGTATTGCAAGTTAAAGGGAATTTTGGTAAAAAAAAAATTAAAATTAATTGTTGTTGGAAAAAGCAAATGGGGTGAACATTTTGGGACTAAAATTTGCCCATAAAGGACTATCAAAAGGGGACGGAGGGAGTAATATTCAAGCAAGGCCTATCCCATGCCTAGGCATATGATATGGAGTAATGCATCCCTTAAACCCTCTTCCTACAAATGAGAGTTTTATCTTAGTTTTCCAAAAGGAAAGCAGGGAAGGAACCACAGCTACCTCTAACGACTCCAAGAAAATCAACCACACCTAAGTCATGAAATACTTAACAACGCCATAAATTAAGCATAATTCTACACAATAACACCAATAAATTTGCAGTGTTAATATCAAAACCAAACTAATCTATTCTCAAATTTGCAAACTCATAGTATAGTGACCTTATATGCACCAAGGAATCGCACGATAAGCACTAAAAGAAAATTCGGCCACTTATAACTTTGGGTGTTGTTATTCGTCGCTCCCATTTAACCGGGTAACACTCCCTTTTTGTTTTGAAATTCCAATTTTACCCCTAATATCTAAATACGGTTTTTTCCTTCCCGACCAACATTTCTCACTTTCTTACTTCTCTCTCTAACTCTCTTACTCTCTAACTCTCTAAAACACTCTAAAAAATTAAAAAAAAAATTCAAAATTTTTTCTTCATTTTTTAAAAAAACAACAATCATCAAAAACACAAAAAAAAATGGGTGATTCGAGGTGGATTAGGCTGAATTTCGAAGGGAGGAGCTTCGGCGGCGCTCGTGGCAGCGGCGGAGGCGGCGGCGACGAGGTAATTTTTTTTTTAATTACGGATCCAAGAACTTCCGCCCAAAAATTCCGGAAGTTCCATGGAGGATCCGCCTGGAATTTCCGGATCCTCCATGGAACTTCCGAAATTTTTGGGCGGAAGTTCCAATTTTTCTTTTTTTTTTTTTTTTTTGCCCGTTAATAATATGGTTTTGTTGATTTTTTTTTTTAACACAACACGAAGCAAATATATTACAGGCTTATAGCCTCAAAAAGTTGCTTACAACAAAAGCCTACCTCTGCACAGTCACTAAGGACAACAACCCTAAATAAAGGACCAGAATCAGAGGAAGGAAAAAGCAGAGTTGTGCTGAAACTAACACTAAAGCTAGGATCACTATTATCCAAAGGATGAATAGTGATATAGTCCTTAGAGTGCTGCATATAATACATAGGATAGACAAGATAAAGCTGAAAACTATAAACAAAATTACTTATCATACAACCTATATTAATACTAATAATAATATCAGAAGTAGACATCCACAGCAACGAAACCAATCTCCAAAAGTAGTTATCCAGATGAAGAAGAAACCCCCAAATCAGCATCATAGATATGCTTGGCAAAGGGAGGAACTAGGAAATGGTCCTTATGACCAATGTTCATCTCTAGTCCATAAGATGCAAGACTATGAGCCAAGACATTTTTCTCCCTAGGAACATGCCTAATGAGAATGTTTCCATTAGCTTGCAAAATACCAGCAACATCATTGATCACATCATATAACTCGTGATGGGGAACATGATCCACAGAATTGAAGAGCTTGACAAGGAATTCAGAATCAGTTTCCAGCTCGATTTTTTTAACCATGAATTCAAGAGCAATATTAAGGCCTTCTCTCATAGCAAACAATTCAGCAGCAAGAGGGGACACAGCATTATATTTGCTGGAAAAACCAAAAAACCAAGTACCATTGCTCCTTCTGATAACTCCACCACCTGCTGCCATTTCAGAATTCCTCCAAGCACCATCAGTGTTCAATTTAATAAAGCCCTCTCTAGGAGGGTTCCAATTAGAAGAACTGGATCCAGCAGCTTCAATTTTTCCTTTCCCCTGCAGAATATGAGAGTTTATTTGATAGTCCACATAGAATTTGTTATAGACATGCATAGATCTGAACATCTTTCTCTCGAAGACAGCAGCATTTTGATCCTTCCAAATGTGCCAAAGGCAAGTACCAAAAATTATCTTCCACTTATCAGAATGAGATAGATTAAAAGTAATCCAATCATCCCAATTCAGATTTTTAAATGAAGAAAAATTGAAGTTTTTGGGAGTGGGAAGTCTTTGAAAAATATAATTCCAAAGAATGGATGAGGAAAAGCAATCTCTAAAGAGATGTAAGTGAGTTTCATCAAAGAGAGAGCACCTACAACAGATAGGAGAGACTGTGGGGATATAAGATGAAATAGAAAATGCTACTGGAAGAATCGAATGAGCACAATGCCAAAGAAGCATATTATATTTATGTGGAGTTTTGATTTTCCAAACTTTCTTCCAAAAAGCACTATGAAATGGTTGTTGAGAGTGTGATAAGGTAGCAGAAGAACATTGAAGGTGGTAAGCTGATTTTATGCTAAAGTTTCCATCTTTAGAAGGGGTCCATCAAATGAAATCCTCAAAGTTGGAATCTATGGAGATAGGGATTAGCAAAATGAGCTTAAGGATATCAGAAGGAAGAAGATGTTTGATATCCTCAAGATACCAAGAATGATTCCTAATAATATGGTCTACTCCCCAATGAGCTTTTGAAGGAGGAACATCACCCTCTAAAAAATAGAAAATAGGTTTGGAAGCAACCCAATGATGATACCAAAGAGATGTAGAGGCTCCATTACCTATCCCCACAATCATACCTTTAGACAAAAGGTCTCTCCCTTTTAAAAGATCTCTCCAAATAGGTGAATGATGAGGTTGTGGAAGACAATCTAAGAGGGCAGAATGCTGAAGGTATTTATCATTAAAAATTTGCACCCAAAGTTTTGAGTGATCAGTAAGCATAGACCAGCCCAACTTTGCCATAAAGGCAATATTCCATTCTTTCAATTTTCTGATTCCCAAACCCCCAGCTGCCATTGGTTTAGTAACAACTGACCAACTAGTTCTAGGCATATATCCTGATCTATCCACCTTGTTCCACAGAAATTTTCTACAACCTTTTTCCAAAGATTGAAGAACTGAGCAAGGAAGCAAATTAGTTTGCATTGAAAAAACTGGATAGGCATTTAAAACTGATTTGATCAGAGTTTTTCTTCCAGCAATATTGATAAGCTTAGCTTGCCAACCTTTTATTCTGTCAAAGGATTTTTGAAGAAGGCCATGATAATGAGAGATCTTAAGTTTGTTAGGGCTTATTTCAACTCCTAAATATTTGCCAAAGGAAGAGGAGATTTTGAAAGGATACAAGGTAGCTATTCCTTGTCTAACAGGAAAGGACATGGATTGAGGAAAAATTATGGAAGATTTTGCCATGTTAACTTGTAAACCAGACAGTTTCCCAAAATCAGAAATAACACCCATGATATTGTTTAAGTTCAAAGGGGAGGCTTGACCAAATAAAAACACATCATCTGCATAAAAGAGGTGAGAAAGGGAAATGTGTTTAGACACTTTGAGAGGCTTCCAACTCTTTTCAAAAACAACTCTTTCAATCATCAAGGACAGTCTTTCTAGACAAAGTACAAATATGTACGAGGAAATTGGATCACCTTGTCTAATACCCCTAGAAGGAGAAAATTCATCAGTTATTTGACCATTCCAAAGGACTGAAATTTTAGGAGTAGAAATGCAAGACATAATGAGATCAACCAAGGAACTTGGAAAACCAAAACCTCTAAGAGTGGAGTCAATGAAACTCCATTCTAGACTATCATATGCTTTGGCTAAATCAAGCTTTAAGGCCATAATATTTTTTCCTTTTTTTGCCTTTTTAAACATATGAGAAATTTCTTTAATCACAATAATATTATCTTCTATGCCTCTGCCAGGGATGAAGCTGGATTGAAAGGGATTAATAAGAGAGGGAAGGAGAGGACGGATTCTAGCTGAAATGACCTTTGTGAGTAACTTGTAGATCGAATTGCAAAGGCCAATTGGCCTAAACTCAGTGATATATTCTGGCTGGCTTTTCTTTGGAATAAGGGAAATGTAGGAGGAGTTAACCTTATCTGGAAGGGATTTGGAGGTAAAACAATCAACACAGAATTTATGAAGTATATCACCTAATTCATCCCAATAAAATTGGAAAAATCTCGGTTGGATACCATCAGGACCCGGGCAATTCATAGGTGGCATGCTAAAAAGGCATTTTTTAACTTCTTCTAAGGTAGGAATTGCTGACAAATGGGAAGCATCAACAGCATTTAGAAAGTTATTTGGCAAAAAGATAGGCTGGAAAAAGGAGATTGGGAGGGTAGAAGAGAATAAACCACGAAAATGAGAAGTAGCCATATCCATTAACAAAGATTGAGATAAAACCCAATTATCATTATTATCCTTTAAACACATGATTTTTCCTCGAGATTTTTTAATAGAAGAAATAACATGGAAGTATTTTGTGTTTAAATCGCCAAATTTCCTCCAATTAATACCCGCTTTTTGTGCCCAAATAATTCTTTCCTTTTTGAAAATTTCATTAAGATCTTTTAAAAGGTTTTTTTCCAAATCTACCAAAAAGGAAGAATAATGATGAGCAAGAGAGATTTGAATGCCGCCAATTCTTGCAATTAAATTCTTTTTTTGTTTTTGTAAATTGCCAAAAATATTAGAATTCCAATTTTTAATATTACTTAAAAACTTTTGTTGACCAAACAAGAATTTGTCATTCGGTTTTTCCCAATTAGAGATAAAAAATTCTTTAAAACTAGGGTGTTCTAACCACACCTCCTTACATCTAAATGGGAAATTACCATCAACAAACGAGTCATTTAAGCAAACTAAAATTGGAGAATGATCTGAATGTAATCTAGGAAGATGAATTACATTAGTGTTGGGGAAGGACTCCAACCATTTAGCATTACCAAGAGCACGATCAAGCCTTTCACGAATATGATCAATGCTATCCCGAGCATTATTCCAAGTATAAGGATTGCCATTGAAACCAAGATCCATCAGCCCTGCCTTATCCATGAAATTATTGAAGTCACGACATTGAGACTGACGAAAGGTTCGACCGGCCGATTTTTCAGCTTGAGAAGTCACCTCATTTAAGTCGCCTAACATTAACCAAGGAGTGGACGAAGGAGGAACATCCGCCGCCATTTCCTGCCAATATTTATGCCTCTCCGAGGGGATGATAGGAGCATGCATGCCGGTTATAAGAGCCTCCGGAGCACCATTTTTAAAGTGAAATAAAGCATGAAAACGGTGAGGGTCATATGAATACGAAGGGAGATCCACAGTAATTTTCCAAAAGAGCCAAATTCCCCCTCTCCTAGAAGTTGGTTGAATAGCTCTAAAATCGTGAAACCCTAGCTGAAGCATTACTTGTCGAGCACGAATATCGTCACTCTTTGTTTCCAAAGAGATGAAAATAGTGGGTTTGTGATTCGAAACAATTTGAGCAGCAGCCGGAAGAAAATCATTCTTGTTAGCCCCCCGAACATTCCAAAGAATTACTTTCATTTTCAAATTTAGAAGGTTCCGCTGTAAAACAACCGAGGGAACATCAGTTGGTTTCGGATTGAAGGGGAGATAAAACTCGTCCTAATCCCTCCATGCATCCGCTAAATCCACTTGAATCACATCCTCCATTCGAATCGGAGTTGTTACACTCTGAATTTCCCGAATCCCTCTCTGAGTGTCCCAATAGGTGGCATTCACTTGAATTCCCACTACCTCGTCCTGGGTGATGTAAAGGACCATTGGACGTCGAGGATTTGAAATTTCTTGGCCGTGACTTGCGAATACCAAGGGAATTATTGGAAAGCCTCGAGGGATTGCCAAGGGAATGTGAGGTTCCCGCTGAATTTTTCTCGGAATTACCAGAGCTTCTTCTCTCCTTTTGAGAGAGTCCAACAACAGAAGAGCTCCATGGAGCTCCGTTTCCGAAGATGGCAGATTCTTGTTGATTTGAAACTCCGGAGTCTCCGGGAAGAGATTGAGAATTGTCGAGGGGGTTGGAGATGGAATGTATGTTCTGAAATTCGACCTGCATATCATCATATTGTGACAAGGGGAGAGAAGCTGATTTATCTCCGAAACTTTGATGGGTTGGGGTCTGATTATCGGGGTTTGAGATGAGGATGTTTTTTCCAGTGATTTTTTGTCCGTCTGAAGGCTCAGACGAGGTATTTTCTGGTTTGGATTCATTATAAACAGGGGAGAGATCAGAAATTTCAAGCTGAGTAGAAATATCAGTAAGCGAAGAGCTAGGGTTTGTAGTAGTTGGAGTGATGGAAGATAAAAGGTTAAAAGAAGGAGAAATATTAATAGGTCTTGGAAGAGACAAAGCAGGAGAATTAACAGCCAGGTGTTGAAAATTGTCTTTCGCATGGATATCAGACAAAGATTCAGAATTTATATCTTTGCTTGTGAAACCTTCTAAAATATTTTCTTTGAGTGATATGTGCTTTAATTTGTTGTCACAAGGAATGTTGTTCTAAGAAATATTAGAAGTAATACTCTCACTAGACTTCTTTTGTTTCCAAGACTGAGAAAGAGTGAGTTTTCTTGTAGATGAGGAAGCAATTTTTTTATTAATTGTAGAACTAAAAAATTTCTCACTTTTTCCAACACCACTGCTAGGAGCATTGACATTCTTTGGAACCTCCTTTTTTGAATTCTCCTTGACAATAATAGGTGGCTTTTTTTTGTTGGACCTCCTATTAGTAACAAGGGTCCAAGGTCCATAATCCGAATAGCCCAACTCTGATTCAGGCAGAATATTTGCAGTAGCTACCAAATTTTCTGAGATGTGGGCTTGAGAGGATGGGCCCATAGATGAAGTAGACTCAGAATTAGGCAAAGCTAATTTAGAGCTACTAGGATTCACTTTTTCATAGCTTGAACATGTGTTAGATGTAGACGTAGTACACTCCTCCTTAGAATGTCCTATTCTGCCACAACTAAAACAAAGAGAAGTAATTTTTTTTTTTTTGGTTTTGTTGATTTTAATTGTTGATAATATGGTTTTGTGTTATTATTATTGTTATTATGGTTATTGTTATTGTTGTTAATTTGTATTTGTTGTTGTTGTTGTTGTTGTTGTTGTTATGGTTATTGTTGTTGTTAATTTGTATTTGTTGTTGTTGTTGTTGTTGTTGTTATTATTATGGTTATTGTTGTTGTTAATTTGTATTAGTTGTTGTTGTTGTTGTTGTTGTTGCTGTTATTGTTATTATTTTTATTATGGTTATTGTTGTTGTTGTTAAGTTTATTTGTTGTTATTGTTGTTGTTATTGTTATTATTATTATTATTATTATTATTATTATTATTATTATTATTATTATTATTATTACTAAAATCGGATTATTTTCTTATTTTATGTAGATCGGGGGTTCTGGTGCTCGACATGCAATATCACGACGTCTGAATGCGTCTGTTAGGAGACAGACATCTCGATCTTCACCGCTTCAGCCCGAGCAGCAGCAATACGGGTCTACTAGTGGTTGGTCGGGAGACCAACAGTCTGGTAGTAGTCGGCCCTTGTACTCTGCAAGTGGAGCACCCATATCTGACGAGGAAGACGAATGTTCGGCTAGTCATGCTGGTGATCGGGATGAAGAACAGGACCCTCAGGATTTCCATATGGTATATAGGGGTCAGTTTGGGAGATTTGTTGGTAGTGGATCGAGTCAGCCTACTTCCAGCTCTGCAGAGGCATGGTTAGTGCAGGAACCGATGTCGGGTGGGCCTGAGGATGGGTCAGTTATCCTTAGTTTTGGCGGTCATGTGGCACGGTATATCTGGATGGAGCAGGAGCGTAGTGTTTTGCGCTGTTTGAGTAGGACAAAGTTATGTTCTGACTTGTTCACTTGGCGAGGTCGTCAATCTGTGGAGGACCTCACGGCGATTGATGCTAGTTGGTTGTCTCACTTGCCCGGCCTGATGTTTAAGAGACTTGATTGGCCGTTGATTTCTACTTTTGTTGAGAGGTGGCAGCCAGATACGAACACCTTTCACATGCCATTTGGGGAGATTACGATCTTGCTGCACGACGTGTACAACATACTTGGGTTACGGGTCGCAGGCAATATGGTGACCACTACTCCTAGCACGGACGTGTTACGGGACTGGCGTGCTCGATCACCATGGATATGACTCCAGATGATCTGTCTGAGATTTGCGGCACAAAGACCATTTGGCAAGGTAGTGGGGTGTTGACTGATAAGATTTTTGAGTCGACATTGGCAGTTGACCAGGAGTTTAGTGATCAGCTTGATGGATACTTGTGGTTAGTGCTTGGAGGTACACTGTTTGTAGACAAGAGTGGTAACCGTACGCATCCTTCCTTCCTCCACGAGCTATGTTACGTGGATGTCCCTATTAACGAGTATGCTTGGGGAACAGCTGCACTGGCCTACTTGTATCGGCAACTGGGCACGACATCACGGAAAGGTGCTGATTTGATTGCTGGTTGTGTCACGCTTCTGCAAGCATGGATTTACGAGTACTTTCCGTGCTTTCGGCCACAGCAGGGTACCTTGACCCGGGACCTTCAAATGCCTCGTGCGTCTGCTTGGGATGCTGGAGCGGGATGTCCTAGCAAGAACCTGGAGCGCATGTTAGCTTTTCGTACTAGAATTGATGCGCTTACTGACCGTGAGGTGAACTGGCTACCGTACGAAGCTGATCCTGCATTACGAGTGCCCCCCACTTTATTCATTGGCTGCATCCAGTACCGTAACATCATTGAGTCATACATGCCTGATAGAGTGGTGCGCCAGCTTGGTTTTGTGCAAGGTATTTCCCGCGAGATCATCAGGCCAGAGAAGGCCAAGAGGCCGACTAACTTGAAGATGTATCGGGTAGACTTCCCGACTGAGATGACAGATGTGATGTGGAAGCGGTTTGTCCCTGGGGTATCTCAGAGTGTAGTTTTAGGTGCCCTCACCAGGCTTAGTGCTACAGCTCCTTCGGTTGCGCCTGGTTACATGCAGTGGCTGTACAGGTTTTCTCACCCGCGGGTATCTCCAGGTGCAGGAGTTACAAGCAACCTGCCTGAGCGGACTAACACTGATTACGTAAGTATTTATGCTTATTATTATATTAACAATGACTTATATGAATTTTTGTGTTTATAATATATTACTGTTTGATTTGCAGTGGATGGGTCGGTCTATGGAGATTCACCCAAAGAGCACTGGCTGAGTATCCTGAAATGTCGAGTGAGACTCGAACAATGACTGAGCAGCTTGTATTTGATTGGAATTAAAAAATGGAACTTTAGATTATTTTGATTAGATGTTCTGTTAGTGGTTTTAATTATGTTATGAACTTATTTTTATTTTTTGTTTTTAAATGTAATGTATAAACTGGACACTTAATTTTTTTTATATTTGATGTTTTGTTGCATATCATGTTAGATTAATAGCAAATACATTTAAAATTAATTTCATAATTCTAATTTTCTTACAAATGTTCAAAGTTAGTGAATGTACATTACAAACTACCTAACTAATGCATCCCACATGTCCCTTCTCAATTGATATGCTTGATCCCATCCATTGACACTATCCTCGTGGTGTTCCGTCCACCAACCGGCGATCGGCGGGAGTGGTGAATCAGGTACAAGGTCAAGACAGATGAAATGTGATCCACCAACTGTAGCAATCATAAACTCTCGAGTCGGTGACCGAACCCCGTTGCGTTCCCTCAGCGGTAACATTGTGATGCATGGGTAGTAGCAAGTTGGTACTAGGCCTACTCCGAGACAAATCACCCTTGCGTTGAACCACGTAGCAATAGGAAATAAATCTTGAATTGTAACCATCCAATGCCGCTCCCCGACAGCCCCACCATCCCATCGAATACGCTCTACGTTCATCCAAAGTCGCCTAAGCCCGTAAATCCGTTCGTACAAATCAGGATGACCAGCGATCTCGTTCGGTATTGTTTCCCGAGCGTCAAACCACTGATTTTGATCGCCAAAGAAGAAGTCAGCGACATAACGAAAGCCACAGTTCCCATCACCAATGACATCCTTCCAAGACGAAATGTACGGCAACATTGGGGCTGGAAGCAAGTTCAAATACCTGCATTGACTAATGTCGCTTGGATCTATAACACAAAATTAAAAGATAAATTATTAGTAAATCTACAAGTATTAAGTTTACATATTTTAATATTAAATATAGAATTTTAGTATTACCTGGTTCTGGGTCACCACCACGTTGAGTGTGTTGACGGTTCACATGCTCGAAATAGCTACGATCACGCCTGGTGTTATTTCTCTTCGGTCGACCACGAGTGTTAAGGTTGATATGTGGTTCTTCAAGGTGTGAATGATCTGGATGTAGCTCCTCTTCAATGATTCACGTTACATTTCGACGTACGGCCGGGTCACTTTCCATGACTTCATCGATTAGGGACCGAAAATGTGCAGCCTCCTCGGTCGAATCATTTACCACTTTAGGAATTTTAACACCATCACCAATAATTAACCAGTATCTTCCAGAAAGAATGAATTTGGCTGCTATACAATCCTGTCTGTGCAACTATCGAATCGTGTATCTGGCAAGCACATGGAAGACCATGGGTCACACGCATAGCACATCCACACCGTTCATGGACCTGGTAACTCAAATCCCGCATCCTTTTCGTCTCCTTATCCAGAACTTTCAAGCAATGTTGAGACACTTTGCCATTTATACGTGACAGTGGCAACTGTCTGTACATCTGACCAATTTTAGACCTTGATGCCTCCAAGTCATTACGAATTTGTATGATGCGATTACCGATATGACAATGGACTCGGGCCCATACAATATCCAAAGCACCTGCCAATGATTCTAATTAGTAAATTCTAATACAGTTACAATTAATACAATTAAAATTACGTAACAACGAGAACAACTAATAAAATAATACAACTAACCTGTGGATGATTCAAACCAAGTTTTCACTGCTGAATGTTGGCTCTCAACTCTGCAATTGGTGGTGTTACCAAAGTTAAGAACCTGGTTCGTCCAAAATTTCACAAATTTCTCCTTATGACAAAGCCATGTTCTCTGAACATACTGAATCACTTCCGGATATTTTCCCCACCTCAATTGCATGGCAGCTAGAGCACGATCATACTCCGCCTGTGTTGTTGCATTCACGATTTTGAACCATCTCCCAGCTCTAAAACTGACACCAACCGTCTTGTTTCCAAACATCTTCGTCACCTTAGCCTCCACATCTCTGTTGATGTGCCATAGACAGAGTAAATGTGACGTCCCTGGAAAGACTTCTCTCAAAGCCACACATAGCCCAAGATCATGGTCTGAAATAAATACAGATGGGTCTTTATCAAACCCAATCAACTCCCTTAATCTCTGCAACACCCACCGATAGCTAGCCGTGCACTCGTCGCGCATGAAAACATATCCAACTAGAAAATTCTGGTTTGTCGGTGTCACGCCTACTATCTCAAAAAAGGCATGTTATATCGATTGGTCTTGTAAGTAGAATCCATACCTATGACATGTGGGTATGTGCGGAGTATGTTGACCAAGATCGGGTGCACCATAAATGCATGTTGCAAAACGTTGTGATCATCGTTCGTGACCCAGTAAATGTATTTACTCTCTCTCGCCAGATGAAGAAATTGTTGAACAACTCCTCTTCCTTCGGACATCTCCATCCTGAAGTCATTTCGGCAATTGTAAATGTGTCGGATGTTTGGATGATCATCAGGAAATTGCTCGGAAATAGTGGACATGATGTTACAGGGAGCAACCTTGGACTTTGTCATGTCCCGCACAACCTGTTCTGCACCCGGACTCAATCTGCTCACTTTACGGTGACCCTCTGGGCACACAATCATTGGGTGGTTATGTGTCCCGGTGTGATCATTTTTCGCAACGATCTTCCAACTTTCGGTGCTGACATCATAATATATCTTGATGTAGAATGGACAACCATTAGCTTTGGTTTTGGTGTCCTTCCGTATCGCGTTCTCGAAATCTCTCGGCTTGCTCCTTCGTGACCGATCACATCTCAAATACCGATACGACCGACCATCTCTGGTTTTGTTATAAGACGATTTCACCAATATAAATCCCAGTTTTATGGAAACACCATTAGCCCATGTAATTGCATCGTCAAATGTAGGAAAAAACGTATCGGTGACAAAATTCCCACTATAATTCACACCGTCACCGCCTTCCTCAGATTCCATATCCTATACAAATTAAACAAAACATGGTTTATGTCAAAATAATAATAATAATAATAAAAACAATAATAATAATAATAAAACAATACTAATAATAATAATAACAATACTAATAATAATAACAACAAATACAAAACAATAACAATATTAATGATAATAAAAAATTAAACCAACAACTACAAAACAATTTATAAGACCACAACATTAATTAATAAATAATAATAATAATAATAATAATAACAACAACAAAAAAATTACATTAATTATCAAATACTAAATCACAACAATAATCACAACAACAACAAAATTACATTAATTATCAAATACTAAATCACAACAATAATCACAAGACCACGAAAAAAAAAACATAAAAAAAAAACTTAATTAACATTAAAAAAATTAAATAAACGTAATTAACATTTTTAAAAAAATTAAATATGAACAGGGGATCCGCCTGAAAATTCCGGATGTTCCATGGTACATCCGGAAATTTTAGGCGGATGTACCAAGGGACATCCGGAAATTTTAGGCGGATGTCCTAATTGCCGAAAATAAAAAAATAAAAAAAAAACTTACAGAATGATCCGACGCATTCTCCGGCGTACGTATGTTCCACTCGCCGTCCATGACCCAAGACCCGTCGGAAAATTTCACGATTTTTTAAAATATAAAATTTAGGTGGTCGAGGGGACCGATTTGGTTGCAAGGTCGTGGGGACCGATTTTGGGAGGCTCGGGACAACAATGTCGTGAAGTGAGGGGACCGTTTCATGTATTGTGTCCAAATGGGGAACAATGTCCTTTTTATAACACAAATTGCATAAAGGGCATAGTGGTCCATTCAAGTCAAAAAGGGAGCGTTACCTGGTAAAATGGGAGCGACAAATAGCAGTTGAAATAACTTTAGATTAGCAACTAGCAAATAAATTCACATCACTTCATGGAATCATATTGTATCCCACTAAATCAATTAATAATATATTAGATGAATTCAAATAAAATTATATCACCAAATTACTCAAATCATACTTATATTTATCGCATAAATTCGAGGTCTATCAACAAGCAATTAGTAGATACATAATATAATTCTACCTATAGAAATTGATTTTAGGTTATCTTCCTCCTGTTTGATTTCTTTAATTACATGTTCTCAGAAAATAATTTAGATTTTACTTTTAATTAGAACAAATTGAAATCAAACTGATATTTTAGGGTTTTGATTTGTACTACCTTCAGTAATATCGTCTTTGATTGATTTGAAATATCAATTGCTCTATTGAATTGATATCAATTTGTCGATGTTTGATCGACCATCTTCTTTGGATTTTCTTCGATCTGGGCTGGAGATTGAAGGTAGAGAGAGAAAGGGACAAAAAATTTCCAGCCTGGGGCATAGGAAGTGACGTTATGGTTTAGGCTGGGGTTGGCAGTTTTGGCACATGTGGGCTTTTGGTTCACATTAATAATTAATGTGGATCAGGTCCACACAAGAATTTTTAACATGACCTAGCCCAAAAGAAAAAAAAAAAAAAAAAAACACCGTAACCTAGCCAAAAAAAAAAAAAAAAAAAAAAAAAAAGGCTGAACGAAGGAATTGAAAGGGGAAAAACAAAACAGAGACGTAATACTCCGTAACATACTCTTCTCTCTCTTCTACAATCTCAAAGTCACGGATTTCGCCATTCGCTACACTGACACCGCGGATCCGCTGTCGCCTACCGCCGCACCGCCCCGCCCCGTCGGCCTCCGCACCTTCCAGCCACCTCCGTCCGCATAGCCGCACTCCATTCCTACAGCTTTCTTGTGTGCCCTTCGACTTAATTGATTTTTAAGTTTTTAATTTCGTATTAAACACTAATTGTTGAATTGTTGGCTTGATTTTGTTCTTAATTGAGTTTTTTATGTTATTTAATCTAGTCAATTAGTGTGTATGTTCTTTGAAATTGTTGATATGTTATTAAATTTATCAAATTAGGGAGTTAGGGTTTCTGATTTTTTTAGGAATTGATAATATTGAATTGCTGATTTTTTTTTTTTTGAAATTGATATTATGAATTGGCAATGGGCTAGTAAAATTGATGATTTCATATTTTATCTATGAAATTAAGGGGGTTAAGATTTAAGAACTTAGGGTTTCTGATTTTTGTTTTGGAATTGATTAGTTTAGATAATTGCTTTTCTGATTTTTTTGAAATTGATATAAGTAGTGGTCAATTGGATATAGTGATTAGTGATTTTGAATAATTGCCTTGAATCTGTATATGTTCAGTGCTAAGCTCACTATTAGTGTTTTAGCTATACTTAATTATCAAGTTAGTGTGTATAATTAACTTGGATTTTTGAAGCAATTGTGGTTTGCTTAATCTAATTGATAATGTAACTTAATTTTCAGAATGAAAAGAAAAAAAATGTGCGATATCACAAGTTTCTTTGGTCCGAAAAATCCCCCTCCACAAAATTCTCCTCCAAATGTTGAATGTTGAATGATTGTTTGGTTACTTATATAGAGAGAGACATGTTTTTGAATGTTGACATAAATGATATTCTAGATCAATATTAAAACATGAAAACTCGTAGAGAGTAATTGTAATTTCTTTTATTTGGTTGTAGTATGGATATTTATTACTTTTGGAATGTTATTTTTTTTAAAATAATAATTATTAGCTTTTATAATATTCTTGCATTAATTATTGATTAGTAGTCGGTGGTGACCCAGCACCCGAAAAATATCTGCCACCCTTTCCCTGATATTGATGGTAATTGTTTCTGGATGATAAATTATTGAAAGTTGTAGGAGCTAATTATTCAGATTTAAGTTAAATCAAGGAATTTACTTGAAGTATATGATGCTTTGTTTTATCTTTTTGAGCTGTATGGTTCATAGTCACTTCAATTGAATAAAAAAGTACACTTGCTTTGAATGAATCTTTGGTGTGAGTACATTATTAGATGAACAAATAATGTAGCTGTTTTATTTTCAATCTTCCTTTTCTTTCCGCGTTGAAGTCTGACTATATAGTTATTTGTGAATTCAAATACTTAATCTTTGAATTTTTTTGTTCACTTTCTTGTATTCTTTTGACCCCAATGTATTGATGATTAATAATTTATTCATTTCTTGATATGGATTTGGATCTCAAACAGTATGCTGACAAGTATTACAATGTTTCAATTGAGGAGATTCAGAAAATTAGAGTTCAGAATTATAGTAATGTGTGGTTTGATGCAACAATCAGATCTCTTCATGAGAGGAGGGAGTGGGAAAATTTTTTTGGCAGACGTGCTCTCCGCACACAACCCCTTGCTCATATATTGTCAGTAGCTTTCAAACCAAAAGATGAAAGTAGGAATAAGCCGCATGCTATGTATGGTTACATCTGTGTTGAGTATTTTGATTCGAAAAATAATGTGGTGTCTGAGTTGTATAAAAGAGAGAGGAGTGAAGCTGAGATTTTAGGAAGTGACGGGTTGTTGACATTAAAGGGTCCTGATTACTCATTTTGGCCAAATTATGCATGTATGCCATTGATAAAAAATAAAATAACTCTGAAGTTATTTGATGAGACCGGCAACATTATTGCAAGATCTTTCTTTTTGGATGAAACAAATACTGAAGATGATTATGAACAAGTTAAGTCTATGTCCATTGATTGCGAGCAAGGGTCTATTATTGTTAAGTACATTTGTATTCCATTTGGAGTTCATTGTAGAATAGAAATTAAAGTTTGTAGTAGTCAAGGTAAACAACATGATGGTTTGAATGTAAATGGAAGGATTGTTGCTCGTTATGCCAATACATATGGGAATTATTCTTCTGAAGATTGTGTTCTGTTTGAGAAGCATGACTTCCCTGTTGAGATCAACACTGCCAAACGGTTTCCACTTTCTAGATGTTGGGTGTCATTACCAGCTTATTCTTCTCTTGTTCTTCTCTTGTTGTGGTCCTTAATTTGTATGAATTTAAAACAATGTGATATATTGTTGATCAATCAGTGGAGTTGTCGGCTAAAGATGGGAGAATGACATCAAGTTCCATCTTGCTGGATGATTTAGCTATTCATGTTCATGTCGCATGGTTCTCGCATGATGTGGTTGGACAACGGATTGACTCTAAGATTGTATTCCCATCTAGCTTTGAACTCTCATGGTATGTTGCCTGTTTATCTATGCTTAAAAATTCTTATATGATCTATCTTGCTTATATGTCGATAATATCGTTATTTGCTTGGCAAATATGAAACTCAATAAAATCCATAGTGTATGTCGGTATGTTTACAATTGTCAAATGGTGCAACAATTTTACCCAATGAATGCCTACTTGTAATTGTGACTTTGTTTTGGGGCTGTGTTTTGCCTTAAATTTATCGGTGTAGGTTAGATTTTACTAGACACCTTTCCCTCTATCTAGTATTAATTTTTTTAGAATAAATGTGATTCTAAAGGCTTAGGCTGTAACATGGATTATTCTGTAATGGTGTATTGTTTTCATTTTTCTAATGCACTAAGTGCTTAGTCGATTCGGCAACTGAGCTTGAATTCGAATTAGATTAATATCGGATGTTAGTTAAGGTTGGTAGAATTCTATTGACAAGTTTATTATTAGATTTTCAATAGAGTTGTAGGGAATTAATTGGTCTTTTAGATATCTTATGGTAATAATATTTGCTTACACTTGCTAAGTTTGAATTTGGAATGCTATATTTTACATAATCTGACTACATATACTGTTGGAATGCTTTACTTTACTTTATTCTTTAACGGGGATGACTGTGAGATTTGATTTATGTTATTTAATGTGTATGAACAACAATGCTAAATGTTGGGTAATGTATTGATATCAAGTAGTATTTTTTTCTGGCTTTATATCAAGTATAAAAAAGATTCCGAGGTTAAATTTATTTGTGAGGTTCTCTAGTTATAATCAATATCCATGGACTATTATACATAACTTTTGGCTGTTAATTGATATTGGAAGGTAGATGAGCTAGTCTTGTTCATGAACTAGTGAAGTATCAAATGGGTCTTATGATTATGTTTAAATGCCAAAATATTAGACTATTTGATTGTGATTATTGAGCAAATTAAGGACTTCGAGCCATTTGGATATAAATATCATGTTCATGTGAATGTATATATTATTTAATATGTTGTTTGAATACAGAATGAATTTTTTTCCTTGGATTTTGCTTGAAAATTTTGGTCAGGAATCTTCGTGCTCATCAGAGTAAGCCATGGGCATCTCTGGTGGAAGAAGTTTTGGTTCAATTGAGGTTTTATCAAATGATGATGACAAGATTTGTTATATCTTTAACAGAGATAAAAAAAATGCCTTGATATTATCTGAAAATGAGAAATCATTACCTGTATCAGATGGTTCTAGAGTTTTTGATGATTGTAGTTTATTACAAATGAAGTTTAGCATAAAGGATACTGAAGACCGTTTAGCTATTCGAGGCTTAGTGGATTGGGCAGCTTCTGTACTTCACTTCTTTGTGGTATGAAAAGCAATTGTGTTCTCTTATTCCGGGTCAACAGGGAGGATTTGCAGCAATACACTATTCAATCTTCTCAGAAGCTGTTGGTGCAAACATTAAGGTGTTTCTAAATCCTAAAACAGGATGTGGTGATGTTTGTCCTAAGATTTGGGGTAGCCTTATTGCTCAATATAGTTGCTATGACTATACATCGCGCTTTAACAAAGACTACTACCGGATTGTGTTATTCGAGAAGATTCGGGATGATCTAATTCAAGTAAGTGATGATTCGAGAATACCACTTTCAAGATCCATGATTGTTGTTCCATCATATGCCTCTCTTATTGTCAACGTAGATATATTATTTGGCAAATCTGATGAAAACTTTTCATGTGCTACAAAAATTGAAATTGGTGAAGGTTTCAAGATTGTAGAGACAAATAGTTATCTTCTTCGTATTGAGGTCGATTGGTGTGAGATTAAATGATATTTATTGTATTATTTAGGAATTCTTTTGGTCATTAATCTTAGAGTAGAGATTTGGCTAGTGATGTTATGTTAAAGTATTACTTGGGAACTTTTTGGTCTTTGCCTTACTCTTCATAGAGTAAAGGTTTCCCAAGTGATATTATAGTATTGTTCAGTATTATCTAGGAACTCTTGTGGCGTTTGCCTTACTCTTAGCTATTATGTTCTTATATCTATACTATATAAAAAGAGAATTGATGGTTTGCTATTAAAGGGTAGTTGTACAGTACAAAGATATTGCACAATTCCATTTATCTCCTACTGAGTTTGCTGCTTCTTACTTTTTTTTTTTTTTTTTTTTTTTTGGCTTACGTTGGTGACTTTTTGTAGGTTAGAGTTTATCTACCAAACATGTCCTACTAATATAAAGTGATAAACTACATTTTTTTTGGAAGTATTCTCCTTTATATTACATGGATAGTTATTATATACTCCCTCTGTTTTTAAATACTTGCTCCATTTCTATTTTTTAAACTATTTATTTGTCCTACTTTGACTAATGTTTGTGATTTATAAATAAATAAAAATATAGTTTTGTGGGTGCTTGTTGAAATTGTCTCAATGAATAGATTATTAATTTTTAATTGTTAGAATTTATACTTATTGATAATTAAACATATAATTGATCAAAGATTAGCATCCGCATACTTGCCCAAGAGAAATGGAGCAAGTAATTAAAAACGGAGGGAGTATATAGACATCATAGGTATAACCGTATAGACTGTAGGACACCTTTATATACACTATATATTACTTCATCCGTTTTACAAAAATCTTTCTACTCCCTCCGTGTTTTTTTAAGTGATACATTTTCCATTTCCGGTCGTGTTTTTTAAGTGATACATTTCCTTTTTTGGCAAAACAATACATTAAAATATTATATCTCTCTCCTCTCATGGCCCCCACCCAAACCCACAACTACTTTTTTATTATATCTTTCCTCTCACATTCATTACTTTTCAATAAACTATTAATTCCATTATCTTTCTTTAACAATTTTTTAATACTCCACTACCCCACTTACCTCTTATTTTATTTATGTCAATTAAATTGTCTAAAACTATGTGTCGGTCAATATGTATCACTTAAAAAAACACGGAGGGAGTATTTACGTATTTCGATCGTAATTTTGTGATAACTTGGTACACATATCGATGTAAAATGTTGACCAATAATATATTTAATTATTAATAAGTATAAATTACATATTACTCATTACACTTTCCGTATTTTAATAAGTTTACACTTATCAAATGCGGCAAGTTCTAATAAGTATTACATTATTTTGGTAAAAAATTTACACTTTAATAATATATATATCTCTCTTATCATGGTCCTCCCTCAAACTCAATACTTCTTCTTTTTTTATTCATTTTTTCCCCTCACATTCGTTACTTTTCAACAAACTATTAAACCTACTATCTTTCTTGTACAATTTTTTTTACGGAAATTTCATGAAATGCTCCTGAGTAATTTTTTTATTCACCAAATACCCATCAGAATTTTCAAATTCACCAAATACACTTGAGTTTAAGAAATATGTCACGAAATGCCCTTAATGACTAACGGTGGTTAATTCCGTTAGTCATTAAGGTTAATTATGCCATGTGGCATGCTGCAATTGGTTTTCTTTTAAATAATTAATCAATTAATTTAATTAATTACTTAATTAATTAATATAAAAAAAATAATAAACCCACCCCCTCCCCTACCAAGCCAACCCCTGCCAACGGCCGTCGGCGCCGGTGGTCCCCCTCCCCCTAGCCAAAAACCGGTGCCGGTCGCCGGTGAGGCCAGCCCCTCCACCCTGGACACCCCCGGCCCTCCCTAGCCCCCTCTCCCTCCGTTTCCCCTCACCTTAAAACCCTCCCCAACCCTCGAAAAAACCCCCTCCTTTGCGGCCGACGCCAAACCCCCTCCCCGGCGGGGGGAACCTTTTTCTATAACCTTCTAAAAAGAGAAAACATGGTTTGCATCAAAAGGGCAGTTGCACAGTATATTGTTTCCTATAAATTCCATCCATGTCCCTTTTATTTATTTATTTCCCTTTTTTTTTTTTTTTTTTCTGAATTTGTACAGAATTTTCTACAGTTCAACCGTTTTCATGGGTTGTGGTGTTGGCAAATTTTGTTTTTATCCCTTTTTGTTTATTTATTTTTTTTAATTCCCTTTTTTTTTCTTTTTTTTTTAAATTTGTACAGAATTTTCTACAGTTCAACCGTTCTCATGGGTTGTGGTGTTGGCAAAGTTTGTTTTTGTCCCTTTTTATTTATTTATTTTTTTTATTTACCTTTTTTTTTTCTTTTTTTTTTAACCCAACCTTTTACTAACCCGACCCAAACCCGATAAGATGTATGACTCGACGTGACCCGACTTAAGCATGACCCAACCCGAACCCGACCCGCATATGTTATGACATTAACCGGTATTGACCCGACCCAACTCACACTAACCCGTCTCAAACCCGACCCGTTTACCCGAATTGAGGGCTCTAGATCAAACTAATACATTATTTATTTAGTGTTTTAAAGGGTAAAATTTATGTTAAATATACAAGTAGTAATTTTTATATTATATAAAATACGCAACTTTAAAAACTTTTAGGATAACTCTAACATGTCTTTCAATAAGCTAATGAAAGTCAAATGTATTCAAGTAGTAATTTTAATGTTATATAAAAAGCGTAACTTAAAATTTTTTAGGCTAACTCTAACCTGTCTTTCAATAAGCTAAAGAAAGTCAGAAGCATTCAAGAATTTGTGGATCTTTTTATTTTAAAATATATTTTACCCCATATAAAACCTATTGCAAGGTTGTTATAAATGCATTTTTATATATCATTAATATCTTTAATTTAATTACATATTAGTAAAAATAATTAACAAAAAAAAAGTGAATTTAGGGGTGAATCAAATAAGATTACTCATGACTATTTTTCCAATATTCAAATGCATTTATCACAAAAAGGTCAAATGAATGTGTATGATAAAGAATAGAAGAGGATATAAGTCGCCGTAACTTTTAAAATAATTTTATATTATACTAAGTTAGGGCAGCTAACAAGTGCCATATACAATTAGCCATGTTCGAAAAGCACTTTTGGTTTGGCTTTTGCCTAAACTTAAGTTGTTGCATCATTAATAACAAGGGACAATATATAAACATATATTTATAGAGGTATCAATATCCGCACACTATTATAAAGAGTTAAAAAATAAAGACATTTATCATTAATGTGGATAGAGAATTAAATAAATAATTTAGAGAGTATAATCTAAATTTTCTTAATTAAACTTTTTAAAATGCAGGGATATAGACTGCAGTCAGATTTAGTATTTGAATGACAATAGGTGACCCAAAATATAATTGAAGTAGATTTATTATTTTTTGAAGATGATTATGAGAAATAAATATGATATACATATCATATGTAGGCTCATTCTTTGTACCAAATATTATTGTAAGCCTTTGCATCCAAGCAATGATTTTTACTAATTAATTATTAACGTTATTATTCACAATACATCACATACACTTTTAATTTAAAATGTTTTTTTAATGCAATCTAACTTAATTATTTATTTGTAGGGTTTATGTCAAATGGTAATTTTTTTTACAGCTTAGTTGTTGAATAATATGATTATATTTCTATGGAGTATTAGTTTTGGTAAAAATGCTCCATAATAACACTTACTATGCATTCCCTTTTAATACTTTTTTTTAATTGTATACATTTTTTAATTTATACAATTTAAATATTTAACTTATAGGTTGAAAATTTTATATAAATTATTACAGTTGGTTGATGCGTGCGTAGCACGCAGCGACCCAACTAGTCTTCTAAAAAGAGAAAACATGGTTTGCATCAAAAGGGCAGTTGCACAGTATATTGTTTCCTATAAATTCCATCCATGTCCCTTTTATTTATTTATTTATTTCCCTTTTTTTTCTTTTTTTTTTTTTTTTGAATTTGTACAGAATTTTCTACAGTTCAACCGTTTTCATGGGTTGTGGTGTTGGCAAAGTTTGTTTTTATCCCTTTTTATTTTATTTTTTTTATTTCCTTTTTTTTTTCTTTTTTTTTTTTACAATTTGTACAGAATTTTCTACAGTTCAACCGTTCTTATGGGTTGTGGTGTTGACAAAGTTTGTTTTTATCCCTTTTTATTTATTTATTTTTTTTTATTTCCCTTTTTTTTTTCTTTTTTTTAACCCAACCTTTTCCTAACCCGACCCAAACCCGATAAAATGTATGACCCGACGTGACCCGACTTAAGCATGACCCAACCCGAACCCGACCCGCATATGTTATGACATTAACCCGTATTGACCCGACCCAACTCACACTAACCCGTCTCAAACCCGACCCGTTTACCCGAATTGACAGCTCTAGATCAAACTAATACATTATTTATTTAGTGTTTTAAAGGGTAAAATTTATGTTAAATATACAAGTAGTAATTTTTATATTATATAAAATACGCAACTTTAAAAACTTTTAGGATAACTCTAACATGTCTTTCAATAAGCTAATGAAAGTTAAATGTATTCAAGTAGTAATTTTAAAGCGTAACTTAAAATTTTTTAGGCTAACTCTAACCTGTCTTTCAATAAGCTAAAGAAAGTCAGAAGCATTTTTATATTTCAATAAGCTAAAGAAAGTCAGAAGCATTCAAGAATTTGTGGAACTTTTTATTTTAAAATATATTTTACCCCATATAAAACCTATTACAAGGTTGTTATAAATGCATTTTTATATATCATTAATACCTTTAATTTAATTACATATTAGTAAAAATAATTAACAAAAAAAAAAAGTGAATTTAGAGGTGAATCAAATAAGATTACTCATGACTATTTTTCCAATATTCAAATGCATTTACCACAAAAAGGTCAAATGAATGTGTATGATAAAGAATAGAAGAGGATATATGTCGTCGTAACTTGTAAAATAATTTTATATTATACTAAGTTAGGGTAGCTAACACGTGCCATATACAATTAGCCATGTTCGAAAAGCACTTTTGGTTTGGATTTTGCCTAAACTTAAGTTGTTGCATCATTAATAACGAGGGACAATATATAAACATATATTTATAGAGGTATCAATATCCGCACACTATTATAAAGAGTTAAAAAATAAAGACATTTATCATTAATGTGGATAGAGAATTAAATAAATAATTTAGAGAGTATAATCTAAATTTTCTTAATTAAACTTTTTAAAATGCAGGGATATAGACTGCAGTCAGCTTTAGTATTTGAATGACAATAGGTGACCCAAAATATAATTAAAGTAGATTTATTATTTTTTGAAGATGATTATGAGAAATAAATATGATATACATATCATATGTAGGCTCATTCTTTGTACCAAATATTATTGTAAGCCTTTGCATCCAAGCAATGATTTTTACTAATTAATTATTAACGTTATTATTCACAATACATCACATACACTTTTAATTTAAAATGTTTTTTTAATGCAATCTAACTTAATTATTTATTTGTAGGGTTTATGTCAAATGGTAATTTTTTTACAGCTTGGTTGTTGAATAATATGATTACATATATATCCTACAAGTTTGTTTGCATATAAAATTTTGGTGGGTGAAAAAAATAGACCCCATGTCCCACTGGAATTGTATTCACGTGGAACTATGCCTGCATCAGGTTGTTTTTTTTTTTTTTTTTTAATTTATTTATTTAAAAAGGGCAGTTGCACAGTATATTGTTTCCTATAAATTCCATCCATGTCCCTTTTATTTATTTATTTTTTATTTCCCTTTTTTTTTGAATTTGTACAGAATTTTCTACAGTTCAACCGTTTTCATGGGTTGTGGTGTTGGCAAAGTTTATTTTTATCCCTTTTTATTATTATTTTTTTTATTTCCTTTTTTTTAAAAAAAATTTGTACAGAATTTTCTACAGTTCAACCGTTCTCATGGGTTGTGGTGTTGGCAAATAATGTATTAGTTTGATTTAGAGCCGTCATGGTTAAGTCGGGTCACGTCGGGTCATACATCTTATCGGGTTTGGGTCGGGTTAGTAAAAGGTTGGGTTAAAAAAAAAGAAAAAAAAGGGAAATAAAAAAAAATAAATAAAAAGGGATATTTTTATGTACTAAATGTTCAATTTAAAGTATACCATGTTCATTTTTTTTTTCCAAAAATTATACGCAAATATTAGCAACTTAATTAAAATTTTAAAAAAATCGTGATAGTAAAGAATTCAAGATGCAACAATTCAATAATTCATCACATAAACTCATCAATTAGATTAACACAAATTTTTGTATGTGGCTGGCCACACTGTGTGGTCAGCCACAATTTTTATTTATTTATTTATTTTTTAAATACCACAACTCTTCTCTCTCCTTTTTTTTCTTAGCTTCTTCTCCAAGCCAAATCACACATCACCAACAACCATATCTCTACTCCACTCATTTTCTCTCTCCTCTTTTCTTAGCTTCTTCTTCAAGCCAAACCACACATCACCAACAACCATATCTCTACTCTACCCATTTTCTCTTTCCTCTTTGCTAAATTGCTACAATTAAAGCCCGAAATTGTAGAAATTGGGTGTCAAATTGTTGTGAAAAATTGTGATTAATTATCCTTAAGATCATGAACAACATTTGAAATAGTGAAATCGATGAGAAACGAAGAAATTTGAGCTCCTTTTCTTCGTGGAATCTCAAATCAAACATTCTACGTCAAAATTGTAGGGTGTTACTAGTTTGGTCAGGGGTTACTTGTAGGGTGTTACTGGTTTGGTCAGGGGTTACATGTAGGGTGTTACTGGTTTGGTCAGGGGTTACCTGTAGGGTGTTACTGGTTTTGGTCAGAGGATACTTGTAGGGTGTTACTGGTTTTGGTTAGGGGTTAGGTTACTTGTAGGGTGTTACTGGTTTGGTCAGAGGTTACTTGTAGAGTGTTACTGGTTTTGGTCAAGGGTTACTTGTAGGGTGTTACTGGTTTGGTCAGGGGTTACTTGTAGGGTGTTACTTGTTTTGGTCGGGGGTTACTTGTAGGGTGTTACTGGTTTTGGTCGGGGGTTACTTGTAGGGTGTTACTGGTTTGGTATGGGGCCTACAGGCAACCCCTTTTTTTTTTTTATTTGAAACCAACCTACAAGCAACCCTTGAATAAGTAACAAGTAACCATTGAATAAGTAATTCATACAGGTAACCTTTGAAGTAACTCATATAAGTAATCCTTGAATAAGTAACTCATACAAGTAACCCTTGAATTAACCCATAAAAGTAACCCCTAAAAATAATTAATAAAAAAAAGTACCCTTGAAAAAAAATATATAAGTAACTCCTGAAAAAAAAAATACAAGTAACTCCTGAAAATACAAGTAACCCTTGAATAACTAATCCATACAATTAGTTGCTAGGGGGGATACGGGGGGAATGAGGAGCTTATTCGGTTTAGTGCTTTCCCTCAAAGTATTGTATCTTTGGCAGAGATGGACTTATCTCCCTAATTAATATATGGCTCTATCTTGCTTTATAAAAAAAAAAACTAATCCATACAATTAACCCCTGAAAAAAAATACAAGTAACTCCTGAAAAAAAAAATACAAGTAACTCCTGAAAAAAAAAATACAAGTAACCCCTGAAAAAAAAATACAAATAACTCTTGAAAAAAAAATACAAGTAACCCCTGAAAAAAAAATTACAAGTAACTCTTGAAAAAAAAAAAATACAAGTAACCCCAGAAAAATACAAGTAACCATGACAAAACCAGTAACCCCATTATGCGCGTGAACAGTAACCTCGTTATACGCGCGTCAGAATCCGTTAATTTTACTGACTTGGCAGCAGGCCACACGGTGTGGCCTGCTACACCAAAAAAGCTCTGTTAAATTAATATTTACTCAAAAATTCAATTGACCCGTACCAAACAACTAGAAATGAGAACACTTAATTGAATTTGTTTCCTACATCTAAAATTACTGTACCAAACGCCCCCTTAGACTACTAGAGTTATAACTTATAAGTTTGCTTTTAAGACAGGGTGGATAAATCATTTAAAAATGTTTAATTTTTATGTACTAAATGTTCAATTTAAAGTATACCATGTTCATTTTTTTTTCCAAAAATTATACGCAAATATTAGCAACTTAATTAAAATTTTAAAAAAATCGTGATAGTAAAGAATTCAAGATGCAACAATTCAATAATTCATCACATAAACTCATCAATTAGATTAACACAAATTTTTGTATGTAGCTGGCCACACGGTGTGGTCAGCCACAATTTTTATTTATTTATTTATTTTTTAAATACCACAACTCTTCTCTCTCCTTTTTTTTCTTAGCTTCTTCTCCAAGCCAAATCACACATCACCAACAACCATATCTTTACTCCACCCATTTTCTCTCTCCTCTTTTTTGGGTGGTGGTTTAGGGTGGGGATGGAGGGGGGTGGGGCGAAAAAGGTTCGCCGGCGCCGGGGAGGGGGTTTGACGTCGGCCGCGAAGGAGGGGGGTTTTTCGAGGGATGGGGAGGGGTTTAAGGGGAGGGGAAACGGAGGGAGAGGGGGATGGGGGTAGGGGAGGGGGTGTCCAGGGTGGAGGGGTTGGCCTCGTCGGCGATTGGCGCCGGTTCCGGATGGGAGTTGGCGGTCGCTGTCGCCGCCGTCTGGCAGGGACTGGTGGTGGGGGTATTTTTTGAAGATTTGTTTTTATATTTTTAAAGTTTTTTTAATAATTTATTTATTTATATTACAACAACCAACTAGAGGCTGCCACGTGGCATATTAGTCATTAATGACTAACGATGTTAACTGCCGTTAATCATTAAGGACATTTGGTGAAATTTTTTTAAACTCAGGAGTATTTGGTGAATTTAAAAGTTTTGATGGGTATTTGGTGAATAAAAAAATTACTCAGGGGCATTTTATGAAATTTCCGTTTTTTTTAATACTCTAACTATCCCACTTACCTCTTATTTTATTTGAGTTAATAAAAGTGCCTAAAATTTTGTGCTAGCCAAAATGTAGTACTTATTAAAACACGGAAAAAGTATGAAATATTAAAAGATATGGTACGGAGTAGAAATTAGTGCATGTTATACATTCTCGTTCACTAATAATCTAATATTTTGCTCCATTTTTTCCAACCGAAATTCGATTTTGTCTTGTTTAATATGAACTTTCCCTTAAGGTTGTATTATTACAAAATAATCAAAAAGTTGTGTTATTAAAAAAGAATGTGCCAAAGGTTATATTATTTTTAACAATTTTTCCTTTAACTTTTTGGGGCTTCACGGTCTTATCTCCATTTGGCGTGTAAAAATTATAAAAACTACAATAGATATTGATAAAATATACAATGAGAAAATCCAAAATATATTGTCTCTTATAGATTTAGAGCATTTTATCGTCAAAGAATTTAATGTTTAATTTGTCCCGTATTTTTGCAAAGGAGCAAAAAAATAGGAACAAAGAAGTACTCAAATTTTCCCCGACCCTTTTTTTTAGAGAGTGAGAGATAGCTCAAGTGGTTAGAGCTTCCTTCTAGGTCTCGAGTGATCCTGGGATCATTTCTCATCCCGCCCTTATGTGGCTCTCTAAACACACAAAAAAAATTTGCTTTTATTGTGGTGGGTTTTGTTTATTTATTTATTTTTTTTATCTTTGTTATTTTGGGTTTTAATTGTTTATTTTATTTATTTTTCATTTCGTTTAGGTTTGTCTTCATTAGTTGAGTTTATTTTTGTTTATATGGAGTTCATTTCAATTTTTAAGGGTTAATTTCATTTACTAAAAGATTTTTTTTTTATTATTATTCTTAGTTTTAATAACGTTTATTTTAAACTATCTTTCTGTTCTAACTAATTATTCTTTAAAAAAAGGGTGTGGTAGAAGAAGGGTCGACACACTCTAATCTGTAAAATTGAGCTTATAAAAAAAGTTAAATAAATAATCATAATATTCATGGTCACTTGCATGTGTGTATATACATCTTATGATTTACATATTTTTAGTTGTGTTATAATAAAAAAAAATTAAAAAAATTGATATTATATAAATATATTTTGAGAAAATCTAACAAGATTCCACACAATTTTACTATTATATTTTTAATGTATAAATTACAAAAGACGGTCAAAAGAGTGTGCAAAATTGTGTTTTGTAAATGTTGTGATTTTACTTTTTTTTTTTTTTTTTTTTTTTTTGAAAACATGATTTAACATCTTAAAAAGACTAAGAGAGTCTTTTCCGTTTTTTCATTGTATATGTTGTTGTTTTTACAGGAACCCTGAGGATTAATTCCCTATTTGGATCGTTGTATTTATATATATATTTAGATCGTTGTCAAAAAAAAAAAAAAAAAAAGAAGAAGAAAGAAAGAAATGTTGTGATTTTAAAAACGGAGAAAATGTAATGTTGTGATTTAACTTATAACTCTAATTTGTCTTTATATAATATTATTATATGCTAATGTTGTCTAAAATGTTTTTTTCAAGTTATTAGTCATTCTTTTAATTTTAAGTTGATTCATATTTGCATTTAAAGTTGGTTAAGGCGATCCAACTAGTTTATATTAAAAAAAATGCAGTTTTAACTCCATGCACTTGGTTTTGTCTCGTTTTCTTCGAGTTACAGGGCCTCCATAATGGTAGGATCCTAGCTTGTTGGCTCAACTATTGTCAATTGAGAGATTTTTTCTGACAGTTTATTCTTAGTGTTGATCATTGGAAATGCTTAGATAACAATTGTGATTTCTATATAGTTTGCTTGCCCACCATCATCATGTGTCCTTTGTTGAATAAGATGTGTATTCTGAAGCCTGGTGTATCTTGCTCAAGTGTTACGCTTAAATGTATTACAGTGTTGGATTTTTTGAGGCATGGTCAGGTTTGATAAGAGTTATCTAATTTGTCATGGCTGGTACCTTAATAAACTTATATAGTGATGAATTACATATCCTACCTGAAGTGCATCATAGGGCAAATTGGGAATTTTGGTTGCTCTGTTTGATAGCATGTTAAAAAAAAAAAAAAAAAAAAATACACAGGATTTAGGTTTTATTTAGTCTACACTTAACAATGTTAAAATGCTAAGAATGCCTTTTAATTAGGGGTGGGACTTCGGTCTGGCAGTTCGGTTTGACCTTAGTTTGAAACGGTTTCGGTTTGAAACGGTTCGGGTTAAAACGGTTTCATTTAGACGCTGGGTCGGTTCAGTTCGGTTTTGATTAGTCACAGGTTGGTTCGATTTAAATACGGTTCGGGTCATAAACGGTTCGGTTTATAAACAGTTCGGGTCATAGTCAGATCGGTTAGAAACGGGTCGCTTCAGGGGCGGATTTACTCGGGTCAATGCCGGTTCAGTTTTTAAACGGTTCGGTTAATAATCGGGTCGGTTTGAAACAGGTCGGTTCAGGGGCGGGTTTACCCGGGTCAATGCCCGTTCGGTTTATAAACAGTTCGGGTCATGATCTGACCAGTTTGAAATGGATCGGTTCAGGGGCGGTTTTACCGGGTCAACGTCGGTCCGGGTTCATATCGGTTCGGGTCATGAACGGATTATTTTGAAATGGGTCGGTTCAGGGGCGGGTTTACCCGGGTTAATGCTAGTTCGATTCATATCGGTTCGGATTATACTCGGTTTGGTGCTAAAATCGTTCGGGTTAGTTTGGTAAACAGTTAAATTGGATCGGGTTGAAATTGAGTTCTAAAAAGTGGTTTTGACCAGTTAGCGCGTTTTGTTTTATATCAAGTTGGGACTAGTATTTCCATTTCATTAGTGGGTCGGCATAGGTTGGTGAAAAAAATAATGGATCGAGTAGAAATTGGGTTTTAAGAGATTTTTGACCGGTTAGCTATTTTCGTTTTATATAAAGTTGGGACTTCGTCACTTTATTTTCAGACATCGGATTATATACAATTACACAAATCTTCATTTATTCAATTATTCTATATCATGTTAATATGTTATGTTTCAAGTTTGGTTATACTCTTGTTGTTGTTTATTCGATATTATCATATTAGTTTATTACAAATTTATAATGTATTAATGTATTATTGTTTCATTATTAAATATATATTATTAGGTTATCAGCTTCTTGTTGGATTGTTTTAGATATCGTGTCATGACCATGTTTTGATGAGTTTCTACTTTGAATACGATAAACCGATTCAGATATCAGATTATATAGAATTACAGAAATTCTCATTCATTCTATATCATGTTAATGTGTTATGTTTCAAATTTGGTTATAGTCTTGTTGTGGTTTATTAAATATTAGTCTATTACAAATTTATAAGTTATTAATGTATTATTGTTTCATTATCAAATATTATCAGGCTATCAGCTTCTTGTTTTAATTGTTTTAAAGATCGCGTCATAACCATGATTTGATGAATTGGTACTTTGAATACGATAAATCGATAATTGATATTGTAATAAACTAATAATTTAATGTTACGGAACTATATTTGGATGTTTAATTAAAATCACGATTATTCAATTTCCCATTAGTCTAATAAAGTAATAATTGACAATTGTTTGTAACTATTCCATAATTTTGGTGTTAAAGTTATATTGCTAAATTACTCTGTTGTCTTACCCTCTCTAATCACCTTTTAAGATTACGTGCCTACAAGGCTGCAACATATATATGTTGCAACTTGCAAGTTAAAGAAAACGGGTGGGGAAGTAGAAGTATTCAATTAGATCGATCATCAACTGTTTTAAGTTTTAATAATCAGATACATTTATCGATTATCTATACATACCAATGATAGTATGATACCTATCGTACCATACATTATTATTTATTACATATACTGATATACATATAACTAATATACATTAAATATGTCATATTGAATCAATTCCAATTTCCAAACATTTGTGTTTCTTACAATTTATAAGTTACATAAAGTTAAGAGTACAGTAGTGTTTTTATTAGTACGTAGCTATGAATAAAAAAACCATACTATCCAAATCCATTATCCCATGATCCGTGTCACCGTCTTATATTAAATATCAGCCATTGATTTGCATGTCATCTAACGGCCTATCATCGCACACATTCCAATTCACGATCCGTGTGTTTTCTTTTCCACCAATCAGATCACTCTTACCATCGTCTCTTTAGTACTCTTTTTGATTTCTCTCTCGTTTTCTTAATCCTCTTCTGTAATATTATCAATAATATGCTCACTGCTCTCTCGTTTTCTCTCTCATCTCCTCTTCCTTCTTCCTTTCTTCTTCTTCCTTCTTCTCCCTTCTTCCGTCTATGTTCTCCTTTCTTCCATCTCGTTTCTCCGTCTCCGTCCACCGGCACCACGCAAGACGGTTTTTATGGTCAAATTCGACCACGAAACTCTAGATCTAGTTGTTTCATGATCAAATTTGGCCTTTTAAAACCAAATTCGAGGCCAAATTCAGGATTAATATATCAGGTGTTTTCGTTCTTCCTTTTTTTATTTTAGTTTTTCTTTTTAATTTTTTTTCAAGTTGTGGGCAACGGAGGGGGCCGAGTTAGGGTGGGTGCGGCGGTGGTTAGACTGGGTTCGGGTGGGTGGGGAGGGAGGATTTTTTGAGGGAGGGAGGGAGTTTTATAGTGGGTGAGCAATTAGAGTGAGTTGGGGGGTTTCAAGGATGTTGGGTTTCGTGGGGGTGGGTGGGGTGGGGTGGGGTTACGGTGGGTTTGGGTTTTTTTTCGATTTTTTTGTATGGGGTGGGGTGGGGTGTGTTACGGTGACGGTGGTGGGTGTGGTTGGGGTTGGGTCAAGTTTTTTTTTTTTTTTTTTTTTTTTTTTTTTTTTTTTTTTTTTTTTTTTTTTTTTTTACAGTGACGGGGGTGGGTGGGGTGGGGTGGGGTACGTTACGGTGATGGTGGTAGGTGGGGTGGGGTATGGGTCTGGGTTTTTATTATTTACGGTGACGGTGGTGGATGGGGTGGGGTAAGGTTTGGGTTTGGGTTTTTTTATTTACGGTGGGTGGTGGGGTGGGGTGGGGTGGGTTACGGTAATTATGGTGGGTGCGGGGGTGGTGTTAGGGTGAGTCTGGGTTGACGTTGGTGGGGTGGGGGTGGGTTACGGTAACGGTGGTGGGTGGGGGGTAGTGTTAGGGTGGGTCTGGGGTGACGGCGGGGGTGGTGTTAGGGTGGGTTACGGTGGTGGGTGGGTGGAGGGTGGTTGGATTGGGTGGGTGGCCAAATTTTTTCATTTTTTTATTTAATTTATAACTCCTAATTTAGTTATACAAGAATATAATTTTAATTTTATAATAGCAAAAAAATTTACAAATTTAAATCAATAATTATATGTAAAAAAAATTGTACTGTTAAATTACATTAAACATCAAATATATTTCGTGGAATTCTAACAAATTGTTAAAGGCTGTAAATAGTTCAATTTGAATGGAACGGGTTGTAAACGGTTCGGTTTAAATAGTTTGTAATCAGATCGGTTTAAACGGGTTGCGGTTTGAAAATAGTTCGGTTTAAACGGTTTAATGGGTTATAACAGTTCGGTTTAAACGGTTTAATGGGTTATAACAGTTCGGTTTAAACGGTTAGCGGGTTGTAAATGGTTCGATTTAAACGGTTTTTTCCTACGGTTTAAACAGTTTCGGTTTATAAACGGTTCGGTTTAAACAGTTAGCGGGTTAACATTAATCGGTTCAAGCGGTTTCGGTTTATAAACGGTTTGGTTTGTTATTGGTTTATGGTTCGTAACGGGTTAACATTAATTGGTTCGGTTCAGTTTCGGTTGACATTATACGGTTCAGTTCGGTTTTCGGTTTAAAATTAGCGGGTTATAAACGGTTCGGTCCGTGATGGTTCGGTTCGGTAACGGACGGTTTCACGGTTCGGTTTGAAAAGTCCCACCCCTACTTTTAATGTGTTGAAAATTTCACTTAACATGTTGAAACGTTTTTAAAGGGAATACAACAATAATGGATGGTATGCCACTGTTATCGACCTGAAATAACCGATCTTTGAGCTTTCTTGTATCGCCTTCTAATCCAACCACATGAATATGATCATAGATGGGAGAACTCCATCTCAGTAGTCCATCTTCTTGTGCATTACCATGAAGAGACTGAGAAAGCGGCGCAAAAAAAGATGAGATATTATTTTTGATGCTAGTAATATTTTCACTAATTTCCCCCAACCTCTTTCCCATTTGGTATTTGGATGAAACCTTTGTAGGGGAAAATTCATGAAGAAGTTTTCCTGAGCTATCTGACAAAAGCTGGCAATCTGCAAGTATTTCTTCAACTTCATAGACAAGCTCTTACAAATCAACTAGAGTGCATTTCAAAACCTCGTTTTTCCTTTTGAGCCTCTCTGCGTCCTTGAAGAAGCTTTTCATGTATAGGAGATCGGTTTGTACCTTCTAAAATTGATCCCTGTAACCAGTAGAACATTACCTTCCTTGACAAGGACTTTAAAGAGTCTTTCCAAACATACATTCACTTCTCTCCTGATTAAACAGCAATGGCATTTCAGAATTGCAAGTCACAGAACAAAAAGAGAAAAGTGTGACATAATAAAAGAGCTCTCTGCTTGGATTAACTTGCTCTTGATTAGCACAAGCCTGCTCACTTAAATCATTCATGATAATTTCAGGCTGTTGGAATGTAGATGGGTGATCTTAAGCACTATCATCTCGCTCATCATGCTGCGATTGCAAGTCTTCCGCAGATGCAACAAAACCTGGCTCTAGGAGGTTCCTTGCCTTAAAACAACAGTTAAGAACACAATGAGTGGCAGATTTCATGTTACAATCCAAGATGACATGAAAAATAACATCCTTTTTTAATCTGCAAACTTTATTTTATTTTGGGGTGAGAAAAAGCCAAAAAGGGAATGGAACTTAATACTAGTATTGGAACATTTTCAACTAAGAATCCATGATACAATATCAGAGAACAAAGAGGTCGTTTGGTTTATAATAATTCTACTGGAGATCTAGCTTCCTAAGGCGTATGTGTTTGGTTAACAAAGACACATCAAGAGAAGATCAAGAGAAGTTATAATTTCTCCACAAAATTGGGGAGGTTGGTTAACTAGTCCTTCATTCTAGATAAATAAATCTTGTTGCCAACTAAACAGCTCACTAATTATTGCAATATCTTGAGAGGTTTAAGCTCCTCCTATGTCACCAAGTCAACACTCAAATTCCTTAATCTAAAAGGACCCACAATTATTAATCCACTAACCAGACTAAGGGCCTGTTCCGATTGACTGAACTCAGCTGAAGTGAACTGAACTGAACTGAGCTTAGCTGAGCTGAACTGAACTGAGCTTATTAATTAGTGATTTTTAACTACGGATTAGTGATCTTTGATTATTTATTGATTATTTATTACTATACATATGTGTATATACAAATGTACATATTATTATTAATATTATTATTATTATTATCATTATTATTATTAATTATTATTATTATTATTATTTATTGATTATTATTATTAGTATTATTGTTATTATTATTATTATTATTATTATTATTATTATTATTATTTATTGATGATTATTATTATTATTTATTGATTATTATTATTAGTATTATTATTTCAATTATTATTGTTATTGTTATTATTATTATTATTATTATTGTTATTATTATTATTTATTGATTATTATTATTATTATTATTTATTACTTATTGATTATTATTATTATTATTGTTAATATTATTATTATTATTATTACTATTATTACTATTATTACTATTATTATTATTATTGTTGTTGTTGTTGTTGTTGCTGTTGTTGTTGTCGTTGTAATAAGAGCTTAAAAGAATGAAATTTGGCTTTATATCATTAGCAATATCATTAGACGTAAATTAAGAGATGAACTCTGAGCTGAAATGAACTGAACTGAACTGAATTGAATTTCAACGGAAGAGAACAGACCCTAATACCAACTATTAAAGCATCGAAATCCCAAAAAGATGTTCAAGCGTTGACTACATCTTCGCACTCAAATGACATCTCATGCACAACCATGAAGTCCAAATAAAAAAAAATGCAAGAAATACTCAAACAATGGTCTTGGGAACTATCCAAATCTCAGCTGATCAATTTCAATTTATCAGAGCAACAGTTAGCTTGTCAGCAGATCAATTTGTATACACAGATTCGCACAACTTACCACTAATCTGAAATCATAAGCCGTTCAAACATACATATAACATATATCCATCTAATAACAACGATGAGAATTATAAATAATCATTAAATTTTAATCAAATAATGATCATAAGAAATGCTTGCAAATTAATTACAAAACCAGGACGTTACTTAACAAACAAATTTAACTTTTGCAAAACCACTCAATTTTAATGCAAAATCCCTCCATATATCAGGTCATTATATGTCCAATCCAAAGGCTCAACATTATACCTATCAAGAAGTGTTAAATGCCACAATTAAAACAATAAAGGGATCAAATAATTGACTTAATGGATTGACCGAAAGAATTATACATATACAAGTAAACAAATCAGTATCAAATAAATCCCGAAAAAGGAATCCTTGAGGCTTCAGTATTGTCTGCTGGAAGGTATTTACTTCCTCCAGACCTCCAGTCCAAAACAAGTGTCCATGTACTACCTATTCTAATTTCGAGACAAACATATGGTAAGACTTATTAACCTTTTGGCTTTTGCAGCCTATGTAACCGTAAATATGTCAAACTCGCAAGCATTTTCTTTCCCCTTGTGCATTTTCAAATTTTACAACAAATCAACAATTATCCAAAATGAATGCCATGTGTGAAGGGGTTTTCGAGGTTACTGAGTAGTTTTTTATTCCACCTAGCACATAGTGGTAATCTTATTTACAATGATCCTAAAGAATTAATTTTATCAGAGAAAATGTGTTATCATTGTTTATTTGGGAAAAGGAGCAAATAAGGGTAAATACTATAAAGACAGACAATACAACCAAATTTATACAAGTAATTGCAGCATTTGTTGTACTAAAAGTAGGTTGAAGTTATATATATATATATATATTTTAAAAAAAGGGTTTTTCTAAGATATGCCCCCAAGTTATTGAGTTTCTAAGTTGTATCCATGCTTTTTCAAAGTTATAAGCTGTGCCCTCTACCTTACGATATTTTATCAACAATACCCTTTGACAACCATATTCGTTAACGAAAGTTAAGTTATTTCATCAACAATGGTGTCGTGGTGTTTTTAATTTGACACATGTCCCGTTCTAATTGGTTTAACACTTAAAAAAATTTAAAAATATCAGAAAATAAAATAATAAAAAAGGTTAGTGATAACGTCAAAGGTTATTGTTAATAAAAATTAGTAAGGTTGAGGGCACAACTTAGGCGTTTGAAAAAGCATGGGCACAGCTTAGAAACCGAAGAAGTTTGGGGCATAACTTAGAAAAACCCAAAAAAAAAAAAAAAAAAAAAAGTAGGTCAAAGTTATGCTCTAAAGTTACTCAATTTTATATCTGTTCGGGGAATCAGACACATATGTGTTAACTAAGATTTGATCACCTAGAGAAAAAGTGACAGATAAGATTTTCTTTATATGTGAAGTAACTGTTTAATACTATATAGTGGAGGAAAATTTAAGGATGATATGATGCTGAAGACAATCAATGTTGCAAAATTTGAAAAGTCATTTAGATACCAGAATAAATTGGATATAGTCCCTGATAGCTATAGTTGCTGACTGAGAAAACATAGTGGGAAAACTCAAGAAGTGGAATGAAGTAATGACCAAGTTTGGAGCCCCTTTTGACTAAAAGAAGAACCATAGAGTTATAGGATGCTCACATCATTTTGGACCTAAATTATAGTAATTTTCATAATATAGTTGAAACAAGCACTCGGACAAATATCTGTGTCCAGTGCTTGTACCCGAGTGGCGGAGTCTGAGTAATTAGTATGTAACAGTTTTATCTTCATATACAATTTGGATACTAATCTCAACTGAGTTAGGAATAAGAGCAAGGTCGTGTTCTTATTAGAAAATTAATGAATTTTCTTGAATTTTTTTTTTCAACAAAGATTTGAACATCTTGGAATACCTTGACTTTCCAAGAAAATAGTTTCTTCTTAAACTGTTCCAGAAATGCTTGGACTCAGTTTCAAAGATCATAGTATCGTAATTATGGTGTGGTATCCTGTTAAGTAGTTCTATTTTTGGATTATGAACCAAGGGCTGATTGATGTCACTCACTGTTATAATTTAGAATTTGATTAGGACATTGAATATGTGCCTAGAATCTGTCCGTTTTTTGCCCCTTCTTTAAGTGAATCCATGAAGGTAACAAGATATACTGCTCAGAAACACAGTTGTGAAGTATTAGGATATTTATACATAGTATTTCATATCTTTTTGAGTTTTCATGAACTGTCCTTGAATTACAAAGACTAAAATCTCGTGGTTATCAATCAAACAAACAACTAACATGCTCTCTTTACTTTTGGGCTGCACATTTAGCAGGGCCAAAATGGGGACCGTTTGCGTCTTGGTGCTGTGCATGGTTTGAGACTATAGGTCTTATATATTGCTGGCATAGGTACTCAAGTAAGTAAACTACTCTGAAACCTAAGAGCTTCACTCATCAAAATAATTAGTTCAAGACCTCAGATCAAGCTGATGTTTTCATGGTTGTTTTGCAGGCTTATGCAAGAACAGAAGTTCTGCAGAGCATTATATTGCTGTGCACTGGAACAAACAAAGATGGAGGGTACTTTGCCCCAAAATGGTTGTTTTTATGCATTTATAGTTGTGAACCCGTCACCAAGTGAATAAATATGGATTAATTATCTCAAGCTTAGAAAGAGACTTCTTTCATTAAACTGTAACTCGTTTAAGGTCCTTTATCATTAGGCTAGTTCATGGTCTTGATAAATAGACCAGCTCTCCATATTCACTACTTACTCCTATTTTGTCCATTCTTTGATCATTTTTAGGCTTCATCATAATAAGTGCATATTGGGAAGATTAGTGATACACTTAGAAAAGTTTATTACAAATGATAAAAGTAATATTAGACCATATGTCCACAGTAGAAAAGCATAGAGGAAGGTGGTTTAGTATTATCTTACAATTGTAAGCTGATAGAAATAAATTTGCAGCAAGGACAAGTTAAAGAAACATCAGCAAATGTTGTAGGAAGCAGGAGCACTTTCACACCTCAAACAGATGAATTATAAAAGTCCTAAAATCTGAAGAGCTCAGCTTTTAAAATATTCAGCACAAGTAGCCAAGTCACTTCTCCAGGAAATGTAAGACGAAGCTCAAAGGAAATGGGAAACTGCCACAATCTTTCTGTTATATACAGGTACAACTCAATTATGAAGTAGGGCATACAAAAATTATATCAAGAGCATTCTAGGTTTATGCTTGTTGCAAATACTACATCACAACTTTATACTTCTCAACTATTTTTCATTGCAAATTACCTCAATTTCTAAATAAGTAAGTTGAGAGAGACCAAAAGAAGTAAGAATTTCATATTTCAAAAAATCCAGCCCACGACCTTTACCTCAGGAAATAGGACCCACAAAGTGAAAACAATATATACCCTTCTCTACTCTCCTATTAATCATGTCCATCAAAGGGGGAAGGGGCCATTGTGGGCTTAGCTTTTTTATAAACATATACATCTCCAATTTTAGGGACCCAAAGTTTTTTCATGAAACCGAATTTCACTGAGAGAGGATCCAAATACCTGAGCAGTCTTCTTTGAAGAATCCAAACTCCACAAGAACAGATTATTCTCATCAATGCTAATTAATTCATCATGCCTCCCTATAGGCCACCAAAGAACACTGCAGAATAGACACATTAAATAACTATAACATTCAAGAATGTAAAAACTGACAAGTAAAAAATAAGAACCCAAACAGCACATTCCACAAATTTTCGATTAGTCAGCAAACTGCTGCAGAAGGCCACGTGCTTGACAATATTATGTATAATGTCTAACAAAATCCAGGAAAATTTTACAGTAAAAATTAAGGACCTGATCAGAAACAGAAAGAAGGGGAAACAAGAAATTGAAGGATCCAATCCAGATAGCAGAACACCACACAAAACAAGGAGACCAGTCTCCTCTTGTGCTTGAAGTAAATGGGCTGATTGTCGAATGCAAGAGAGTAATGGATATTAAATACTGCTTGTTCTAAAACTCCCCCTCAATACTTCTTAATACAATAACCAATTCTAATCATTTGCGCTTAAGCCTAACATTAACCTATCAGTCAGTCTCTAACACTCCGAATTCCAAAACTTAGCCATAATTCTCCAAACCTGAAAGAAAATCCTAATATTCTTAAATGAGAAAGCGATGGCATGAGCATCTTTTATGCATCAGTAAATGGCATAGTTCCTACTTTCTAAAATTCTTATTTCATCTTTCTTTTCTTCAACTCAATAGAAAAACTTTAATGACAGACAGAGAATCGTAAATTTACACTTGGAGGTGATAGCATAGCTAAAATTTAAAAGGGATCACCCATGTACAGTGTAGAAGGAAAGGATCAGATAAGTCTCAGCACCAAAATTCACATGTAATGAAAAAATGGTAACTAAAAAAGTAATGTCAACATGATGACTAAGATCCCTGACTGAGTACGAAGCAAACAAATCAGAACATTCTCCAAAAACTGTATAACTGAAAGCTCAACATTTAATTTTACTACTGTGTGCTTCAAGAGTAGCAATCCTTTCCAACTGAGGCGAATTTAACTAGCCATACAATTCAGGAATCTGCCATATGGCTGCTCCATATGATTCACCTTTATATAATGGGAAAAATGGTAAGTAACTAGATGGAAAATTGATAAATTCTGGAAAAATACTCAAGCAAAAAACTAAGAAAAGAGTTTAGAGGAAAAAGTAGAGAGAATTTTTCATTGTATTTTTGCGTGTTTTTGTACAAAAATGAATAAGACAGTAAAAGCCTATATATATATAGCTATTACAAGAAGAAATAGATATTATAGAAAAATATCTTAATAACATAATTCTATAACAGAATTCTGTTAGTACTCAACTTGTTGCCAGGTTAGCAACAAGTGTAACAACCTGAGGAAGCTTCAGGAACTTCCTGACACTTCTAGAAACTTCTAAAATGTCAGTAGTCTTGAAACAGCATACTTCAACATCCTCCCTCAAGTTGGGAGGTATGTGAGCCAGATGACTCAATTGGGGAATACAACCCCAACTTGGAGAGCAGATCTTGAGCTTGGTGAGCAGGGAATATTTTGGTAAAAATGTCTGCAAGCTGTGAATGTGTGGGCAGATGAGTGAGTTGTATCAACCCTTCAAGAACCTTTTCCCTTGTAAAGTGACAATCAATTTCTATATGTTTGGTCCTTTCATGAAAGACAGGATTCTTTGCAATGTGAAGAGCAGACTGGTTATCACAATGCAAAGTGACTAGAGAGAGACCAGTAACACCCAGTTCTTCAAGTAATTTGACTGTCCAGACCACCTCAGAGGCAGCTAAAGCCATTGCCCTATATTCTGCTTCACTAGATGACTTAGAGACTGTAGAATGCTTCTTAGACTTCCAGCATATAGGAAAAGAGCCAAATAGGAGAACATATCCAGTGATAGACTTCCTTGAATCTTTACAAGCATCCAAATTGTAAAGTGAGCTTAGATCTGAGTAAGATGCCCTAGCCTAGAGTGTGAGCCAGATAACATAGAGTATGATGAAGAGCATCCAAGTGAGATGATCTAGGAGCCTGTAAGAACTGACTTAGGCTTTGAAGTGCATAAGATAAGTCAGGTCTAGTGTTGGTTAAAAAATTGAGCTTACCAACAAAAGACCTGTAATACTCAGGGTCAGAATTTAATGATCCTTCATCAGCTGTCAGCTTTAAATGTAGAGGCAGAGGAGTAGTAGCTTTCTTAGCTGTATTAACCCCAGATTGCTGCAGAAGATCCCTTGTAAACTTTAGCTGACTCAAAATAATGCCTTGATCAACATAGGTAACTTCAATACCTAGAAAATAGTTCAGAACACCCAGGTCTTTGATGCTGAACTTGTTGTGTAAGTGTTATTTCAAATCTTCTATGGTTTGTAAAGATGTCCCAGTAATGATGATATCATCTACATACACTACAACAACTGGGAGATCTTCTCCTGATTTGTTTATAAACAAGCTGTGATCATAATTGGACATCACAAACCCTTTAAACTTCAATTCACCAACAAGTTTTGCAAACCACTGTCTTGAGGCTTGTTTTAAACCATACAAAGCCTTTTTCAGTTTGTAAACTTTATTTCCTGGGTTGTCTATACCATCAGGAACTTTCATATATAAATCCTCAAACAAATCACCATGCAAGAAAGCATTATTGACATCCAATTAAAAGATATGCCAATGTTTGCAGGCTGCCAAAGTAATCAAACATCTCACTGTAGCCATTTTCACCACAGGTGAAAAAGTTTCATCATAATCTATCCCATACTTCTGATTATAACCTTTGGCAACTAATCGAGCTTAGAACCTTTCAATAGTCCCATGTTTCTTCAACTTGAGTTTGTAGCCCCATTTAAACCCAATAGCTTTCTTTCCCTTAGGCAAGTTAACCATTTCCCAAGTCTGATTATCATTAAAAGCCTTAATTTCTTTCTGCATAGCTTCAACCCAATTCTTGTCCTTGTCTGCATAAAAAGTTGGTTCTTGGACAGAAGAAATATGAGCCATAAGAGCAATGTGCTGTAAATTATGTTATACAATTCTGACCAGATTACACCAATGTTCTGAAATGGTCAAATTGCAAATAAAACCATCCACCCAAGCTGGTCATCTATGAGGTCTGGAACACTGTCTAGTACATGAATCAAATCAATGACACTGTCAGCAGCAGAATCAATGGGAACAAGAGTAGAATGAGAAGAAATAGTAGGAGAAGGAGAGGAAGAATGTGAGTTAGGAAGAGATGAATGTGGACTATTTGTGAAGAAATGGGTGAAGAAAGAGGAGTTTGGGGTTCAGAAATAGGAGTAGAATGTGCTAGAGAAGAAATAGGAACAGGATAATCAGAAGGATTTGTAAAAAGATTAACTACATGATTTAAGAAATTTTACAATTAAAATAGTAAAATATATTTCAAGAAGTTAGTAGACAATATCAGCAAGTCAATTAGGATTTGTATCCTTCTTTTTTACTCCAAATACGTAAGAGTGGGTTATAATGTTAGGGTAGAATCACAAGTATTAAAACAACTAGCATGATCGTAATTTACTTCATTTAAAAAAAAATAAACAATTCATCAAACCAGTATACATTACTTCATTAACAGGAAAAAAGAAAAAAAAAGAACAATTTATCAAACAGGTTGTGGGCAATAAGATTATCACAATGCAAAATATTTTCACAATACTGATGGTGATGAATTGATGATCAATTACTCATTAAAACAAAAAATTCATCTCATAAAAGACAAAAAGACATACCTTTTAGAATAAAAAATAATTCATAAGACTCTTGCTAACCTTTTTTTTTTTCCCACTAGTATAGATAGAAAAGATGTAAAATGACAAGAGGAAATGTTGTAAGATGATTTGATGGAGACTTCAGTTTTTTTTTTTTTTTTTTTTTTTTTTTTTTTTTTTGTTTTTTTTTTCTCATATATTTTTATGGTATAAGTAAGATGAAAAATCTTATTCTAATTTAGGCACCAAGCATTAGTTTCATGGGGAATTAATATATTTGTGTGGGTATGTGCTATTTATTGACTTGTTTTTTTATTATTCCCCATAAATATTAAACATGTACACTATTATTTTTATTGAAAATATAAGAGAATCTAGACATGTATTAATGGTTATACATAGCCCTTAGGGCTATGTTTAACATTTGCCAATAAATAAAATAAAATAAATCGAAGTAAAAGAGAGGTTACAAGCGTTCTAGAGTGGACTTCTATGATGGAACAAGCACTAATGAATGTCAATCTTTCTAAAATAATAAAGGTATGTAAGTTCTAAGATGTCCAAGGTTGATTGAAACATAACATATGCTAAGCATAGAGAACTAACGGAAACACATTCCACCTTTTGTTCCAACCAATCAAACCACGTCCTTTCTACAAGTTTCAAATCCACTTTAAAGTTAGCTTCTCATAATTCCAAGAAGGAATCGGAAAATAAGTAAGAAATTCAAAACATGAGAAGGTTACCCAATTTCTTGGCTATGCAAACTTGCTCTATAGGCTTGAATCATATTTTCCGCCACCATTAAATGACTCAACCCTTTAGGGTCAAAAGGACTTTCAAGGTTGTAGCATATAGGCTAGGAGAGTAAAGGTGTGGAAAACTTTTGAAATTGGTGGTAAACCTACATGTGAAGCCCGGGTGGAACTTTTTCCACAAGATCCAAACGAATTCAAAACAAAAGTACCAACTATGCTCGTAAAATAAATTTCCCCTAAGCTTATTTAACACAAAATAACAAATATAGGGAAAAACAACTATAACAAAATCTTTTTGTGCTTTTCGTTCTTCTTTTACTTTTTTTTCGATTTTTTTTTCAAGCTTTTGCCTTTATTTTTTTCATGTAATGTCCATGCCTCTTTTAATTTTGGACGACTTTTTCTCAAAATGCATTTTCTTTTATGCACAAACTTATATACAACGCATACTTTCTTTGTGAATGAACTCATAATTCTAAACTTTCACCATAAACAATAAAACAAGCTCAAAAACAAAATTGCTTCACAAAACTAAAGGTAGAAATTAAAGTGAAACCAAGGCTTGAAGGCTTGTATTGCGGCTAGAGAAAAGAATGTATATGGCTCAAAGGGGCTAGCAATAGGGGCAAATGCAAACCAAATCCAAAAATAGAAAATTAATCCTATAAAAAAAAGAGAAATGCCTTTGTCATCCCCTAAAGTGGCTCAGTCGCGATCTTGGGAGCTAAAAGTCAAGTTCTAGATATGAGAATGCAATAGCCAAGGATCCAAATATGCCGCTCAACAACGTATGATAAAGGCTTGAACAATTATACCTCACTAGGCATAGCAATAACTAACTCTTGATTTCATATCCACTATAGAGAGCAACTCCATCTTACCACAAGCAAGTGAACTAGAGCTTCATGGTCCCAAAGTTCTTAACCAACTACCTTAGCATACCATTTCCTAGAGTCAACCTAACACATTCTCAAACCGTGCACGAACCGTGCACACCACTAAAATTTAGGAAGAAAGACATTCAAGAATACAAGTCCAAAAGTATTATGTCCAAAGCAAGAACAAAAGATAACACCTTGCAAATTTGCCTTGATAGAAACAAATATCTTTTTGGAATTTTTAAAATATAGAGAATGGAAATGCATATAAAAATGTGCATGGAATTTATATGAATCAAAATTCTACCAAACATGATAGAATACCCTCCCCCAAGCTTGAATGAGGCAACATACTCAAACTTTAAACCAAAAAATCCATGGGAGGAGAAAAGAAAGACGATTATCCAACTAACCAACATATGTCCAACAAGTCACAAATCATTAGAGAAAGAGCAAGGAAGGATATTACCGGATATTAGATAGGTGTAAACACTCGCAATTACCAAATTAAACCTCCTTGAAGCCGACTACCTCTAAATTGAATCTTGTTTTCCATGTGCTAGCAAAAGTGGAGTCAAATTTCCTTGATTCTTGATCCAAACCAATTCATAAGAGTATATCAAGTAATGTACCTAGCCCAAAGCACATAAACATTTCCATGAGTCACAACCTATTCTAAAAAAGAAAAGAGAAAGAAAGCAATAAAACACATGTTACTTCCCGAAAAAGGCTTGCTTAAGGTCCAAGCTTGACCGCTCTAGTAAATAATATTGCAACGAACGCAAGAGCTTGTCAAATGCACTACTACACATTTCGTAAGATAACAAGTAGGAAAATATGAGGAAGAGGATGTACAACAAGGATAGTTCACTAATCAAAAGTAATACCTAAGTCCTCTAACTAAAGTAGATAGGGAAGTAGGGTCGAATCCACAGGGAAACAAGTCTTTCTATTTCTAATTAATTAATATAATCTAATTTAAATTATTAAGTAACCAAATTGTTATTGTAAAAGAAAATAAACTAAGGAGAGTAAAAGTAGGGAAGAATAAAAGTAGGGAGAAATCAATAATAAGAAGCCTAGGGTCATAGGTTCACCAATAAGTAATATTCCAGGGTAAAACACAATAATCAATCATCAATGCATCAATTAATCAGATCTTAAAGGGCTTTCGCTACGTATTACAATCACAAAGTTAATCTACCGGTATTAAATCTCATCTCTCGAATCTCGACTTAACCATTTATAAATTAGTCTGCCTATTGAAACTAAGCCTAAACATTAATTCTCATCTCTCGAATCTCGAATCAATATTGCTTAACTCTTACAAATTAAATCTGGCCAAATCTAATTGCACAGCATTAAATCAGTCAATAGAAAATTAATCAAGCATTGACAATTAACAATAATAAATTACCCCTTCATATTATTTATGGATCCCCACAAACCCTAGAAAGAAAACTACTCACACATAATTAAATCTAAACTAATCAAAGCAATTAAACAAGACATGATCAAAGAAAGAGATTAAATTACTGAAATTAAAAGAGAAGAAATTGTTACCAAAGTTAAAGGAAATAAAGGGATGGAATTAAACCAAGAGTTGTAGAGAGAGAAACAAGAGAGATAGTAATACTAAGAGTTTTATTAAGAGGGGAGAGAGAAAAAGTTAGAGAGAGAAAGAGAAGAGAGAGAGAAAGATAGAGAGGGAGAAGGAAAGAATCATAAACTCGCTTAACAAAAGCATACTTATACTAAGCTAACAAGATACTAATTAGAAACTAAGTAAAAAAAAATGACGGAAATCATCCTCCAAAACACGCGCCCGGTCGGTCGAGGCACCGCTCGATCGGGCCCGCCTTTTTCATTAAGTGTGCATCTCTCGCGCCCGGTCGGGCGAGGCACCGCCCTGTCGGGCGCGCCTTTTTGCCTTCGATGCTTTTCTCGTGCCTGGTCGGGCGCGAGCTCAGGCGAAGAGTATTTCTCTTCTTCTTCCGCCCCGACCGATCGGGCGCGCCTTAGGGAGAGGGCAACCTGATCGGGCGAGGCTCTTGGGCATGGTTTGGACTTCGATTTGGGCTTCACTTCTTATCCCACTCTGGATTTCCTCTTTGGGGCTTGAATACTCGGTGTCCAATGCCTCGGTATTTCATATGTCGAGCCCTTAATCACCGGTTTGATGACTCTAACCGACCTTAGTCTACGAAAGACGATCGTGCTCTTCCAATACTCGTAGTTGCTCCAAATAATCCCCGAAAAATGCTCTAAGTGTGAAATTCCCTATAAAACTCACCAAAACTACGAATATACTAGAAAACACAAATTAGTAATAAAAGTGGCTCTAAAGAGCCAAAAGCACTACTAATTATGACCAAGGGACGGGGGTAAATCACTACATAAAATAGACATATCATGTACGCAAATGAGGAGAGAGATGCCAAGAAAAAGAAGAAGAATCAAAAGAAAATTCAACAAAATAAGAAGAAGAATAAGAAGAAGAAGAAGAAGAAGAAGAAGAAGAAGAAGAAGAAGAAGAAGAAGAAGGCAAACTCTCCTCAAAATGTTTTTGGGTGGCAAAATCACCCTTTTCCTCAATAATCAACGACTGGGGAACTTGAATATCACAAATATAAGGAGGATCCCCAATAGGCTCCTTGGCGAAAGAAGGGATGGACATAGGATAGTAGGGGATATGGTTAAATTTCCTTGAAAAAGGGACATGAGAAGAGGGGATAGGAGCAATGGTCTCACAAACGAACTCTTCCTCACCACCATTCCTCACATCATCAATAAGAGCATGGAAATCAATAATTGAATCTTCAAAAGATGGACACTCATGAACTTCATATCCCTCAAAAATCCAATCTCCAAGAGAAACTACATCATCCTATCCATCACAACAATGAAAAACATTCCTCTTAGAGATCCCAAAGCCCAAACTCTCAAAACCATGCATGAATGAATGCAAATTCATTTCAAACTCATCTCTTTCCCATGAAGCATTCTCAATGAACTCACTCAAAAGGATATGGTTTTTCATTTGAACCTTACAAAATATATGGGACATAACCTCAAATGAGTCCAAATACTCATGAATAAAAGAATCACAAACATGCACTTCATCAAAATAAGAAAGGAATCACAAACATGCACTTCATCAAAATAAGAAAGGGGGTTTGGATTCACAAAATCATCACTTAATTCATTCTCAACTCCTTTTCCTACACTCAAAAGCTCACTAATGTCTTCCTCACACTCTTTTGATTGCACAAAAACATCATCATCATCATCCTCAACACACACACAGGATTTGAAAAATTCAAGATCATGCAACAAAGATGACAATTGACATTCTAGCTCTTCCTTTCTCCTTATTACCTCTTCAATACGCTCCTCACTCCTTTTCATCATATCTAATTGACTTCTCATAGAATTTAAAAACAACTCCTTACTTGGCCTAAAATTAGAATTAATCTCAACACGCCTAATTAGGGATTCTAAATAATCAATAGGAGACTCACAAGATGAAGAAAATAGAGGGCTAACAAGGGGAGAAGGATCACAACCAAGATTATAAGCATCAACATCAGAAGGATGAGTATAATCATCACCATGGGGAGATGGGGCACAATCAAGCATATAAGATTCATTATTGGGAAAAGAAGGTACATTACAAGAAGGCATGCTAAATAATGAAGAATATTGAAACACACCATGCTCATCAACATTAGAATGCACCTCGTCATCATGAAAAATAGGGGAAATAGAGTTGTAATCATTTGTTCTAGGTTCACTAATGGGATCATGTGACAAATCATGGGAATTCATGCTAACATTAGAAGAATCGACACATTGCACATCAATATTAGAAACATGATTACCCCTATTATAAACATCCCTAGAAAACCATACATAAAAATCCCAAGCACTGTCAATTGATAATGCTCTAAATTCACCATTATACATGCTTTCAACAATATCCTAGTTTGCTCATTCAAACCAAAATAACAAATCTCACAAGTCTCCCAAAGACTACAACAATTATGATCAAGAAATCCCTCAAGTCTATTGAAATATTCATAAAAGGCTCATTGTTATATTGAGGAAATGAGAAACATACCATTTTTTATTCTTAACAAAAACAAATACACAACGAAAGTATACACAAAGACAGACTCAAGCAATCAAAAACAATCTAACATTAAAGTTTGTAGTAGTCAAGGTAAACAACATGATGGTTTGAATGTAAATGGAAGGATTGTTGCTCGTTATGCCAATACATATAGGAATTATTCTTCTAAAGATTGTGTTCTGTTTGAGAAGCATGACTTCCCTGTTGAGATCAACACTGCCAAACGGTTTCAACTTTCTAGATGTTGGGTGTCATTACCAGCTTATTCTTCTCTTGTTCTTCTCTTGTTGTGGTCCTTAATTTGTATAAATTTAAAACAATGCGATATATTGTTGATCAATCAGTGGAGTTGTCGGCTGAAGATGGGAGAATGACATCAAGTTCCATCTTGCTGGATGATTTAGCTATTCATGTTCATGTCGCATGGTTCTCGCATGATGTGGTTGGACAGCGGATTGACTCTAAGATTGGATTCCCATCTAGCTTTGAACTCTCATGGTATGTTGCCTGTTTATCTATGCTTAAAAATTCTTATATGATCTATCTTGCTTATATGTCGATAATATCGTTATTTGCTTGGCAAATATGAAACTCAATAAAATCCATAGTGTATGTCGGTATGTTTACAATTGTCAAATGGTGCAACAATTTTACCCAATGAATGCCTACTTGTAATTGTAACTTTGTTTTGGGGCTGTGTTTTGCCTTAAATTTATCGGTGTAGGTTAGATTTTACTAGACACCTTTCCCTCTATCTAGTATTAATTTTTTTAGAATAAATGTGATTCTAAAGGCTTAGGCTGTAACATGGATTATTCTGTAATGGTGTATTGTTTTCATTTTTCTAATGCACTAAGTGCTTAGTCGATTCGGCAACTGAGCTTGAATTCGAATTAGATTAATATCGGATGTTAGTTAAGGTTGGTAGAATTCTATTGACAAGTTTATTATTAGATTTTCAATAGAGTTGTAGGGAATTAATTGGTCTTTTAGATATCTTATGGTAATAATATTTACTTACACTTGCTAAGTTTGAATTTGGAATGCTATATTTTACATAATCTGACTACATATACTGTTGGAATGCTTTACTTTACTTTATTCTTTAACGGGGATGACTGTGAGATTTGATTTATGTTATTTAATGTGTATGAACAACAATGCTAAATGTTGGGTAATGTATTGATATCAAGTAGTATTTTTTTTCTGGCTTTATATCAAGTATAAAAAAGATTCCGAGGTTAAATTTATTTGTGAGGTTCTCTAGTTATAATCAATATCCATGGACTATTATACATAACTTTTGGCTGTTAATTGATATTGGAAGGTAGATGAGCTAGTCTTGTTCATGAACTAGTGAAGTATCAAATGGGTCTTATGATTATGTTTAAATGCCAAAATATTGGACTATTTGATTGTGATTATTGAGCAAATTAAGGACTTCGAGCCATTTGGATATAAATATCATGTTCATGTGAATGTATATATTATTTACTATGTTGTTTGAATACAGAATTAATTTTTTTCCTTGGATTTTGCTTGAAAATTTTGGTCAGGAATCTTCGTGCTCATCAGAGTAAGCCATGGGCATCTCCTGCCTTGGAGATTTTCTCTGTCTTTTTTGGTGGAAGAAGTTTTGGTTCAATTGAGGTTTTATCAAATGATGATGACAAGATTTGTTATATCTTTAACAGAGATAAAAAAGATGCCTTGATATTATCTGAAAATGAGAAATCATTACCTGTATCAGATGGTTCCAGAGATTTTGATGATTGTAGTTCATTACAAATGAAGTTTAGCATAAAGGATACTGAAGACCGTTTAGCTATTCGAGGCTTAGTGGATTGGGCAGCTTCTGTACTTCACTTCTTTGTGGTATGAAAAGCAATTGTGTTCTCTTATTCCGGGTCAACAGGGAGGATTTGCAGCAATACACTATTCAATCTTCTCAGAAGCTGTTGGTGCAAACATTAAGGTGTTTCTAAATCCTAAAACAGGATGTGGTGATGTTTGTCCTAAGATTTGGGGTAGCCTTATTGCTCAATATAGTTGCTATGACTATACATCGCGCTTTAACAAAGACTACTACCGGATTGTGTTATTCGAGAAGAATCAGGATGATCTAATTCAAGTAAGTGATGATTCGAGAATACCACTTTCAAGATCCATGATTGTTGTTTCCATCATATGCCTCTCTTATTGTCAACGTAGATATATTATTTGGCAAATCTGATGAAAACTTTTCATGTGCTACAAAAATTGAAATTGGTGAAGGTTTCAAGATTGTAGAGACAAATAGTTATCTTCTTCGTATTGAGGTCGATTGGTGTGAGATTAAATTGATATTTATTGTATTATTTAGGAATTCTTTTGGTCATTAATCTTAGAGTAGAGATTTGGCTAGTGATGTTATGTTAAAGTATTACTTGGGAACTTTTTGGTCTTTGCCTTACTCTTCATAGAGTAAAGGTTTCCCAAGTGATATTATAGTATTGTTCAGTATTATCTAGGAACTCTTGTGGCGTTTGCCTTACTCTTGGCTATTATGTTCTTTAATCTATACTATATAAAAAGAGAATTGATGGTTTTCTATTAAAGGGTAGTTGTACAATACAAAGATATTGCACAATTCCATTTATTCCTACTGAGTTTGCTGCTTCTTACTTTTTTTTTTTTGGCTTACGTTGGTGACTTTTTGTAGGTTAGAGTTTATCTACCAAACATGTCCTACTAATATAAAGTGATAAACTACATTTTTTTGGAAGTATTTCTCCTTTATATTACATGGATAGTTATTATATACTCCCTCCGTTTTTAAATACTTGCTCCATTTCTATTTTTTACACTATTTATTTGTCCTACTTTGACTAATGTTTGTGATTAAATAAAAAAAAATATAGTTTTGTGGGTGCTTGTTGGAATTGTCTCAATGAATAGATTATTAATTTTTAATTGTTAGAATTTATACTTATTGATAATTAAACATATAATTGATCAAAGATTAGCATCCGCATACTTGCCCAAGAGAAATGGAGCAAGTAATTAAAAACGGAGGGAGTATATAGACATCATAGGTATAACCGTATAGACTGTAGGACACCTTTATATACACTATATATTACTTCATCCGTTTTACAAAAATCTTTCTACTCCCTCCGTGTTTTTTTAAGTGATACATTTTCCATTTCCGGTCGTGTTTTTTAAGTGATACATTTCCTTTTTTG